>NW_027175932.1:2846903-2949403 GCF_023055335.1 Clinocottus analis
TAGATTTAATGAAACGTGAACCTCTATTGAGTCAACACTTACACAACAACATGGGTTTAAGTTACGAGGAGCTCCTGCTGCGCGTCGGCTCTTTAAAACAATCTAAATAAATCAGAGCGGCGGCGGCGGCGTGGAAGAAGAAGCCGACGGTGAGGTCAGAGCTGACGGGCTATAAATACAGAGGAGGCAAGAGGCCACAGCCTTCTGCTCTGAGGACATTTAACATGTCACCGACGTTTAAAGCCGCCGACGCTTCACTTATGAACCTGCATGTGAGGGGAAAAGTTAAAAAGCTCCTCACTTCTCATGTGAATGTGTAAAGACTCACTGTGCAAACTTATATACACTTCATGTGCAGTGAAAACACTTTAGCAATGAACATGCTCTGCTATCTATCTATCTATCTATCTATCTATCTATCTATCTATCTATCTATCTATCTATCTATCTATCTATCTATCCATCCATCTCTCTCTCAGCATCATCCGTCATGCCGTCGGGTCACTGAGGAAGAATCTATTGCTGTGACTCAACGAAGATGATGATGGATGGGCCTGCATCTCACTGATTCACTCCTGATTCACTCCTTTCTTGTTAATGCCCTTCAACGTCTGCATGAAGACATGCATTCTCTTCTTCTTCTTCTTCTTCTTCTTCTTCTTCTTCTTCTTCTTCTTCTTCTTCTTCTTCTTCTTCGTTGTCCTGCTGGGACCTGCCTCCCTCGCTCTGCAGGAAGGATCCTCGCCTACTTTTTTTTTTGGACGCTCTGCTCCAGCGCTGCGCTCGCTTCCCCCGTCGTCAAGTCCAAACAGGCTCTGGAAACATAAACTCCTCGTCCTCCTCGCCTGCTTCGCTCTTCGCTTTCACCGTCAGGAAGCCTCCAGCCGAAGCGGAGCTGAAACTATTTGGAGGTCGGTGCTGTTAGCGTGCACTTTTGTGCAGAAAGTAGGTCGAGAAAAACATTTAAAAAACCCTGAAAACAGTCTTGAAATCACAGGAAATGTTTTGTTTCTGACGCAGTTGAACCTGAATGTGTTCAGTGTGTCGAGCAGTCAGCTCTCACGGACTCTCACGGACTCAAAACATCCCGCTACGTTCTCCCTCCGTCAGCTTTCTCTCCTCTCAGAGTGCGTTCCTGCATGCAAATGAGACTACGACACAAATTAGAGCAGCGATTGGGTTCCAGTGGGTTTAACTGGAGAAGCAATAGCTTGTTTTTTCTCCTCTGCTTCACAGAAAGCGGATCGGCTTTGAGCTGAAACCTGATTTGGGGTTTAACTCCCCTTTGAGAAAGTCCTGTGATGCGTTCAAACACGAGCGCTTGATCCAGTTTCTTGCAGGGATTGTGGGGGTGCATGCACGCGTGCAACACCAGAGAAACGGCTTCACCCACCGAGCAGATCTCAACTGAAGAGGGCAAAGGATGCGATACCTGTGGACTGATGCACCTGAGGTTCATGCAGCGGGTGAGCTGCAGCTCTCAGGCGGCTTCAGGACAACAGACTCCCCCACGATCTGATCGAGAGGCACGAGAGTCACACGGCCGGGGAATTCGCCGAGTCAGCGGTGTCGAGCGAGCGCTCCGGAGGCGGCCGCGGACGCCGCGATCGACCACACAGCCGCCAGCTGAGCGCCAAAAGACGCACGACTGAAAACAGCGAGCCCGAGGGGAAGAAGAAAGAGCCCTTCTTCCTCTTTCTGTCCCTCCGTCTCTTCTTCATCCTCCGTCTATCGGCGCGGTTACCTACCTCTCTCCTGGAGGACGGACTTATTCCAGAAGGAAAAGGCTGAAGCGTCTCCTCTCCTCCGTTTGGATTCTCTCTCAGTCTCCTCTTCGTCTCTGCCGTCTGACTGGCGCCTTCTCCTCCTCCTCCTCCTCGTCGTCGTCGTCCTCCTCTCCGGTCTTCAAACACGCTTCCAGAGCTGTTACTCCTCGCCTCCTCACCGCCGGCTCGCTCCCTCTCTCTCTCTCTCCCTCCCTCTCTCTCTCTCTCTCTCTCTCTCCCTCCCTCTCTCTCTCCCTCTGTGCAGATTTCCAGCGCTCACCAACTCCTCCTCTTTCTCCAGCTTGCGGCAGCCAGACTACATCTCCTACATGTCTCTGCCTGAGCTCGCTCCCTCCCTCCGTCTCTCTCTCTCTCTCTCCCTCTCTCTCTCTCTCTCTCTCTCTCTCTCTCTCTCCCTCCTCTCCATCTCGTCACTATGGAGACGGCGGGCCCGTACAGAGACGAGTTTCACAAGCGGCGTAAACGTGTTGTTTGTGTGCGACGGTTCAGCAGCTACTACCCACAATTCAATTACATAAAATGCCAGATTTCTTTTTTTTTCATACTAATTCAACGTTTTCGTGCTAAGCTAGCTGGCTAGCTGCCTGCTAGCTGCAGTGTGCAGACACGAGAGCGGGATTCAGCTTCAGGGAAGGACAGAAGCAACAGCTGCTGAAAACATCTCCATGAGTGTAAAGTCAGTCCGTCTCAACGTGTTAAATTCCTGTGAATGAACCCAGAAACCAAAAAGCTGAAGCGACTCTTCCTGCAACAAGTTATGAGACGTCAGGTTCAGCTCATCTGGGGGTCGACGATCAACTTTTTTTGGGATATTTGAACCAAATATCCTCAAACTGTCGATCGCAGCTGCTCATCTTCTGTATCGACGATTAAAAAATGACTTTTTTTTCAGTTTTAATCTTCGTCTTTTGCAGCGTTTCAGAGCTTAAAGCTCATCCAGGCCTCGCAAGTGCTCCAACGTTGTGTTTGTAGAGAAATAAATGGGGATTTTTTTGACTTCTGGGGAACTTTTCACACTCCCAAAAGCACAAAACACATGTTCAACATGCAGACAACTTCAATGAAACATCCGGCTGACAAACCTGCCGGATGTTTCATCCACAACAATCAAACACGCTTTACTGCATCAGCTGACTGCAGCACCGAGCTGGCACCACAACAGTGCTCGTGTGTGTGTGTGTGTACATGTGTTTGTGCACCAGCGTGTATATTGGTATCCGTGTCACTGCAGGTGTCACATATATGAAATCAAACCCACGGAGCTCCACGTCATTCTGCCTATTTCTGTCTCTTTTGTGTTGTGTTGCCCGTCTACTTATGTGATCCGCTGAGAAGAAGGAAAACAAAGACGCATGACTCATCCGTGTTGCCTCCTCTCTTAGAAACACCGTTAAACAGCAGATTATAATCCAGCGCTACACCTTTAAGCGTTACATGGAAGGACTCACAAATGCCCTTGAGTCTCTCCGTCATCATCTGGAGGTCCGTTCAAGACGATCACAGAGGTCACAAAGGTCACAGAAAACGCTTCGTAAATGTCTGAATGTCCCTCGTTTTCTCTCTGTAATCCACGCCGGCTCAACAGTTGAGCTTCGACGTGAACAGCCGACGAAGAAGACGATCCCACGCGAGCGCAAAAACTCCAAAGATGGCCGCCAGAGTAAAAAAAAAACAAACAAGAAGAAGAAGGCAGCAAACAGGATTTACAAACACGACGGCGTTAACGAGTGTTGCTTATGGAGCGCTGGACCGGCGGCTGCAGCGGCACGTACTGAGCCACGGGTTCAGGGTGGGAGGGCACGCACACACACACACACACACACACACACACACACACACGCCTCCCACGCCGTCTCCACAGCGGCGAGCGCTGCAGCGGGAAGCGCGAGCGCCAAATAAGGCTGCAGGAGAGCGGCACCGGCAGGCCGGGGACGCTGAAGTACACTGCAGTCCTGAGGCGAGTCCACCCACACGACGCTACGACTCACACACTGCTTCTTTATGCTTCTTCTACACCCACACACACACACACACACACACACACACACACACACACACTGTACGCGTACTGTACGGCGCTCGTTCTCATATTGGAAAACACGGATGAAAAAGCTTCAGTACGAGTGTGTGACAGCAGCGATTGCATGCATATATCCTGCTTGTAAACGCCTTTTTAGTGTGTGCGTGTGTGCGTGTGTGTGTGTGTGTGTGTGCGTGTGTGTGTGTGTGTGATGTATAGGGTTTAATCCTGCAGTGTCTAACGAAGGCAGGAACCATCTGGTGTCGGGATGTGAGACAATCTGTCCATTTGGAGAGGTGACAAGAAAGGTGATAAGCACAGGAACATGACACACACACACACACACACACACACACACACACACACGCACATGCACACACATGCAAAAGCACACACACACACAAACACACAAACGAACAAATGATTTGGAATTGTGTCAGGAAGATGCAATTCAGTACACACACACACCCACACAGACACACACAGACACACACAGACACACACAGACACACACAGACACACACACATTTCATTTATACCAAGTGCACATATCTCTAGTCTCTATGGTAACTAGTAGCCGTCATGGCAACGGAGTACAAGCGGTAGAAGAAAAGGCTGAACTCTCCTGACTGTCCTGCTTTTATTTAGGACCCCTTGTACAGTCACACACACACACACACACACACACACACACACACACACACACACACACACACACACACACACACACACACACAGTTAGTCATTTTGAGCCTTTCAGAACACATTCCCAGTGTTCGAGAGTGAAAACCTCTTGAAGTGAGGAATGCAGGGACGAGTCAGGACGCGCCGGTGAATCACACACACACACACACACACACACACGCGCGCCTGTATGCACACCCACACACACGCCCACACACACACCTACACAAAGTGAGCGCGCCGTCGGCCTTCACAGACGTGAAGAGGCAAAGAGCTGTGAGGTGAAACACAAGAAGCGAGTGTTCACTGACGAGGCTCCTGAGCTGCGTGTTGTCTTCATGTAACACAATATAACACAACAACAGCACAAACACACATGGGACGGGATGTTACGTTATTCTAGTGGGTCACTACATGATGTCGCCAGCTCAGAAAATAAGAAGAAACTACATTATAACAACAAAATTGTGTATTTTTTAAAATTGTTTTTTGCTTCTTTCTTCGGAAAATACTGTAACTTCAATATTTCTGCCAGTCAATTGCTCACACACACACACACACACACACACACACACACACAGGGAATTGTTCCCAGAGGAGCGTCGTCGTTGAAGCCTCAACGCACTTTTTGTCATTATTATTTTATTTAAATCTCTTGAAGACGAGCAGGCGTCTGACTGAAGCGAGGAGCAGCAGCGCCACCGTGTGGAAATACAGCTCACTGCAGGGAGATGTGTGTGTGTGTGTGTGTGTGTGTGTGTGTGTGTGTGTGTGTGTGTGTGTGTGTGTGTGTGCTGTCTGATTCATTTTCACCTTGTTTTGTTCATCAACTTCACAAACAGTTTCTACATTTGTGAGGAAATAGTTTTGGGACGAGATTCTGATCCATATCCTGATATTTGAGTCGAGACTTCTTCCTCCAGTCGAGTAAAACCTTCCTTCAGTCGCAGGACATTATTCTTGGAGACTTGTGATATTAAAAGCAGTCGTCACATCTAAAGTACCGGGCGTGGCCCTTTAAACGAAGAGCAGCTCCCTGGAGGTGATGTCATCGCTCACTTCATGAATTAATTGTTCATTAAATGGTCACTTCCTAATTTGCTCTCAATCAAGTTGGAAGGAAATTGGATCAATTAGTTTTCTTCCAGCATAATGTATAAAAAAACTCCAATTATGATCCGTGTGTGCACACTTACAGTAGCCATACATATTTAATAATTCATTCGGATTCATTATTCATGTAAGTTTTAATAATTTAAAGACACAAAGTCTAAATTAATGAGTCTTCATTTCACGTCCGAGGACTTTAAATTCTGCTATGAAATGCACTTTTTCTGTTGCATTAAATGTATATATTATATTATGTGATAGTTCTTTATTTTTTTGTTCTAATAAAATTAATCAGTTATAACATAAAGTAAGAAAACCACAAGTTGAGTTGAGAAGTTGTTGAATAATTTACTTTAATCGTCATTTTTACTTTTAAATAAGATAAAAGACGTTTTCACTGTTTGTTTTTTTGACCAAATAAGAATCAAATCTCCGTATTTTGAGTTTCTTCTTTAAAAGCGGCCTCTGCTTCACAATATTTAACTTTAATTTATTTAAAGATGATTTATGTGAGAAAGCAACGACTCAGAAGGAGAAAAAATAAAAATAAGTTGTAAAAAACAATTTAACAGTTAACACACACACACACACACACACACACGCACACACACACACACACACTGAATGAATTGTTTCAAGTTAAGGAACCGAAATAAATCCACAAATTTGTCTAAATCAAACAAGAAAACACACATTTCTTGACTCCGTTTGCTCTTTAAACCCTGAGAGGTGAAGATGTGTTTGCAGTGTGACATCGTCGGCATGACATCGTCGGCATGACATCGTCGGCATGACATCGTCGGCATGACATCGTCGGTGTGACATCGTCTGCTTGTGCAGCCTCTCGTGGCGTCGCTCTGCACTGCAGCTTCACCCTGAACCAACGCGGGGAGTTCCTCGTCGCCATAATCCTGCAACACATCCTCCACATCTGCATGCGACGCGGCTCCAGATGCGACGACGCCGCTTTCTCTGCCTCGCATATGCATCCAGAAACACACACACACACACACACACACGCAGCAGCAGCATGTGGGCGGCATCCCCGGCGCTGCGAAACATCTTGCATCCCACATGCTTATATAACTCCCTCTCCACCTCCTCCAGCTGATCGCTCATCACTCCATCCTCCGCTGGGAGGGAAGGAAGGACCCCTCCCCCCTCCCTTCCTCCCTCCCTCCTCCCTTCCTCCTCTTCCTCTCATTGAAATCATCCCTCTGCAATCGCGCGTGTTTGGTTTCACTCGGAGCATCAAAGCAGCGCTGCGTCTCTCCGGTGAGATCCGGCTGCAGCAGAAACAAAACTCTGAGTTGTGTGAAATAAATGTATTAAATCTGCTCAGAAGCTGCACTGCAGCAACTCAAATGTCAACCCGGTGTTCGCAAAAAAGACAAAGCTCGACTCCCACAGCCAGAAGAAGAGCCATGGTCACTACATTAGAACTAAAATATGGGATGTGCTTTCAAAATAAAAGCACGCAGTGAGGTCACGACTCCTTTAACATCCAGAAAACCTTCATGAACATGGATGATAACTTCAAATATGTGTTTTTTCTTATCGTAACTATATTAATGAAGGACGGTGTTCGTGCTATGACTTAAAACAACAATGGAGGAACATTGTTTGACTACACAGACATGACTTCACACCAGCTCCGTGCTTTAAAAATGAGCACTTCTCAGGAGCGCGGGACAGGAAGTAGGAAGTGAAAACCGCCGGCCGTGACTCACGTTGATGAGCTCGATCTCCCAGATCTTCTTCACCAGCTCCATGGACGTGTAGCCGTTGATGAGGAAGGACTTGGTGTAGTCGCCGAGCTCCAGCGACTCCAGCCACTCCGCCACCGACGTGGGGTTGTTGCCGTCGTAGCCGACGGGCCTCACCTGCAGCGCGGGGACAGACAGGTACAATGATCTTTCTTTACTCCGTGAGGAGGCGTGGGGTGACCTTTGACCCCGGAGCCCCGAACAGCTCGTGCGCTCTTCAAAACGCTCTCTTTCAACAGCCTGAATGCACTTTTCTTATTCAGCAGCTGTTTGAGTTGCATTCACGCCGTGTTTTACTGCCGCGCTGCACATTCACCGTCTCCCTTCTGCCGTCATTAAGGAGTTATTTCATGTTAAAGAGTCTTTTGCCTCCACGATAAAGTGCAAACAAGTAAACACTAACTTTCTAAGGACGCCAGCAGGAGGCGAGTGCTTTCAGATGGAGTGGCACGTCGTTCATTCACTTTTATTTGTCATAAAACGGCTCCGGGGAGCCGACGGAGCTTCAAACAAACGTCCCACAATCCTCCAGCTGGAGGCGAGCACGCGTTCCTCCGCACGTGCGAGGGAAGTTTTATTTTTCTTACAGCGTTATGGGAAGATTTAGGGAGGATGAGACGAGGAAAGAGCCGACTGGAGATCAAAGTTTTGCTCGTCTCTGAGCTCAGAGTCGCTCCGTTCACTCTGTGCTCTCCTGAAGACTTCCTGCTTTTATTTCTCCCTGCTCTCCCTCTGGTTGCACACCTTTGTTCTTACTTTACCACACACACACACACACACACACACACACACACATTTGACTTTGCCACAGTGTCACACAGCAAACTTTCCTCTAAGTCTGTCAGTATTTGTCGCATCGTCTGCAGCCGCGAACGAACGACGGAGCGATGTTGGGGAGCGTTTGAGCGTTTGAGCGTTTGAACGTGTGAGCGGCGGCGGCGGCGGCGGCGGCGGCGGCGGTACTGACCCTGGGCAGCAGCCGGATGGCCTGGAGGAGCCGCTGTCTGTGGGAGGAGTTGAGGATGCCGATCTCCAGCAGGTCCTGGTCCTCCACCACATTGCTGCCCTGCAGGAGACAAGAGAACAACGCGTCAGGATTTGTGCAGCCGTTCAGAGCTCACGAAGCAGCAACAGCAACGCACACGTCTGCATTGTCTGGGGAATAAAACACAATGAAACAGCGTAAACCGGACACTGAACGTGCCTCCAGGCGGCCATTGTTCTCCATCTCGCCGCCGCGCCGTTTGACAGTCGAGTCCACGGACTCTGAACGGCTCTCGAGGGGCTCGTGATCCATCACGTGAGTTTGCATCCGGCCGTCCGGGTTTGTTCAATCATCATTACGCAGCGATCCACTTTAAATGCAGATTGATTTGAGGAGTCTGCAGTGCGGCGCCTTGTTTCAACAACGCTGTTAAATTAAAACACACAACGGATCGCACAACGCGGAAGTCGCTGCACCTTTTACATCTAAATGCAACTCCATGGCAGAGGAACGGTGGCAATAAATAGTCTTCTGGCTTTTGATGCATTTTGTTTTGCCAACTCCAGTCCACGGGGTCTCTGCTCACCACGGGAGGAAATGCATCGGTTAACCTCGATTATTGTGAGGAAAATATGCAGAAAAAGAAGACAGAAAACCCTCTTTGACAGCAAATACTCTCATTCGGGTGGTCAAGAGGACACAGGGGAGAAATGGGAACGAGGGAAGCAAAATGTTGGGATTATTTTTGTCTTTTTGTGCAGATTGTTGCTCAGCACTTCAAACCATCCTGATGCTTTTCTGAACATCACTAACATCAGCGAACTCCTCCCTCACGGTGCCGACTGAATCCCTAACAGCATTTTGTAGGATTTTATATGATTTAGTGCAACGACACACACTCTACAAAGTAACAGGATACCGGCACAAAAGAAAAGAAAAACTGAACAAAGATATCAAATCTGAGAGTAAAAGACAGGAAGGCAATGAAAAATGATTCAACGTTACAATCAATAGAACGTTGTAGACGATGAATTAGATATTTAAGACACACACACACACACACACACACACACACACACACACACAGCAGCCTGTGTGGGTATCACACACAGCTTCACCTTCAATCATCCAATGGAAACATGAGGAAGCTTCATCAGCCCTCAAGAGGCTCGGCAGGAGAGACTTGATGCACGCAGATAATTAGAGGAAGAGGTGCAGAGAGGGAAAAGCAGAGGAGGAGAGAGAGAGAGAGAGAGAGAGAGAGAGAGAGAGAGAGAGAGAGAGAGAGAGAGAGAGAGAGAGAGGTGGAATACCAGCAGATATATAGACGCTGACAGAAGTAGGAAGTAAAGTAATCACCGCAATGATGGAGAAGAGATGGAAGGAGGAGAGGGAGCCGCCCGCAGGCCGTCTGAGGACCACACACACACACACACACACACACACACACACACACACACGCACACACACACACACACACACACACACACACACACACACACACAGTAGGATTACACCTGTCCATCCTTCTGCGTCTCCTTCCTGTCAGACGAGTAACAGAGTAACTCTGGGGATTGCAGGTTTCTGCTTTTTCCTCTTTTCCTCTTCACTCCTGTCCAGGTGTCTCTCGCGGCGATCTCCCAAAAAAAAAGGACAATTTCCCCGTGGATGCCGACGCGTTTTGAGCGTTTTAAGAGGCGTCCTTGGTGTGGTTTCATGTCTCACGCATGAGTGTGTGGATCTCCACGGGAACATGAACATGCTGCAGAACCTCACACGTTGTAAACACATCCATGTGGCATGTGGTGGCTCAAGAAGCCGCACGAAGGGTTAAAAAAGACGACACTGTAACTTTAAAGGTTTTAAAAAGGGAGAAAACGCTTTCTTCAAGGTCATAAGATCTGTTGTTCATGAGATAACTCTGCTGGGAAACATTATGGAGCTGTAGTCTCTGGAATTGTGGGTGTGGCCTAATTGTGGCCACGCCCAGCTGTGATGTCACAGCGTACCGCGACGCATTGAGGTAGCTAGCCTCTTTTGAGTCGCACAAATCATCTTAAACACAGATTTCAGCTCAGAAGCACTCGATCCTCACGTGTGCAGGTTAATCAGCGCTTTTATTTAGCAGCGAGAAAGATTTCTATGAGTCATTAAAGTGCCTTTCACGACCAGGACCAGCACCATCTCGTGTGAGAGGGATTCAACATATCAATAAGATCTTCCTGCATAAATAAAGGTTGAATTAAATAAATTAAATTAAATCTATGGAAAGCATCCACCGCCTTTATTCTGAAGGTCAAAGGTCCATAAAGGAAGTCTTACCGTGGACATTAATGAATCTTTATTCTGCTTTTGGAACAATTTTTCACCTCAATATTAACTTTTGGTGATGAAAGTATGTTTTAAACGTCACACTTAAGACCGAAAATCCCCTTAACCCTTAAACACTAACATTAAAATACATATAATGTAGCTTCAAATGTATCACAATACAGCAAAACAAGACAAATTGAAGTACTTTAGTCATAAAAAAGGCTCAAAATCAGGTCGTCAATAAAACATGAATAAAAAGATAAATAATGGCGACATGAACTTGTTCTCTGGTCCACTTGTCTTGTGAAGAGAAAGCATCATTTTTCACCTCGACGCTTCTGTTCTCGGCCCTTAAAGCGCGACGCTGCCGGTCATGAGCACAACCGTCTGCGGGCAGCCAGGAAACCTCGGGCGGCGGCGGCTGATCGGTCCGAACCCGTTCCTCTCACCTTCTCCTCGCCGAACCAGCGAGGAGTTCATAGATCAGCTGCCAGAGCGACAGAGCGACAGAGCGACAGAGTAATAACTCACAGAGTCGACTGCGGGGGGATTCACAGGCCTGACTGATATGAAGGTAGGTCTGTGTCTTTTTTACCCGAGCAAAGTTCTAGTTTGTAAGTAAATTATCTCCAAATCTTTGCTTTCAATTAAAAAAATTGCTCTAAAAAAAAAAACTCTCAAAACTAAAATTTGCTCTCAAAAAATAAATAAAAAATTTGCTCTAAATTTTTTTTGCTCTCCCAAAAAATTTGCTCTAAAAAAAAAAAACCTCTCAAAAAAAAATTTGCTCTAAAAAAAAAAAAAACACTATCAAAACTAAAATTTGCTTAAAAAAAAAAAAAAAATTGCTCTAAAAAAAAATTTGCTCTTCCAAAAAAAAAAAAAAAAAAATCCTCTAATGCTCTTTTTTTTTTTAGAGCAAAGGTTTTGAGATAATTTACTTACAGACAATAAATTTTCTCGGGTAAAAAAGACAAACCGTCCTTCACAGGCTCCCTGCTGGGATCCCGAGCGGAAAGAGACGGAGCGCCTCCACGTGTTGCTCTTCCTATCGCCAAACTCATCCGGCTCCTTTGGTTTTTCTTGATGGATCGGCGCCGTGTGACCCGAGTGAGGATGAGAAGCATCAAACAGAAGCACATGGACGCCGCGTTGAGGCTCCTCCCCCTGCAGCCGACAACAGAGTTATTCTGTCTCGCGCATGCATTTGGGGAATCCCCAAAAACACACGGCATGCATAGCGGTTAGCATCCGCGGCGGTTAGCATCGGGCCCGCGGTTAGCTCGTGGGAGGCGAAACTAAAGACGGAGCGAACGTTGACATCCAGCGGGCGGCCATTTTCTTCAGCGTCGTGTCACTGCATCTCTTCCTCGCCTTTCCGCCGCTATCAAAGGACTTTTGTCCTTTGTTCTCGCTACATTGTTGCTCCTCTCGTACTTTATTATCCGACGTTTCATCTGTGAACTGAAGGATTTCCCTCCCAGGATGGAGAGAAATTCCTTCATGAGGAGGATTAAAGGCGGCACTTCTGAATGAAACATGGATTATGACAACGCTTCTTTTAAAATATTGTCGTTTCCTTCGCTGCTCTGTCCTCGCTGGTGCGTGTCCTCATGCGCTATCTCTTGGTTATCTGCCGTCTGTCTAGTGCTCTGCACCCTCCGTTCATCTGTGCGACGCCTTTGTCTTCATCAACTGGCGTCTATTCATCGCGCCGCCTGAAAGCAAATAAAAAAAACAACCACGACAAAAGGAGCTTTTATATTAAATTCCTCGTGTTTGTTTGTGCGTCTCGGTGCCTCCGCGGCCCACAAAGCATCAGGTCATGTGACTCTCGCAAGAGTCTTTCTCTCAAGTGAGAGACAACAAACCGTAGCCTCATCATCTCCACGTTCGACCTCCATCTCTCTTCTTCTTCTCCTCTGGTTCCACGCCACAATGCGAGGAGAGTGTGTGTTTAAATGTTGGTAATGACGAGTTAACAGACGTTGTGCGACTGCAGTCAGAGGACTCGAGCAAGGTGAATTGGCTCTTTGCCGCCTCGTAAAGTAGGCTGAGACATCTTGAGACACGGCCCTCCATCACACATGACACTCGTGTTCTGGAGGAACACACAACGCTAGACGCTGCAACGAAAACTGTTTAATAATCATAAAGTCCAACTGATATAACAATTAGTCATCTTGTCACTGTCTTTGGTTCAGTCTCACTCTTTCATCGCCATCGTTTCTGGCAGATTTCAGCAGAAAAAAAGCTCCACTGAACCACATTCAGGAGCTTTAGAGAGAATATAAAGAGACTATTGGGTGTATCTATACAGTGAATGTGTGTCTCTGCTCTCTCCATGAACGACGGGTGAAACTATGTTACATAAAAATGCCTTTTAGGCAGGTACGAGCACGCAGAGATTAATCACCAGACTGCAGTTGTTATGTTGCGTCTACTGTCCTGTGCTGTCACCACGTTGTGTGAAAGTGGAGCTTGTAGCAGCAAGAAGAAAGACGACATCGGTGGAAAGCAAAAACAAGAAAGAAGGGCGACATTTTTATCATCCATGGCCAGAAACAGGACTTTAAATGAACATCAACTCCAAAAAAAACAATGAATGTGTGTCTGTGCTGTGGTGCATCTTCTTTGTTCAGTCCCAGTGTCCGTCTAGGCCACGCCCCCTCCCTCCCACACACATATACATCTATAAATATGGATGTGCATTCATTTGAAATAGCTGTGATTAGTCTCCGTCACGACCACTCCGCCCCTCTATGTGTCCGTCTTGCAGCTTTTTGTCCTCTGCTGGCTGCTCGAGGTGAGCGGACACGCCCCCTCTAACGACCCCAATTAGTGGTAGCATAGTAATGGTCGGCTTCACACACACACACATTCCAGTAAGGAGGCTGACACACACTGATGCAGATCAGAAACCAATCAACTCAAACTGGCCCTGACATTAAATAAAGTTGGACTCTTCCATTTAATTCGATTGCTCGCACTAATCGGTGCTGAAAGGGATTTGACCCAAACCTCTCCTTGAAGCGCACACGGCTCAGGATGAGAAAAGGGAGCGCCTGCAAATACCAATGTAATGGATGGATGTAATCCCTTTAGGGGCGGAAAGATACGAAATGTCTTCTTGTTTAATCAAAGACAACAAAGAAAGAGAGCGTGAACAAGTGAAGGAGGCGACGCCAGAAAGAGAGGAGACCCGGAGAGAGGAGCCCGCCACTAGAGGGACTTTGAAGTCGCCGTGATGTTTCATCTCCGCTCTTTTCAATATTAATTGCGTCCAGAGGCGACGACGGAGCTGTTGAGGAACATTTTAAGACAAGAGGGCCGAGTGTCTCTGAAGTGCTGCCAAGAACCGTCAGCAGCAACAGAAACATTTGAGCGCGAGAGGAAGAGGACGGAGCGTAAATGATGGAGGGCTCACCTCCAGGGCGTTACTGAAGGAGAAATGTCACTTTTTAAAGATAAAAAACAGTGTTAACGCTCGCTCGGACACTCGCACAGCTGCTGCGATGAACCCGTTGACTCATTCGTGAAGACGCAGCAGAAGAAGAAGAAGAAGAAGAAGAGTTTAGAAGATCTCTGGAGTGACTCCATGTGTAATGCTTCTGATTCAAGTACGACTAAAGATGCGGTTCCCCTCATCTCTACCGAGCGTTTTAAGCTCTTTCAGCTCATGTTTTGGTTTCATTTCCGGAGCTTAAGAGCCAGATATTTTCCTTCAGGCATTGGTAGGATTATAATAATAATAATAATAATAATAATGAGCCACCCGAGCTGTTTAAATGTAAAATAAGTCTACATGCATGTCTAGTCTACATGCTACATGCATGCACAGTCTTCATGCATGCCCAGTGTACATGCTACATGCATGTCTAATCTATGTGGATACCTGTGAGCGCTAACAGCAGCCGTGCTCGCCGTTTACGTTCATGATGATCGTTTTGGCGCAGCGGCTTTGGCCTGACGGCCGTCAGCAATGACGACTTCACGTCTCTTTTGCCAGATTCAGCGACTTTCGGAGCGAGTGATGCTGGAGAGGAGTTGGCCCCACTGGCATCCTCCATCTTGGATCTTGGACAGTTTCAAAACTCTAGCGGGTTCCTCAGGATTAGCAACGCTAGCTTCCCTAATGCTCGCAAGGTACGGCCCTGGGCCATGTGACGGAGGAACACGTGAAGAAAGAAACAGAGGGATGCTGTGATTTCATCCTGTTGCTACGGTAACTACAGGAAAGAGATGCAGGTCACAGCGAGCGGAGGACCAGAAGGAACGAATCCAGACAAACGTACGCTGCTGTTGACCTCATGTCGGGGGGAACATTCAACTGATTCAGTCCGAATGGTGCAAAAAATGGGAAGTGGGAGCTTTCCCGAAAAAACTCTGCTCTGCTGGTTGGTGAAATACAGGAAATAATAATCAATAATTAATAATAATTAGTACTTTGCGTTGAAAACCCCAAAACATGGTTTTTCTCTTCCAGTCAGCAACTGCTGCAGAGAATTTGACTCCCACTTATCCTCATTTCCTACTTCCCTGTTTACTTCCCCTCTCTTCCTGTGGATATACATCTTCACACACACACACACACACACACACACACACACACACACACACACACACACACACACACACACACACACACACCATTAGAAACATCAAAAGAGTTTCTGAATGTGAAATGACCCAGCGAGTCTCTCCTCCTACGTCAGCGTCGCTGAAGACACCAAGAGAATAAAAAGAGAATAAAAACCGAACGCCCTGCGTCCTGATCCGCTACAAGTGGTTTCTAAACGCACAATTTTATGCACAAACCATGAAACACGCATGTTCTCTCTGGCATGCATATCCTTTTGTGTAGTATGAGCATGAACGCCTGCAGCTCGATGCTGGAGATTTCTGTGCGTGGGAGGACCTCACATGGCATCAGTGGGGAGAGGCAGGGAGAGAGAGAGAGAGAGAGAGAGAGGATGATACAAAGAGGAGGAAATCCAGTAAATGAAGGAGAAAAAGAAACACTAATCACTGCAAAGGAAACAAAAGAGAGGATGCTCTACATCTGAGGGCGGTGGGGTGAGCACAGCGAGGGTTAGATTCAAGAGAACAGACATGTAGGCGCCTCATCCTGACCTCCCAGCTCAAACCCCCCCGTTACAAAAGCAAACACTCACCATGAACTGCACGTTGTCAAACCCGTTGGCCAGCAGGTGGTTCTCGTACTGGACCAGACCGATGGAGTCCAGCCACTGGCCCACGGACTGCATGGGGCAGCGGGGACCTATGAGGGGGTGGAGGGGCAAACGCTTCAGCAAGGAGTAGCCGTCCACGCGGTAGCAGCGGCAGTCCGGCTGCGACAGCTGGCACTGCCACATCATGTTGTGGCGGGCAAAGTGGCTGTCGAAGGAGCCCGCCATGCTTTTGGATGAGTCTTTTTTGGCAGAGGAGGATAAAAGGGAGGCAGGTAGGGGAGGGGGAGGGGAGGGGGGAGGGGGGGAGAAAGCCGGTGGAGGAGGAGGCTAGGCTCGAGGCATGGCGAGGATGGAGGAGGGGGTCAGCATGCAAGCGGGCAGAGAGGGGGAGGAGGTGGAGGCGTCCAGATGTGCCGCTTTCTCTGAACCCAGCCGGGAGGAGGAGGGAGGGGGAGAAAGCTGAAGTTGTATCCAGAAAAAGAGCTCCCGTCCTGGGGTTAAAATCCTGCCGGAGACGCTCTGGGTGTCGGGTGCGACGGGACGCGGAGATCCGCGACGCGAAAGCGAGCGACTGCGTGTGTGTGTGTGTGTGTGTGTGTGTGTCGCGCACGGCACGGCAGCCGCTTTCTTTCTCAGCTGTTGCGCTCGCTTGGCTGCTTCCTCGAGCGTGTGTGTGTGTGTGTGTTGGCGAGTTTGAGTGTGTGTAAGAGAGAGAGAGAGAGAGAGAGAGAGCGAGCGAAAGAGCTGCCTGCGCTGTAGATTTCTTTTTATCAAGTACTCCCACTCTCATCTGTATGCTTCTGCAGCCTCCTCGCTCTCTCTCCTCTCTCTCTCTCTCTCCGAGCGCTGCTTTCCTCCCTCATTCCCTCACTCCCTCCCTCCCTCCCTCCCTCTCTCTCTCTCTCTCTCTAGCTCACTTTCCTCTGTCTACCTCCCGTCTCTATCTCCTCTCACGGCGTCGATCGTCACCCTGCCGCTCTCCATATATATCTGGCTCGCTCTGCTGATAATAGCCATCATAACAGCTCCGGTTTCTTTGTCTGCAAGAAGCCTGGTCGCACACGCACACATGCACACACAAATACACACACACACACTGCTGAGTGTACCTATGCAGCCGCATCTATAAGTGCATGGTGTGTGTGTGTGTGTGTGTTTGTTGCAGGATTTCTCCCTGTGGTAACCATGGTTAGCAGAGGCTTTGCGTTCACAGATGAAAAGAGAGGCAGAGAGGAGGAGGAAGAGGAGGAGGAGGAGGAGGGGGGAGAGGAGGATGAACCCAGTAAAATAGAGACGAGTAGCGAGTGCAGGTGTGGGGGGAAAAACTGGGATTAAGTTGCACAAGAAAGTCCAAAAGACTCATTCACACACTCGTTTAAACCGAAAGGATAACGCTGATACATTTCAATGTGGGTCTTATCTTCCTGTAGTTTTCTTTTACCCATCATCCCTTCTGGTTATGCAGAATAAAGCCGCTGCTGCACGATGAGCAGCGAGACAATTATCATCCGTCTTTTCTCCTTTTCGGTTATTAATCAAAGAGCTCAGCGAGATCTGGTGGCCGAGCTTCCTGTCCACTAACGAGCGTCACGGATGTTTACCTCCATTTCCTGTTCCTGCTGTCTAATGTCGTGGCAGTCTGTGTGTGTGTGTGTGTGTGTGTGTGTGTGTGTGTGTGTGTGTGTGTGTTTGCTCCTCCACATCCCAGAGACAAAGTGACTCTTATTCTCTAAAGGTTTAGGCAAAAACTAGAGGATGGAATCTCTTTTTCTTAAATAAAATGCTGTGTTTCATGTTTATTGGATAATCTTAATCTCCAGGTTGCTGCGTTGGACGCATCGTAAAAGAAAAACGGCCATAAAACAAGAATAAAATAAGACCCAGGTCGTAATAACAATCATTCGTCCTCACACACATTCACCTGTGTGTCGTTCACCTGCAGCGTCCTCCTTCATGTCCAATCCGCTGCCGATTCCTGCACCGATGGAGCTCATGATCTTGTCGATCTGAGACAGAGAGACAGAAAGAGAGAGAGTTAGAGAGAAGGAGAGCACGTTCACGTGGACGTCTCACCTGCATATCTGGATTCATGTGACATGGTCACTGCGCTGCCAGCTCCTCTTTTCCCTCTGCAGCGATTTTCAACCACTGGGAAAATATCATTAAGTTGCCGCAAATCATTTTTTCATTGTTGAGCGTCTGCGCCTGCGATATAGTGGCTGGCAGAGTAATTAAATACTCTTCCATGCTAGCAGGTAGCGCAATAATTACCTAGCACATTAGCTGTGTTATGCTACGATGAGACTTCTTTTGGTTTTAAGGGCTGAAGGACAAACGTCCACTGCACGTTGAGGATGAAAAGACATCTTCAAGCTGCGTTTCAGACGTTTAAATAAAACAATGCATGTATGAATAAAGTCAGATGATAAACCTTCCTGTTCAGGAAGTGTTAAAGCACTGTTAGCTTCTTTTTTTTAAATTATTATAGTTTGTTTTTACTATATTTTTAGTACATTTTCCATTGTATGTGGCACTCTGAGCTTCTTTTGAATGACACATATAATGCATTATTGTGATTTATCGCATTAAATCTCATCTCATTGAACAAGAAAACTGGAAGTCGGTCCAAAATATACAACAAATATTATTAAAAACTGAAATTTAGGCAATCATTTCAACGTTTAAAACTTTAAAACTCTTTTTTTTCTTGCCTAGATCGCAATAATTGGTTTGATGATGATAAAAAACATACTTCACCACCTCGGCTGTAGTTTTCTAGATTGAACGCTTTGTGCAGATTCAGCTGCAGGTTGTTAATCACCATCAAAATAAGCACAAACAATCAGCGATGTTCACGCCGGATGAGGAGCTCAGGAGCTTCCTCGCCTGCGGCGCTAATGAGCGCGATTATCTGCAGATCCTCGGCGGCTCTGGGACGTCCCTGGTGACTTTCCTGCTAATAAAGAAACTCTACCCTGAACACGGAGCCACGTTGTGACGTCACGACTTCCCCGTCTTCCCCCCCCGAAGCGCTCTTATCTCACATCCCAGCACCACGCAATTAAACAGGAAAAAGGTCAGCCTAATTGCCGAGGATTATGGGAAACTCCATATGGTAATGCGTCACCCTCAGCGAGCTACGAGGCGTAATGAACACGGACACGTGGACCAGCGCACGGACGCACTTTCACTGTCAGAAACAGTCCCGTGAAGTCGTTCTTATTGATTGGAAAGTGAAAAAAACGCTTCGAGGTGCTTTATTTTCAGCTTGTTGACGGCGAGCGAGCAGAAGCTAACGTGTCGGGGACCTGGAGTGTTGACGGAGGAGCGGTGCGGTGAACGCATTACATCCGGGTCAGAGACCCTTTGGTGCCGAATAGGAGCCCGAGGCACAAACACAGAGCTCTGTAACCCTCTATAGCGTGAAGCCTCTTATATCTGGACCCTCCTGCAGCTCTGGCGCTGGTTACAGAGCACGAGCAACCAGCGCCGGGAGGATTTTAAAAAGAGGAAAGATCTGAGTGCAAAGATGTTTTGACCAAAAAGACGCGTTTCCTTCCTTTTCGGTCGAATGCACCACTCTCCCTCCGTCTCCACCGTCCTCTTTACCTCTTCCCACTCGGCGGTGAAGGAGGGCGTTCTCTCCAGCCGTCCCCCCGGGCCGGCCCCGTCACCCGGGCTGGGACTTCCGGGCCCCTGGCCCCGAGATCCAGACCCCCAGCCGAGCTCCTCCTTAGACACACACACAAAAAAACAAGACGCAAACTGTCGAACACTTTGACCGTAACATTCTGTAACATCCGTAAAACTGTTTGGAGATGAACCGAATGAGTTCAGCGTGTCTTCATCAAACAGACTTTGTATTTAGCTTATGATTTATTTGCAAAAGTCTCATAAAATGTGCAGCGCTGTGGCCCAGATCAGTGGGCGATCTAATTGGTTGCACCGCTTGTTTTTTTCACGCCCGATGCAGCAGGAATCTAACGATCTCCACGGCTGCATAATTCACACAACTTGAATATTTACAATAAACGCTCGTGCTCTCGTTGCGCCGGCTGGGACGCCGGTGCCGCTGACCCGAAACTTTCTTCCCATAACTTTTGATAAAAGAGACTTTTCATGTCGTCCTCGGCCTCTCGTCGCTCAGAGGCAAAAACATCAGAGAGAAAGAAGAGCGCTAAAAGATTTAACGCTCAAAACTCGGGCCGCACGCGGAAGTTGTACAATTACAGTCGACACAACTCACCTGGATGGGCGACACAGCGACCAGGTTGGAGTCGGACTTGGACAGGGACTTGGACAGCTGCAGGTCCAGCACGCTGCGGGGCATGGACCTCATCCTCCCCAGGGTGCAGGCCCTCTCCTCGTAGCCGGCGCCGCCCGACCCGCCGCCTTTGGGCGCGACCCCGGCCTGCGGCCCCCGGGACTCTGGACCTTGTCCGTTTTGAGCGGAGCGGCGGGCGGGCGGGTGTCCCGGCAGCGTGGACCAGCCGCAAGGCGGCTCCGCCTGCTGCTCCTGGTTGACCCGCGTGTGGAAGATAGTCCGGTACACCACCTGGGGCTTCTGGGCGGCGCCGGCGCCCCTCAGAGGAGGCGACGACGATGACGACAAATCGCTCCCGGTGCCGGCGAAGATCTGCGCGGGTCCGCCGTCGATCACGATGCTGAACTCCGGGGTCGGCGCCAGGCCGTCGTGGGCGTCGCCAGAGGCATATTTTCGGGGTTTGGCGCTGTAGAGGTGGTAAGGGGTGTCGGGCGTTTCGCACGCCGGGGAAGATCCATGAAGGAGGCCCGCGAACTCCTCCGGGATGTGGCTCTTCCTGCGCTCCTCCGACGGAGCGCCGGGCGTGGAGGAAGAGCAGAGAAGAGGAGGACGAGGAGGAAGAGGCGGGTCCCGCTGGTACGGCCCGTCGTCTGCATGGAGAACACACACACACACACACACACACAACATATTCACTGATTTGGATTACATTACAGAGATTTGCATGAAGGGTTGTGTACACACCGGTGGATTTACTCCTCCAGAAAAGACAAGACCGAGATCAAACATTCACACTCGCTGCACAAATAAAGTCGATCCTAATATTTAAATGTAGGGAAAAAGGAGAGGGAAACAGATTATAATAATGCAAAACAGCCACAGCTGCAAAAAGGAAGATAAGAAGGAGGTGAAGGCGCCGCTTGTTCCTCCGAGGAAGAAGATAAAAAAGAACCCATGACTTGGATTTTACACCTCTGCTCCTTCACTCGTCCGGGTGCAAAACTGTGTGTGTTCGGGGTGTCTGAACTCGTGCATGAATGCATGAAGTCATGGGGGGAGACGCTCTCGCACCATTGACTGGGCTTTAGTTATATTTCGATGAGGCTTTCAGAGGCCGGCTCGCTCTCTGTGTGCAGCCGGGTGAAAGCGACGCGGCTGAAAGCTTCTTCTGAGTCTCTGCATACAATCAAAAGAAGTGTTTGTGTAATTGTAGAAGCGCTCGCGTGTGTGTGTGTGTGTGTGTGCGCGTGCTTTTATTTATGTCTGCTTGGCTTCTTCGTTGGTGCACGCTCACGTCACGGCTATTGTGTCTCTCTCACCAAATGTTTGGCGTAGAGGTGCAAGATGAACATCAGAGACGGAAAAGACAGGCGGAAGAAACCCGACAGGTAGCAAAGATGGCCGCTCCGATCGTTCCTTTATGTGACAAACAGGTGAAGTGACTGTTTCATGTGAAATGGTTGTGAGAGGACGAAACCATAACTCTGCAGAAGCTCTTTAGCCTCCATCAGCCAACAGTTTTGGCATCATAAGCGTCATATTTACATGTCTCCCAGCACCAAATTACAGATTTAGCCAAATTAGCGACAACTTCGTGAACACAGTTGAGCATTTAGCAGCGAAAGGACCTGATTGTTCTGTCTGGTGGAGCCCAAAACAGAGCTAAAAGGGGCTAATACACTAATACTTATGTCTGCAAACAGCATGCTAACTTATTAATATCACTGCCAGGAGAGTTTGTTGTTGTTACCCCGAGGAAATCTAAGGGAATTCCCATCTCTTCAAACAGTATTGGAACGTGTTTTATCGACATCATCGCGGCGTGGAGCTGCAGTTTATGAGGCGGCTGATTGAAAGTCTGCTTGTTAACACCTGGCGTGACGTCACTGACAGGAATGTGGCGGCTATGACATCATGCACGGTGATCCAGCAGCAGGTAAAGTGACAAACACGCGTCTGAAACCTGCAGGATGTGATTGTGTTGCTCTTTAAACGACAATAGATAACACACTATTCCGCCTCGTCACCCTGCGCTCTATAAATAGCAGAAAGGAAAACTCTGTGTATCTGTTTCCTGTCACTGTGTGTTAAGGTTGTGTACCGGGTCATGTAAACAAGCTCACCCCCGATAAGCATCAAACACACACACGCACACAGACACACACAGAGTTAACAATCCCACAATCATGTCGTCACTCGAACAGAAGCAGTGCCTTCAACACTCAAAGTAATGCAGTCTTGTAATGAAAAAATGTCACTTGGACAATTGCACACATATCCCCACTGGCGAGACACACACACACACACACACACACACACACACACACGGTGAGCACTTCACGACACCTCCTGCCACATTTCCGAATGAAACGATGACACAACTCGAGTCGAGGACAGAAATAAAACTCTGATGTAAAAGTCACAACTGGAATCCTTCGCAATGATTAAAAAAAACAGGAGGTGCTCGAGCTCCTCTTCCTCCTCTTCCTCCTCTTAACAAGAGGGAGAGGAGCTAAAGCCACGTCAACGGTCCTCCATTGGAGAGCAATTGTGTTTCTTTTTGCAATGTGACGGTTATTTCCTCCGCGAGCCGAGAGCAGAGAGCTCTTCAGCGGCGACGAAGAGTCGGCCGACGGGGAGAAAGGACGGACGCCGACGCCGAGGGGAGAGGAGGTGAGAACCCCTGACATATCGTTCGTTAATGACAGGGAGAGGTGAGCGCCGCTCGGTGGGGTTCGACGCACAAAATCCCCACGTTTTGACCGCGACATGAAGGCATCGGAATAAAGGAAAAACCTATTTTTCATCCCTTTCAGTCTGTGACTCTCTCTCTCTCTCTCTCTCTCTCTCTCTCTCTCTCTCTCTCTCTCTCTTTAAAGATGAGAACCGTTGGCAACAGGTGAGCCTGTTGGTTGCTATGGCAACAGAGAGCCCCCAGTGCCGGCATCCCTCCCACTTCTTCTTCTCTTTTTTTATTTATTTTTTTTTTTTTTACTTTTCCGCTTCTTTTTTTCTTCCGGGGTGTCTGAGTGTTTTCGGCCTTCAGGAGAACGACGGGAGGCGGAGGAAGAAGTTCACGTCTGATAAACACAGCAATCAAATCAGCAGGTGTTTGTGTGTGTGTGTGTGTGTGTGTGTGTGTGTGTGTGTGTGTGTGTGTGTGTGTGTGTGTGTGTGTGTGTGTGTGTGTGTGTGTTTGTTTGTCTAGACAGAAAAATAACAGAAGCAGAGCTGAAGTATCTGGAAGTGCAAAAGAACTGATTGGAGGAAAGGTCCATGAAAATGTTCATATATATATATATATATATATATATATATATATATATATATATATATATATAGAGAGAGAGAGAGAGATCGAGAAATAAGACTGAAGGGAAACACGGCAGAATCATAATTTCACCTGCAAACAATCCGTCGTCTTCCTCTGTGTTGATTTAACTTCACCAACATACAACACTTATCTGATCCTGAGCCACTGTGTGCTCTGCCTGTCCCCTGAGTGTGTGTGTCTGTGTGAGTGTGTGTGTGTGTGTCTCTTACCTTGGCCTTCAAAGCAAGTGCAGCTCAGACTAAGGAACATTCACACTGTGTCTGCTGGACTCCTCAGCCTCACTCTGCTTCTGCTGAAATGCAGCAAACGCATCGGAGTCCGATGGCATCAGTCTGCATACCTGCACTGCTATTGCCAAACTAGTGCACACAAACACACACACAAACACACACGGGGCAGGCTGTGGCACGCAGCAGCTCAGCCCAGGACCTGATTGGTATTCAGACGCTCATCTCAACTCAAACAACCGCAGTAACGGACGCGCCCGCCTCAGACATCTCAAGACGCAGCGTGTCTCGATATCACGCGGACGATTAGCCCTTCAGCCATCGCGAAGGATCATAAATCAGGAATAAATGATTTACCAACTCCTGTTATTGATTGACTGACATCATCACTTCCTTAAGTTGATAAAACAAACACCTTCAGCTGTGTGCATCCACCCACCAGCCGGCTCGTGGAGCAAAGGGAGGGAAGAAGAAAGTGAGTGGGAGGGATGGAGACGTGAAATTGAGCTGCATGTAAACGCTACTTCTATTTATGGAGGAAGAAAACCCTTGAATGCATCTCTTGTGGGGCGTCCAGAGGCTTAAGATGCATCCGATGTGGCCGCGTCCCAATTCTGCATGAGATGCTAAGTAGGTTTGTCAAGCGAGTGGATCAGCAGGGTGTGTGTGTGTTAAACACACAGACGTGTGACAAAAATACGTGAAAGTATGTTTCCTGTGGTAATTCAACTTTATGTCATATGATGTTTATTATGTGGAGAAAACATACGAGGAAAATTGAAATCAGACGATTCAAGTGATACCGCCCTCTAGTGGTCGTTGTAGTTATGACTGGAGCAAGTTTTTTTTTGTTTGTGTGCCTGCAAACTTCACCAAAACTTAACCTTCGCCATGACATATTATTAGCATTATTATTAGCATATTAGCATTTTGTGAAAATACACTTGTGCTTTCTTCCGCACATCCACACTATTGTGTTCTATTGTCTAAAATAATAATGATATTGTATAAACGAGCTGATAGATGACATAGGGACTCTGGATGTATTGTAGTTTTTCGGTGATTTTGGTGGATGCTGCTGCAGCGGTCCAGTGGAGAGGTGATGAAGAGGAGGACGAGAGGGGAGAGGCAGGGAGGGGGCGATGTTTTTAAGATGAAAGAAAGTGTTTTTCTTTGTGATGTGCTGGACGTGGCGGCGTTCAAAGGAGACGGGTCGGATCAAAGGTGACACCGAGGATACAGACGTGTGCTCGCATCCAGGTGTTAATACCCGCGAGGCTGTTGGTGGTGGTGGAGTGAGGGGTGGGGGTTTAGTGGAGAAGTAGAGCTGATGGGTGTCATCAGCGTAGCAGTGGAAATGGAGACTGTGATGGTCTGATGTGACCAAGAGGATAAAGAGAAGGGGACCGAGTATTGAACCCTGAGGAACACCTTGAGAGACTATGGCAGACTTCAATGTATTGCTATTCATGAACTGTTTGCAGTTTTGAGGAACAAATCAATGGGAATGAACCTCAAATAATACATAATAACACTAAAGAGGGCAGTGTTACATTCAGGGACAGTAGGCCATGAGAGTTAGGCTGGGACATGCACAGTTAACTTTGTTAATTACAAACTAGGACTTCGGGATACAACTTCTAATTCAACCCCCCAAAGAAAAAGGTGTTTTCATTCAGCTGTGAGCGGCTCCTCGGTTTGCTCTCTACATTGCAAGACGCCTGTCTCAGCGTTTTCTGAGGCAAATACTAAGAATTTTGAGTCACTTCATACTGAAAAAACTGCTTAAAAACGAGTTTTATGGCATTGGTCACAGCTCTGGGCTTTAACCAACTCATCTTGGATTGTAAAGTAAAAGCTTCTCCAAAAATAATGACCTCCATTTCCCCTGCTAGCAATCACTTAACAGAGGCCGGCTTTTATTTCAGAGTGGCGTCTCACTTCTAAATGAAGGCCTTCACATCGAATCTAAATCCAGAACAAGATGAAGCGAGTGGAGAGCGAAGAACAATACAAACTCTCAGCTGGTGAGATAAAAATATAAGATAGGAGAGGGTTCAGTCCATGTTGGCCTCCCTTCTTTTCTCACACACTGCAGATGCAAGATGTGTTTAATTGCCTGTTAATAAATCATTGCTGCAGTGGTTTCACCGCCGGCTTTACAGGGTGGACGGAGGAAGGAGGGCAAAGGAGTGATGGGAGGATGAGGCAGTGAACGACGGACAGAAAGAGAGAGAGAGAGAAGCGATGGAGAGCTCGGGAAAGTGTCTGGAGGAATGAGAGAGTGACAGAGTGGACGGCAAATTAAAGAGTGGCGATACAGAGCTGGAGGTTATCTGTCAAAACGGGAGGGGAAAGACACATCGGCTCGCTGGATAAGCCGTCCAATCCAGTCGGGCTTCAACGTTTTTGACAACTTGTATCTAATAAAAGCTCATTTATTATTGATTTGCAGACTGACAGGTGGCGCACGCAGGATCCACTGACTTCATCTTCATCCTGAGGGACGGATTTAAAGCACTGATGGAGCATTTTTAGGTCAGCCCGACTCACAAATCTGGACTACACAATCGCAGCCCCAATCTCCTAATTCCTCCGGCCTTCACTCCGTTGTCTCTCCTGCCCCGCCCCCTTTTTTTTTGTGGGAATGAAACACAAAAGCCACGTGATCCACCTCCAGCCCCCAAACCGTCTCACCAGCCTCGCTGATAACGAAGAACGCCAGCGAGGGTCACCGGAAGTTTTCCTAATCGCTTCTCGCCGCCGCCGCCGCCGCCGGATAACTGGCGTCTCAGCGGGTCGGAGAAAACTTATCCGTGTGTTTATCTTCAGTCGGCTCAACCAACCGCGCCGCCGCCTTCACGGGTCTCCCCGAGACCAGACGGGTGCATTTAATCCCTCTCGGCTCTCAGATCTTCACGGTGGGTTTTCCTGCGTTTCCGATAATTCGTTCTCCTGCCGCCGCTCCAGAAATACGTTACATTTTTAATGCAGAAAATCTTGAGATCGGCTCACAACTCTCAGTGCTTTTAAATAAAAAGCCTAATTCTGTTTGCCGCTGCGGTTTATTAAGTCAAACTCGGGTCTATTCATATCTCACGCTGCGCTGCAGCTTCTTTTTTATTATGTTCCACACGTGTGTCCTTTTTTTAAATTGCCAAATGTTCTTTGTGCATATTTTCTGAATGACTTTCTGTCTTTTGAAGCACTTTAGAACGGCCTTGTTCTTTACAGATAAACTCGCCTCGCCTCCATCGTTTCCCTTATTTCCTGTGATAAATGACTCACATGAACTCACACACACTCTCTATAAATACTACACACACCATCTCTCACACACTGGGATGTTTCCCTGTATGTGTGTGTGGTCGCATGAGGGGCCGGGAGATGATCCAAACATCTGATAGCGCCGTGTTCCTCCGCCTCTGAGACTGTTATTAAAAACTACAGAGTAATATCTGAGCTGTCAGTCATCCCGGAGATTTAAGACTGAACTCTGTTTCCCAAGCGGCGGGATGAATCACCGTCGGCTCCCCGAGGCCTCGGCCGCCGGGTTAAAGCCGGCCGAAGCTCGCAAACCGGCGCGGACGCGGCCTCGCCGTGACGGGCGATCGCTGCACGTCCGGATCGAAGCGAAACTTCAATGAATTACACGCGAGACGCGAAGAAGAGACGCGGAACAAAAAGGTCACGACCAGAAGAAAAGAGCAGCAAACGGCCCAAAAGACGCAGGAGGCCGGACCCTCGTGACACTTTCACTCGATCCTCTCTGTGTGTGTGTGTGTGTGTGTGTGTGTGTGTGTGTGTGTGTGTGTGTGTGAGACATAGAGGGACAGTGAGCGTTACATGTGAGATGAGGTCACCATTGATTAACTGGTGTGTGTGTGTGTGTGTGAGTGTGTGTCTGGGATGCATGGATGTCTGCAGCAGTCGTACCATTCAGCCCTGAAGCTAAATGTCACGTGTGTGTGTGTGTGTCTGAGTCCCTACATGTGTGTGTGTAAGTTCCTGCATATGTGTATGTGTGAAAGTCCTTGCATGTGCATATATGTCTGTGTGTGTAATTCCCTGCATGTGTGTGTCCCTGCATGTGTGTGAGTCCCAGCATGTGTGCATGTGAGTCCTTGCATGTGCATATGTGTGTGTGTGTAATTCCTTGCATGTGTGTGTCTGAGTCCCTGCATGTGTGTGTGTGTGAGTCCCTACATGTGTGTCTGTGTGTGAGTCCCTGCATGTGTGTCTGTGTGTGAGTCCCTGCATGTGTGTGTGTGTGTGAGTCCCTGCATGTGTGTCTGTGTGTGAGTCCCTGCATGTGTGTGTGTGAGTCCCTGCATGTGTGTGTGTGTCTGTGAGTGTTATTTTTTAACTTTGTTAGTCTCTTCTGTGTTCAGAGCTTCTGCTCATGACTCAGCATCACCTGCAGCCAGGCTGGCGGCTGTGTGCGTCTGTGTGTGTGCGTCTCTGTGTGTGTGTGTGTGGCTGTGTGTGTGTGGCTGTGTGTGTGAGGCTGTGTGTGTGTGTGTGTGCAGCATTTCCTTCACGAAGACGCCGCTGCCGTTACAATATTCATCCCGTGGTTTGGCGTGTTAGCATTAACTCCTGTAGTAGAAGGTGCAGCTGGGGCTGTTAGCTTAACAATCAGACAAATCAAACACAAAGCTTTCCCATCGGCCTCAACCTGCCGCGTGCGCACAAGCTGCCACAGGTGACAAAAAAAACAGGTGATCCGAGCTAGTGACTTCCACGAGGTGGACAGAATAACAGAAACACCTGACGAAAGGAGTCAACGCCACCAAAGGACGAGCTAAAGAACGAATGAAAAGATTTTACAGCTGTGCAAGTAGAGGAAACAACCGCCATGAATAAATACATGGAGGGCTTATTCCTGTCACGTATGCAAGAGGAGAGCAAATCCAGAGACGCTGCTGCTGCTGCTGTTCAGCTTCTTGCTACATTTTAGGGGTGGATGCTGCATGCACACTTCTGTTGAGCCATAATTATAATTAAATACAGGCAAGCAAAATAATAATAATGGACAATAACACTGGCCACTAACAGCAGGCTTAACTCATGAAGCTTTAATGCGGCACTGGCACAGACGTACAATAGAAATGTCTTTGTGTGTGTGTGTGTGTGTGTGTGTGTGTGTGTGTGTGTGTGTGTGTGTGTGTGTCGCGGCCTCTGTGCTTTTTGTGCAGAATCGCGTCAAAGTTACAAGCGGAGTGTGTGATGACTCGAGAACAAAAAGGTTTGAATGAAGCGCCGGCGGTTTTAATGAACTTAACACTTTCAAGTAAACACACACACACAGACACACACACACAGACACACACACAGCTGCAGGTTAGTCCAGGACTGGCTTGTCGCAGAGGGCGCCGCATAACTCGCAGAGAAGAAGAAGAAGAAGAAGAAGAAGAAGAAGAAGAAGAAGAAGAAGAAGAAGAAGAAGAAGAAGAAGAAGAAGAAGAAGAAGAAACGTCTGCAGCTGCACCGCTTTTCACGTTGCACTTGGCAATCTGCACCGAGGGAATATCTTCTCTCCGGCAATGTCCAACGTTACGTAAACCTGCAGCAGCAGCATTAACAGCAGTAGCATTAACAGCAGCAGCATTAACAGTATTAACAGCAGCAGCAGCAGCATTAACAGCATTAGCAGCAGCAGCAGTGATGATCCGGTTATAAATAGGCCTCCTTCTTTTTTTCCTTTATCTAACTGCCCACGCAGGTGGCGGACACCTGGGTGCTGCTGCTGCTGTTAATGCTGCTGCTGTTAATGCTGCTAATGCTGCTGCTGTTAATGCTGCAGGCCGGAGAGATGTGGTATAAATGTTGGTGGTCGGTGTCCAGAAGACGTTTTAAAAGCATTGATTTTGGGGGTGAGAAAATGAGAGGAAGGAAAGAAGAAGGGAGGAAGGAAGGAAGGAAGGAAGGAAGGAAGGAAAGACCTTTTATGGTTAAAAAGAAAAAAAAGTGTTCCCTTCACTTTCTTGTCCTCGATTCTCTCTCCAACCCCCTGAAATCTCACATTTCATTCTCTTCATTTTTCAGATTTTCGTTCATCATCACCCCCTCTGCAACGTCAGACTCTCTCTCTCTCTCTCTCTCTCTCTCTCTCTCTCTCTCCCTCTCTCTCTCCCTCTCTCTCTCTCTCTCTCTCTCTGTAAGCCACTTGTTACCATGGCAACCCCACAATGGGCCTTATAAAGCTAATAAGTAAAGCGAGCAGGAGAAGAAGAAGGAGGAGGAAGAGGAGGAAGAGGAGGAGGAGGGGAAAAAGAGGAAAAGATTTAATGAAAAAATAAAGATGCTTCAGCCGAGGACAGAAACAAACAGATCAACATTACTCTAAGTGCTTCATCATTAAAAAGATTATATATATATATATATATATATATATATATATATATATATATATATATATATATATATATACTGGACTGTACTGGAAATGAACATTTGCTGCGTGTAAAGTAATAATATTGCGTCACTGATGTGAAAAGAAACAAACACATCACCTGATGAGCCTCTTGACATCACAACGTTGATTCATCACAAAAACACATTTTCCTCAAATCACAGACACATTTGCATATTTGGAGAAACCCGGGAGGCAATTAGTTCTGAGCTTTTGACTTCCTGACTTTAAATCTCGGACAGGAGACGACCTCCGTGAGGTTTCACTCCTCAGAGGTCGAGAGCTGAAGTCACGAGACGCTTTGATGAAAAGAAAATGGAGATAAAAAAAACACCAAACGAGTGATTTAAGCAGTGAGATCAATGATCTCTGTCCTCAGAAGACGTCAGGCTGACATCAGCGAGCGGCGGAGAATGTGTGTGTGTGTGTGTGTGTGTGTGTGTGTGTGTGTGTGTACTTGTGGATTCATAATGAATGTGTTTTTCGTTCGGGGCACTACACGGATCAAAGTCTTGCTGTGGCTCTGAACTGCTCCTGGATGAAACAGACACACACACACACACACACACACGCGCATACACACGCACACACACACAAACACACACACACACACACACACGCACACACAGCCTGGTCGACTTCCCTGCTTTTGCCCGGTAGCAGCAGGTGTGAGGGACATTTGGGCCGAACCCCAGGTGAGATATAAATCTTTTTATCCATCTTTTTATGATTCATATCACTTTATATATACTATAAATAAATAGTCAATGATTATATTCTGTTGTGTGAGTGAAATACTTCTTAGTATGTGCTTGAGGACGTATTTGTGTATCAGGACACTTCTCTATATTGAACTCTCGGCCAGCTGCAGTGTGTGTTTCTGCAGATTCAAGAGGCCGTCGTCCTCATTATGATAAAAAAAACACCTCAATATTCCATGTAATGTTCCTTTTGGAGGAGGAACAGAAGTCATCAGACGTTTCACCTGACAGGTGAAGGCCCGGCCAGCAGGACGACTGGAGCTTCTGCTGAGCCCGGGTTTTAAACATATCCGACGGGGTTTTCCCCTCTGCATGAAAAGTGCTCATTTGCATCCTGATTTCCAGTAAAACACGCAGACCAATATAGTGGAAAAGAAACTTTTTACCTCAAATAATCTTTGAGAAGTCCCATATTCCTTAAAAAAAATAGCTGCATGTTGTTTTTAACACTAAAAATAGTATATTTTCGCTGTTTTGAGTCGTTTAATTGGCCGCTGCATCGCTTCTAGCGCCACCTTTTGGGCCTTTGAAATGCTCTTCATGGCCTCACACAAGCCAGTCTATAATTAATGAAGTCATGGCGAGCGGCCGTACATCCGTCAAACCCTCGGGCCTTTATCTAAAGGTCAAAAAGCCCCCGTGTAGAATTATTCTTAGGGCTCGCGGAGGCGTGCCGGAGGCCGAGCGCACTGAACCCTGTGCTAAATCGTGTATAAATAAGACAAAAATATTGCAAACGTTCATGGTTTCCTTCTGAGAGTCGGCTTATCCTGACGTTGTAATAGTTAGAAGTGTCATTTTGCAGACGTTCAGCATATTGACCTTCAGAGTGAATGTGTGCTTTATGCATTATTGATGCCATAACTGAGATGCTCTTACTCCCACTGAATAGAGAATATTGCCACCGAGAGAGGCACAATGATGCGCTGGATCTTTGGATACTCAGCATGTAAATCCAACCCTCACGAGGTCTGATGTAATTGCTTTGCTCGAGGGACTCCAGATCAAAGCTTTTGACCATCGAGGAGGCGAGCGAGTGTTTCTGATCCTCCTCCACGGGGGAGCCGAGAGGGCCGGGGGTCGGAGTGCCGCTCGCGCTTCGTAGCGGCGAGAGACGCGGCTTTAATACTCGCTTACCCGTCAGCTGACAGTCGTCGTTGGAGCCCGCCGAGTCCTCCTGGTTGGGGCTGAGCGGCGGGCTGGCGGGGGGGCTGGTGCTGAAGCTGGCGTAGCCCAGGGACGAGCTCACCTCGCTGGGCTCGCAGCTGTGGTTGACCGGCCTCTGGACGTCCAGGGACGAAGACAGGGAGGTGCGCTGCTTGGGCTGGAGACGAGGAAGGAGGAAGAGGAGGGAGAACAGTTTGAGGGATGAAGACTTTGATATCAACTAAACTACATTCTGTGTTGTGTTCTTCAAATTTGATTTCGCCAATTATATCACATGATGGTAAATGCTCATTAAGCCTGATTGCTTCTTCCTCGTCCCCCTTGAACTATAAAGACGGATTCAAAATGTTTTATGCACGACGTCGCCAGACGCTCGTGAACACAGACTGATTCACCCTGACAGCTGGACGCGAGCGCGACGTCAAAACAAACACACACGTCAACGCCGTTTATGTGATGTGAAGTTGTAATGCACGCATGAAAAAGGGAGAGAGAGATGGAGAGAGAGATGGAGAGAGACATATTTGCTCACAGCGAGTGAAAGAGGGAGAGGAACTGCAGACTGGCATCTGGTAAACAAATCTTACATAATGAGGCATTTGCAGCTCTTAACAACCTGCTGCTTCGCTTCACAAGCGGCTCAGGCAGTCAAAGCCCTGCTGGTGTGTGTGTGTCTGTGTGTGTGTGAGTGTGTGTGTGTGTGAGTGTGTGTGTGTGTGTGAAGTCAATCGATGCGGTGGACCTGAACGCTAAAATAACCTGCCGGCGTGTCGAGAGACTCGACGGGACGGCCTTCAGGAGACCTTCACTGTCTCACATGTCAATCAAGGCATAACTGCACCTTGATAGAGAACGAGTGTGTGTGTGTGTGCGTGCGTGTGTGTGTGTGTGTGTAGATGGTGGGTCGTGAGAGGAGATGAAAGCAGAGGCTTTTCCATGCACGGTGCACTCAAAAAAGGCCTCGCGGAGTCTTCAGATTGACTCGACTAAACTGAGATGAAAACACAAAAGTGGCTGAAAACACCGAAAACAGAAAAGTGAAGGTACAAAAACACACGAGAAGAAAGGCATGCTGGGAGAATATGGTGGGAGGAAGTGGTAGGAATGTAAAGAAGGGGATGAGAGAGGTGTTTTATGTGTGGAGCGTTGGGAATAAAGAAGCAGAGGCGCCACAAGAGGAGTTTAAAGGACGAGTGCATCGACCAATCAGGAGGCTCACAGCCCAGACACCAGGGACTCAGAGCCTGATGTACGAGCCAGTAGAGTCGCCGCCGCTGGGCCGAGGGAGCGTTATGTCATGTTAGAAATAAGAGAAAACAAATGTAAAAAGCCCAAACCCTCATTTGTTTTGTGAGCTTGTTTGTTTCACTGAGTGCTGATGACAGACGGTAAATAAACAGGCGGTCAAACACGCCGGCGTGAAAGCACAAAAGTGTTCCCACTTCGCCGCAGGCCGAACCACTGGAAACAATAAATGGATTGAAACGGCAATCAGCCCGGCACGATGGGACCGACGCTGTGGTGCTTCAAACAGGGAGGTTGCGGCTGTGTGTGTGTCTGTGTGTGTGTGTGTGTGTGTGTGTGTTCTTCAGGTTGACGCTAATGCGTTTAAAGGCAACTTCAACTTGTTCTATTCACCCTTTAAGCCTCTATTTGTCATTAACTCTGCCTCGTCTCTGTGCTTCTTGTCTAACAACCAAAAGGTGTCTTCTCTCTCTGGACCCGTGCTTATTAAGAGCTTGCATATGCACACACACACACACACACACACACACACACACACACACACACACACACTGACATATATACGACAGGAAATACACACATGCTGTAAGCTCTGGCTGAGGCTTAGCGTTAACAATGCAAACGGGCAGCAGGCTAATGAACGTGTCATGGCCGATTGGAAGGGGATTAATGACCACACACACACACACACACACACACACACACACACACACACACACACACACACACACACACACAGAGACAGGTCTTCCATGCCTGTCTAAACCACAGCATAATACATTTCCTCCGCTGTAACAGCATCCCTGGGGGAAAACATGCCATTTAACACTCCACAAATGTGTGTGTGAGTGTGTTAGTGTGTGTGCGTGTGTGTCGTGTTGGAGCGCTAATGAACGACACCTCCATTAGCTAAAAAGCGCAATACCTCACGGTAGACGAGGTGAAATGTGCTCCGCAGCTTAAATCCGCTCGCGCGCAACAGTTTCTGTGTAGAGCCTAGAAAACTGTGCTGAATTATGAATAACAGGATCGTTCATTATCATAAAATTATCTTGATTAAAAGATCGGATACGCTCGGGTCGGGGAAACAGGAAGTGTTCCCTGTTGATGAATGAAAGTTGGCGGGAAGCAGAATTTACTGAACTAGAGGATCAAGGCTAAAACAAACGGTCGCGCGCTGCTAGCACGTGAGCTGTTAGCACGTGAGCTGTTAGCACCTGTGTTGTTAGCGTGTACGCTGCTAGCCTTAGCTTGCTTCCACACAAACGTGGTCTTCTCTCACTACACCCGTCTTCCCTCCATTTTTCCGCCATCACTCCATCCCGGGTTCACTCTTCCCGTCCATCATCGTGAGCTCAGGAATAACCGAGTCTGCGTTTCCTCCGCTATGAGTCATGAGCGCTGGATCCACAGCGGCGTGCGATCCACAGCGGCGTGCGATCCGCAACGCGGCGCAGAGGGCAGTAAACGTTGCTTATCGTCTCGGTGCTCGCGACTAATGAGGTGAATGAACTTCATGATTTATTGAGATCGTCAGACAAATCCCTTTTTAACGCAGGTGGCGAAGACCAGGAAATAGCCGGGATCTGAAACTCCCAGCGGAGAGCTTTTCACCGTTAGCTCAAATTAATTAGCTGTGTGTGACCCCCCCATGTGTCTCCTCTGGGCCCACCGGCTTCCTGTTGGCTGGGAATATCAAACCACACACACACACACACACACACACACACACACACACACACACACAAGGTATCCCAGTTCCAGCAACTTCCAGGAAGCTGTGAACTACAGAGAAAGTATCTTCTCTCCTTTCTCGCCATCCCTCTGGAAACATGATTACTGCCTGTTTATTGATTGTGTGTGTGTGTGTGTGTGTGTGTATGTGTGTGTGTGTGTGTGTGGTCTTTGCACAGCCTACAGTTACAGCATAGACACTAACAAAGAGCCGGCAAACACACACACACACGCGTCCCATGTGATTACGCACGGATCCGAGCAAATATCCTGGAAGATTAACCGACTGGAGCAACAGTGACAGTTGCGGGATCATCAGGCGCCGGCGTGTGTGTGTGTGTGTGTGTGTGTGTGTGTGTGTGTGTGTGTGTGTGTGTGTGTTCAGCACAAACACAACGCCAGCAGCTCCGTGATGGATGAGTGTGAACAGATTAATGAGCTGAAAATGTGAAAGTGATTACTGGCCCGGCTCTGTGCTCCCGATGCGTTCAGGGGAAGCTGGTTTAAAACAAGACCGGGTCCTGTCGTTAGCATGACAAGCTAACGAAATAACGGGTAGCTAACGCAACACAGCTCCATGCTTTTGCCATGTTTTTATACTAATATTCATTCTGAATCTAATGATTTTTTGGGGAGTAAAGCTCTTATACACTCTCCTACGTGACAGCTGGACGTGTGTGTGTGTGTGTGTGTCTGTGTGTGTGTGTGTGCGTGTGTGTGGTGAGCTATCTGCTATACCAGATTGTGTACATTTATGTGTATACACATATGCAGCAACGTGTTCATGCGTAGATCTGAATGTGTGCGATGGAAACCAAACCTTTAGATCTACACCCATGCAACGTGTGTGTTGCATGGACACACACACGCACACACACACACACACACACACACACACACACACACACACACACACACACAGTAATGCATCCCTTTGATTCTAAGCTTCAAGTGCTCAGCAGTGGTGGAAGAAGTACTAAGATATTATTGTATTTAGAAGTAAAAATAGTAAAACTAGTCGTCTTTATGTTCCTTATAGTCCCAGAAAATACACAATGAAGCTCTGTTAAATAATACAAAACTGCAAAATGCAAAACATTTAACCTTCAAGGAGGTTGTTACCTTCATCTCAAGTGTTCATAGAAATTTGAAGGTTGCAGTTTGCTGAGAATCGTTTGAATTATTTAGTTCATCGTATCTACATCTAAAGTAGGAAATCAGACACTCACAATAAGAGAAGTGCACAGGGCAGCGTGTGTGTGTGTGTGTGTGTGTGTGTGTGTGTGTGTGTGTGTGTGTGTGTTATTGTGACCACGTGACTGTCTGAGATAACAGCTTTCAGCCTTTGTGCCTGAAACACGAGGTCTGTCATGTGTTGCCTGTAAGTTGGAATCTCTCGTTGGCAAGTAATGGCTGTTATAATCCACCACACACACACACACACACACACACACACACACACACACACACACACACACTGAGCCGGTGGGTATGAAACCAACAACCCCGTGCATCCCCCTCCATCCTTCTCGCTCTCCTCTCTCTCGGCCTCTTTTGGATCCGTGTAATTATTCCTGGTTCTTCTTGGCGTCCCGGCGGCCGCGCCGTCAGCGGGCGCCGCGCCGTGAGCGGGCGCCGCGCTGGAGGCCTCCACGTGTCCGGCTGACAGTTTGAAGACATGAAACGCCGGCGACGAATAAATAAACAACCCCCAAAACATGAAAGCCCGTGGGTTCCCGTCAGCGCGCCCTGTGATCTCTGCAGCGACCACACGGCTCGTTCACTCATCGATTAGCCGAGTCGTTCCACTCAGACACGGTTTTAAAGAGATGATCTGCTTTTTATATTCTATATTCTATATTTACAGCACTGGGAGCCTCGTCACGGGGGCAGGGAGGTCTTCAAGCGTTATTTTGCTTTTATTCAAAGAGGATGGTGAGAAACGGGGATATGAGTCGCCTTGTGAGACGCAGCTTTTCAAGCGGGATTGAAGGAAATCAGGATTTGCAACTTAAAAGAGTCAAAATTAAACTTTTTCCCGCATACACGGATCTCAAAACTAAAATTTGCTCCCAAAAAGAAGACAAATTTTTTTTTAGAGCAAATTTTTAGGGGGCAAATTTTGGTTTTGAGAGAATTTTTTTTGACAGCAAATTTTTTTTTCAGAGCAAATTTTTTTTTTGACAGCAATTTTTTTTTTATAGCTTATAGTTTTTGAGTGTTTTTTTGTTTGTTTTTTTTTTCAGAGGAATTTTTTTTTAGAGGAATTTTTAGTTTTGAGAACAATTCTTTTTTTTGAGCAAATTTTTTTTTGAGAGAATTTTTTTTGACAGCAATTTTTTTTTGAGAGCAAATTTTTTTTATAGCAAATTGTTTTTGAGTGTTTTTTTTTTCAGAGCAAATTTTTTTTTCAGAGGAATTTTTAGTTTTGAGAACAATTCTTTTTTTTGACTGTATTTTTTTTGAGAGCGTTTTATTTTTTTTTGAGCAATTTTTTTAATTGAGAGCAAAGATTTGGAGATAATTTACTTACAAACTAGAAATTTGCTAAAAAAGACACAAATCTACCTTCATACTGTCTCTCATCAAGCAAGTTTAGATAAATTCAAATAAATGTTCAAAATGTCTGTTAAATTGTTAACCTTTGTGATCCGAGCAGACGATAAGAGAACAACACTGAACCTAAATAACACAAATGAGTGTCGAATAGAGAAATTAAATGAAAATTACATGAGTTCTGGACGCAGAACTGCATCTCTTGGATATTTCAATATCTTGCTCCCAAAAGAAATTGACATGTTGTCCGAGGCTTCCCGTCTATTTCTAGATTTAATATAAAGTTACATAACTGATCAAATCATCCCGACGCCGCAAACTACAGGGAAATACAACCCTCACTCCCACCGCGTTAATATTACCACCCGACTGCTATACATGCAGCAACAGTCATGTGTGTGTGTGTGTGTGTGTGTGTGTGTGTGTACAATGATGAAACTGCCGATGGGAGAACTTAAATGAAGATTAAATTAATCCTGCAGAGTTAATTAGATGCTATAAATCTGAACTCTGGTGCTCTTTGATTATATGCGCTTCAAGTTCAAGCAGAGCTCGACATGTGACACACACACACACACACACACACACACACACACACACACACACACACACGGTGTCCATTTAGTCTCATTCTTCTTGTTTTCCTCCTTCAAAGTTAAACACCGTGAAAACAAGCGTCTTTATTTTGTCTTGGAAAACAATTCAGTCGAGGAAATTCTTCATAAATAAATTTGTAATCGTCTCGCGAGCGAAGCGGAGATGTTGTGATTCATCGTGAGACTAAACAAGAAGTTCTGGAGGACGTGAAGCGGCGTCGACTCAGAAAACAAGCGACGTTTTAATTATTGTTATTATTAAAAGGTGCAAAACGTCGGCGCCGAGCTCGCGGGTCTGATACCGACTTCCTGTCTTCACTAAAGAGGTTGATTTAATAATGTTGCATCTGAATTTATTTTCCTTTATATTGCAGAAATATCTGATGCTTCCACCTTCACCTTTTCAGTCCATCATCTCTCTTATTGTCTTGTAATGATGGACAGAATAAAACACACACTTTTAACACACACCACTCACAGTTGTCCACTAAATAATACAACGTTTTCTCCTAAATAAACCACTCGAGACGCTTGTTTTAGTCCCGAGCTGCCAAACACATTTGGCAGCGTTGAGCTCACCAGACTTCAGTAAAGTAAAAAGTGTGACTGAAAATATTGATAAACAATCAGTTCCTATGTTTAAAATGGGAAAAGAGCACAAAATGTCTCTTGTTTGGGGCTTGTGTCGCCCTGCAGACCTCCGTGTGTGTGTGTGTGTGTGTGTGTGTGTGTGTGTGTGTGTGTACCTGTGGGCGGATGACTCTCTCGATGTTCTTCAGGGCGGTGTCGGGGGACGGCGGGGAGCAGTCCGGCGTCGGTCCCGTCGTACAGTTGCCGTCCTCACTCACGGACACCTGAGACAGGTGACCTTGGAGGAGAGAGAGAGAGAGAGAGAGAGAGAGAGAGAGAGAGAGAGAGAGAGAGAGAGAGAGAGAGAGAGATGGAGGGAGGGAGGGTGAGATTTGTTGTGTTTCTCTACTTCCATATTGTGTTCTTTGTATTTTGTACACCAGACACGCAGCCGTCGAGGGCTTTCCGCTGACGCCGCCACTTTTCTCTCTCAAGGTGGTCAACGTTTTACTCGGAGACAACGACGGAGAGACGGGCGTCTGGAAATAGCCAAAATCTTCCGGCGATAACGCTCAGGAGCTGCAGCAGCATCGTGCTCTGCCCGCCTGCTTCTTGAGGAGGTTTTAGTTGTGAAGGGAGAAGATGTTTGACTCGTCGAGGGTTCGCCTCAACACCTGATGTCTCACAAACACACACATCCCAACGATGTCGGTCTCAAGCGTCGTCGGAGATCATTTCCCCGGCGTATGATCATTTAAAAGTGAGCAGAAAGAAGAAGAAGAAGAAAAGAAAAGAAAAAAACACAAGAAGAAGAAAAGAAAAGGAGAAGGAAGTGCTGGAGGAGGTGAATGTGATTTTAGAGGGAGAGAAAACATCCGTCTTCATCAACTGGAGGACAAACACACACACACACACACACACACACACACACACACACACACACTTGAAGAGACTCAGTCAAGGCCTTGGTGAGATGTTGGTATTTGGTCCTAAAACACTGTGATTATCCCCAAAACTGCATTTTTTTCCTCTCTGTTAAATCCCCAAACTGAGCTTTCTAATAATCTCTAAATTCCCCCAAAACAATGGAGGAAGTCGCTCCACTCGAGCGGCGCTTCGCCGGCTCGACTCTTTTAATGTCTTTTCTGATCGTCTGCTCGTTTGTCGTCGTCGGCTCATTACGTCTGAAGCACGAAGGAGACGACGGAGGAGACGACAGCGCCGCCGCTCTCTCGTCTGTCGAGGACTCGGCGGCCTCGTCTCCTTCGCGGCCTCGTCTCCTTCGCGGCCTCGTCTCCTTTCCTGAGGAGCCGAGGTGGCTTTGCCCTCGCGGCATCGGGCCCACGGGGCTTTGAGGTGATCAATCAATGCTCCCAGCTGCTGTTTCAGGAGGTTTTTTAGCTTTGAAATGCGAGACTTTTTGCCTTTGATTGGAGCTTTTGAAGCACTCGGATATTTCCATATATATAAATATATATCCAGATAATCATTCAGTAAACTTATTCATGCAGGAAATAACTGCAGCGTTCAGACAGCATGAGCAACACAATGAGAGAAGACGAAGAGATGCCCCGAAAAGAACATTTAAAGACACAACAAACACAACAAACAACCTTTGAATTGCGAAAAAAAGCCGACAAAACTTAATGAAATGCTCTTATTTCCTCTGATACAATAACCTCGTCCCTTTGAGTCCACGCAGCTCAACCATGAGGGTGCCGACACACTGAAAGAGTCTGCCACCATCCATCATGTGTTTATTTTGAATTTTCTGGCTGCTCACACACACACACACACACACACACACACACACACACACACACACACACGACCTTCAGGGAAAGTGACACAGCTGCACAGCACATCCATCCGTCTTCATGTGCAAACGCAGACAGAGGTCCGTAGGTTTGACTTAGGGTCGTGCACGAGCATCCAGTAACACACACACACACACACACACACACACACACACGCACAGACAACACAAAAGAGCAGCCTGGAGCTGAATCCGTGATTGCACGTGGGCGTAAGTAGATAAAACAGAAATGGGAGGAAGAGAGGAAAGGAGGGAAAACAGAGAGACTGAGGTTTTGTCCTGTTGAGTAAATAAGCCTGTCAGCACCGAGGCTTTGATGATGGATGTGAAATGTGTGTGTGTGTGTGTGTGTGTGTGTGTGTGTGCGTGTGTGTCGGTGCTTCCTTCAGATCTCCTGGGAAACACTCTCAGCCTATGGGAGTACATTACTGTGTAGCAGGATGCACATGAAGGTGTGTGTGCACACATCACGTGTATGAGCGTGTAGATGAACCTAAAGCGTTCACATCCATGTGTTCAGGTGCACGAGGGTGTCTGGAGAGAGAGAGAGAGAGAGAGAGAGAGAGAGAGAGAGAGAGAGAGAGAGAGAGAGAGAGAGAGAGAGAGAGATCTTTGAAACGCTTTAACAGGTTTCAGATCCTCTCTGCGTGTCCGCTACAGTAGACGTATCTCTGTGCACATCGGAGAGCCGCTGCACGGCCGGTTGATGCAGGAATGCGGCGGCGTGCACGAGGAGCGTGCACGAGGAGCGTGCGCGGGGGAGCGTGCACGGGCGTGAGCCGGCGTTCAGACGCGGCCGTCCTCTCCCCGCCAGCCTAACAAGACGAGAACTGTCAGCTTCAGACGTTCTTCAAGCTGTCAGTTCTGCTTCTGTGCCACTCTGACAAGAAGCATTGTGTATACTCTGTGTGTGTGTGTGTGTGTGTGTGTGTGTGTGTGTCTTCAAATACTCTAAAATTACAGCTCAGCAACAAATACAAAGTAAAGATGATGAAAACTATTATTCTACAGACATTATGAGGAAATAAGAAGCAAAGACGATAGAAATAAAATACAATAATTGTCACATCAATGAGTTCTTTAAAGGTCTAATGTTTCTCATATTCTATATTTCCGTTATTGCCAATAAATCCCCAAACCAACAATGAAGTGAGATCTGAAGCCTGACGCGTCACACCGAGACGCTCGTTCCTCCATCGTGACCTTTAAAAACTACAACGCCCGCATGTCTGGAGGAAAAGTCAAGAGTTTTTTATTTCAATAACGGAACTAAAGACGCGTCTCGGGGGCTGAGAGGAAAAGCATCGCGAGGCGGATCCGTCTTTGAGGACTCTTTGAAACTTCTCTTTAATCCTGAATTTGAAACGCGGCGCGGACGCTCTTCACGGCACGAGGAGGAACGCGAGACTGAGAATCGTGGAAATCTGAGATTATTACAAAGCAAACTCCAGCGGAAGTCAAAGACCCAACGTGAGCAAACCAGCCGCACGTCAACGGGCCTCGACCCGTTCAGCGGCGTCACCGTTAGCCGCCTTTAGCCGCCTTTAGCCGCTCTCAGGCGAAGTGGAATAAACGGGGTGAGACGCAGCGACGCCACTTCTTTATCTCACTGAAAGGTGGACAGCAAGACACCAAATATAGAGGCTTTCATTCAAAAAGTCATTGATATGAAGCCATCGCTCTGCTGCCTCGTCCTCTGACGCTAACCAGCTGCTAGCCGGCGGACGCCAACACGGCGATGAACACTTCATATCAAATATGACATGAAGAAGAAGTGAAGGAGCAGCAACATGAGCTGAGAGAAAATACATCTGTGAAGAACTAGTTCACACACCAGTCCTGGTTTCTATCCTGCATGAGCTCCATTCGTGTGTGTGTTGACCTATTTTCTCTTAAAACGGTCGGCGCGATATTCAGTATTCATGTGGAGAGCACACACACACACACACACACACACACACACACACAGGTTTGTAGTTGTTGTTCCCGTCGGCAGTGTCTTGTTTACCTCTCTCAGACAAGTGGGGGTTTATCAGGAGAGGAGTCAGTCGATCGCACAAAAGAGGCACTTTTGCTCTCGAGCTCCTCGCGGGACCGAAGGCTGCAGGACTCGCTCCAATCTCCAGGATCTTGTTTTTACCCACAATGCTTTTTGCGGCGGCGGCGGCGTGCTCCCGTGGTGCAAAACTACAGCTGATCTGCTCCTGATAGAGTTGTTTCTTGAAGGATTCTGCTTCCTACAGATGGAAACTAGACCGTCGGAGAGAGAGGAGAACGTGACGGAGTCACTGAGGAGATTTCAGCTAGAAACACAGCGATGGATTACCTCGTTTGTAACGAGCGCAGTTGCGTCAGGAAGGAATCCATCGCTCACAATAAGTATAATCCCCGAGTTAAATGCACAAAACGAACGCCTCGGGACTCGCCGGGCGCTCGGCTTACGGACGTTTGCATCACAAATCAGAAAAGTTCCCTTCGCGCACACGCGCGTGGCGTGACGGTCACGTGATCTCGTGTGAACGCAGCGATGACGTGTGCGTGGAGGCCTCTCAGGACAACAGCTGTTGGGAAGAAGACAAAAGGGAGACGGATGAAAGTCAAATAAAAGGCGAACGAGGGGAAAGGAGAGATGAAAGGAGCGGCAGCTTCCCCGAGAGCGGGTCCCCGGTGCCGCCGGGCTGAGTGACAGACACCAGATGGGTTTTGATTAAGCCCCGCCTTGATTATCCGAGGCTTTTGGGAGAGACTGCAGCGGCTCACAGCAGCAGGACAGGTGCATATCAAGCAGGGCTTACACTGCAAAAAAACACCACACATCCAATATCCACACATCGTTTTTCGACAGCTCGCTCATGAGGCCGAGTTTAATATGCGGGGAAAGTTTTGTGGCCTCTCGTCTGGAGACTCTGCGGGAACGACGTCATCAATCTGGAAGTTGAGGAGAACTTTGGGGAGCGAACTCACCACTTCTCATTTTGTCTCACTTTCTAGGTTCAACAAACCTCATTTATGCATCAAAATGGAGTCGCGAGCACAAAGACAAAGAAAACTGGATGCACTGGCAGCGAATTCACCGTGAATCCTCGATAAAACATCTTCCATTTTAAAACCCAATCAGTCCAGTTGAGGATCATTTTTTGCAGTGTAATGCACCAAGTCTCTCTCTCCCTCTTCCCTTTTGCTCTCCTCTCCATCCCTCTCTCCCCATGCTCCCTCATCATCATCATATGCTTCCTCTCGGAGGCGGACGAAGACAGATTGAGTCACACCCGTGTCCAATTAGCGTGACATGTGACTGGATGGGAAGCAGGAATCCAGGACTCCTGCTCTCCCGCTGCGTCTTCAGCCCGAGTCGACCCGCCGACTTCCTCGACTTGAATGCATAATCTTCGCCCTCCTTCCCTCCTCCTTCCCTCGTCTCACACTCCTCCCTCCCGGTCTGTCTGCCTCATGTTGGGTGATGACATGGAGATGGAGGCCACGCCCCCTCCGCTCACCTCTTCTGTCGGCTCTGACTTCTGCGCTTTTGTTTTGTTTTTTTCTGACTTTTTTTGTTGTTGTCGCTCTCCCACGTTACACGTGTGTGTCTCTTTCTCTCTCATTGCCTCTGTGTGTGTCTGTGTGTGTGTGTGTGTGTCTCTCTTTTGGCCAGGTAACAGCGCTCAGAGAACAAACACAACACCCACACGGCTCACTTACGTCAGTGAAGCAATTTTCTACAACAAAAAAAAGACACTTTGACATGAAGCAGATAACCTCCTGCAGCACACACACACACACACACACACACACACACACACACACACACACAAACACACACACACCTACACTCTCTCTCTCACACACACACACACACACACAAAACAAGCCTCTACAGCAGCCTCTCGCTCTGCTACTGTCCAAGAGGTGGGGGCGTGTGTGTGTGTGTGTGTGTGTGTTTGTGTGTGTGTGTGTGGGAGGACGGGGGGGTGGGAGGGTGTCACTAGCAAGGCAGTTCCCATGGCAACACAACATACAGGTGACTCACCAGCTGGCGATGCAGTTGCCCTGACAACCTGCGGTGTGTAGCATCGACCGACAGGAGCGAGCGAGTTGAACGGGAGGAGAGCGCCGCGGCGGCGACGAGGGCCGAACACGAGGAGACGGACTCGGCCGGACGATGAGTCGGGTTTTGTTAATTAGTTTAATTAAACAAGAAGTTCGGATCCACAAAATGTTTCCTACGATCAGTTTGTGAGGGAAAAATATGTTTTTGCTACAAATCAAAGATCTTTAAACGATTTAACTCGTTGAAAACTGTGGAACCAATTTTGTTTGAGTCGTCGTAGGAACCCCAAATTAATTACAATACTTGTGTTTATTGTATGTATTTGTTCAGCAAAGTCTCGGGAAAAAAATGTATATCTGCAAAAAAAATCACTTTTAAAAGATATTTTGATGGTAACTATGAACATCCAGCATGATGTGAGCCTGATTACCCCCAAAAAACGCCTCCTGGAGCGTCAATAAGACACCTTTCTGGAAAGATTAGGACCTAAAGAATCTGAATCTGCAACAACAATCACAATAAAACAAAGTCCTGACTGTTAGGAAGGAGTTTCAGTCAAAAAACTGTGTCGTTCGGTTTAAAAAAGGGAAAAAAATATGTATTTTATGCCAAAAGATTGTCTGAATGGGGCATGCTGGGACTTAAAATGGCCACAGGAGGATTTTCGCGCACAGTTTCCAAAAGGTTATGACAGACAATAAAATGTATATTGTGTTTTTTTACTCCACGTGAGGCTTTGAGCTGCCAAATGACAGAAAACCCCCACAATGCAACATGCCTGCGACCCTCCAGAGAGAAGGAATTTACTGAAAACTGCAACGCCGAAATAAAAAGTGCGGCTCCCCGTGTTGTCCTACCGTTGCGCGGGCAGGAGTTGAGCCTGTAGCTGATGTCCAGCGAGCAGGGCTTGCGCGTCACGGCCGTGGTCACGGACTCGTACGGGTTGTCCTCGTCTTCCGGCAGGAAAACGTCCAGCGACGGCGAGGCGACGATCTCCGCCGAGCGCTTTGAATCCTGGAGAGGAGGAAAAAACAGACGAGGCTGAAATGAGAGTGTGTGCAAGGAGCTGTATACGAGAGTTTACTGTGAAGAAAACAAACAGTTTGTGACGAGTTTTAAAGCCTTGAGTTTGGCAATTTGGCCGCTGTCGCCATCTTGGATTATTGGAGCCGGAAGTGACGCAAAAAGAGGGCGGAGCCAAGTATAAACAGTTTAATTAAGACATTTTTAGGCCTCCGAAGTGCAATAATTGACTTTTATGAACTGAAAACACTCTATAAAGACTTCCCAAAGCAGACGCTCCATGGCGGATACCTTTCAATGTGTATTTTCACTTTAAATGGGACCGTAATGAACGTCACGCTGCATCGAAGAAGACTTAAAACTACTGATCACTGGCCGATAATCCCCCTGATAGTGTGTGGAAAACAAAGTGAAGAGCCGAGTGCAGAGTGATGGACCAGAGAGCGTAATGTCAAGTGTAGACAAAGATGAGTGATACAAAACTCAGCTGAAAGAGATGTTTGATGCGAGTTTCAAAAGAGTGTGCAGGGCCGGAGGTCCTCTCAAGAAACAAGAAGAAAACAACCGGCTCAGTGGTCTCTCAGAGCGGCTGGAGGCCGTCGGTCAAGCCTCAAACGTCTGAAAGCAAACGCTGAAAGTAAAAAGGTTGTGAAAACTAAACAAAGCAAAGTGTGAGTCTTCTTCTTTACAGTCGACTCTTTGGTCCCTTCAGGACGTTCTGGGGTTTTTGTTCAATGAGGTTTCTCAAAAGGAGAAATAATTGCCGTCTCAAGTTCTCAACTTTAATCTGCTGTGAAGCTGATTGACAGGCGAAGAGTCTTCTGAGGATTTGTGATGGAAAATCAGTCCATCATTTGTAGATTCAAGAGCTTAACGGGGTAAATGTGCCATAAAATGTCCACAAAAAACTGCAAATCTAGAAAACCTTAAAATGTGAGACACTAAAGTGCTCCATCTCCCCAACGGATGAAAGATGACTGTTGTTGGAGTCGACGCTTTGCCAGAGCGACAGCTTCAGGGTCCCATCACATGGTGGGAATAAACAAAACATAAAACAACTGCTGAGAAACAACAACAACACAAAAACTCCTCATAAACCCATGAAAACACAGCTGTTTGGTCTCAGAGTGTAAAACGCAGATAAATCATTCCACGTTTTTATGTGCGACATTAAAGCATCGGCTTCAAGCAGGTGCATTGTGGGTCTGAGCACCAAAGACGGAACGAAGGCGTCCAGGATTATGGGTAATCTCTGGATAACGAGGCGTAAACAGGTTGTTTAACACCAATTATTTCACATGCAGGTAGCTTTTGTTAAACTCTCCTGTTTCTATTAAACTGCATTAAAAGTACAGTAGACTTAAAAAAAAGCCTCTTAAAGGGCAAAACAAAGACAAATATATGTCATTTGTAAATGATTTATTATCAATAATATCTTAAAAAAGAGAGAAATCCCGGCCTCCATCCATTTCCAACAGACGCACACACACACAGTCATTGTTAAAGTGTGTTATTAGACCATAGCAGGAAGGTTGCTCTTGAATTAAACTGTTCGTGAGGTTTTACCTCAATAGAGTAAATGTGCAAACTAGATGAAATACTTAGAAATCATTTTCATCAAAGGGGAACCTGCATCATTTACAGAAACAGCTCTTTATTCGGTGGTGATAAGTGTGTTTGTATAAGCGCGTTCTCTTCGGGTGTTTAAGACGATTTCATTTTGCAGCGTTGGTGAAAAGGTTTCGCCCAAAAAGCTCCGAGATAGAGAGAAGAAGAGAGAGAGAGAGAGAGAGAGAGAGAGAGAGAGAGAGAGAGAGAGCTGGGAACCGAACGGTCTCTTATCTCCGAGGCAGACGAGTTCCCAGAAAGAATGAAAAACACGAGCGAGAGAGAAAAGGTCACGAGGGATCAGCGGTGAACTTGTCCCCGTGATCGTCCGTGGGCGTGGCCACGGCCGGTTTCCACCGTCTCTCTCGACGCTCTTCGAGTCCTTCCAGCCTCTTGCACTCACTCAAAAAGCCATTACTCTCCCCCGTGTCATCGTCTGCCACTACATTACCCAGAGTGCAGCGGGCCATCAATCACACGCGGTGCAGACTCAAGATGGATTCATCACGCCGGCTCGACAGAGCAATCAGTCGCTCGACGGTTTCTCCTCACTGTCAGACTCACATTGCACTTTATTAAGAAAGGCACACACACTCTCCCCTCCATCTCCATCAGCACTCAATTAGAGCGCCGTTACCAGCTAATGGAGGCCGCTCACCAGCCGCTCCCTTTGAGCCCGCTCCCTCTGCAGGTGGCGCGGCCGTTTGAAGCGACAGGCGCCGGTTAGCCGCGGATTTCCGTCGCCAGAGCCGACGGGAAAGCGGCCCGAGAGCCGGCGCTCCCGCCGAGAAACTCATAACTCATCACGACGGCTCACATTTGAAAAAAGGGGCAATTAATCGCCGTCGCATTCACGTCGGAGCGTTGAGCGTCTGGTACGGCGTGTTTACTGCAGCATCCTGCAGAAGCGTGACCCGTTAACGGCGTAACGTGAACGTTTCAATGAAAAGCACACGCACGTATTTATTAGTTATGTTTTCATGTGAAGTTCTCATGAAGCTCGAGGTAGCTGCTTCGATCCCTGCGCGATAAAATGCAGAGAATAATTCCCCTTCAGTGGGATTATTAAAGGAGTATTTCCTGCCCCACCTGTAGTACCTCCGCGCTCCACTAGAGGGTCGCGCCCCACAGTTTAAAAACCACTGAAATGTGAGTTTGTGTTAAATATTGATAAACTAAACACGTCCTGTCTCACACTTCTTTCTACTCCTTTGATTTTTGAGCCAAATCAAACATTTCCTCATGTAAAGAAAGAAGAAAAAGAGCCGTGGAAGTGATGAAACATATCCATCACAAACAGATGCTGCTCTCGTCCTAGTAAGTAATCAATGAAACATTCATTATCATCACTGTGGAACTTGGCAGACACGATAATCCTCTGCTCACAGCACTGATGGAAAACGTAATCTGCGATTAAGATTGGTGCAACAGCATATTTGTACGCATCACCGTTATGAATCCCACTGAGACTGAAACCGTTTGTTCTTCGGGCGGCGAATCGAGATGAAAATGAAGTTTTCCGAGCGATTCGAATCCAAACGGAGACAAGGGAAGCCGTTGTCTGTGGGAACAGGAAGTGACAGGATCACTGGGAAATGTGGCGGCGAGAGAGAGCCGTGAGATTGAGGCGATGAGCCGGTGATTACAGAGATGTCGCCGCGAATTAACAGCATGAGAGACGGGAGGTTTTTGAAGCGTTTGGAGGTTTGGAGGAAAGTTAATGAAGTCAAAACACAGGAAAAGATTGAGGAATAAACTCTCACGCGGGAGGAAGACGTGAGGGATTCACCCTCCACCTCTGACCTCTCCAGCGAGATGAGAAGGAGCGAGGAGGCCGAAAGCAGACGGGGGAGGAAACAAGGTGAAGGCAGCGAGGGAAGGAAGCACAGGACCATCAAACGGACCCAAAGATCCAACTCTCAATTTGGGAGTTTGTGTCAGCAAATCCAGCGCGAGAAGAAGGAAAAACAGGGCGAGGAAGTGGAGGATTTCCTCACACAAACACACACAACATAGGATAGAGAGAGAAATGCGGAGTCAAGTGCAGCAAGGAAAAGAGGAAAGGAGGAAAGGAGGAAAGAGGCGGCGAATACATCCAGTTCAGCTGCATCGGCGTGAGAGACCAGCTTAAAGTTGGGGGGGAAACTACTTTGCACTCGATCAGGAAGAGGACCCTCGCTGGAAGGAAATCCCCTCGCGCTCAAGTCCACAGTGGAGGCTTCGCGGGCTTCAAGAGTGGAAATTAATCCGGCGGCGTGACGGCAGGTTCGGCTACCTGATACTTCCGATGCTCTTCTGCTCGCCGCTCGGTCCTCCGGGGAGCTCAGGCCGATTCTTCAACACAAAATAAAAGTGGGAAAGGCTTCACGCCGCTTGGATGTGAGCGGGTCGCTCCGACAAACAAACACACTCGGTCTTCGTTCACTTCCCTCCCTCCTTCCCTCCCTCCCTCCTTCCTTCCCTCCTTCCCTCCTTCCCTCCCTCCCTCTATCTTCCAGGGCAGAGATAGGACACAGAGGAACTTGTGTCTGAGCCCAACAGGAAGAGAGCGGACAAACAGAGGCCTCCTCCGGACACTAATTAGCAGCTCGTATGCAGCTCCCGTCCCACTGCGGAGCCCAGATTAAACGATCAAGTGTGTGTGTCCGTTTGTGTGTGTGTGTGTGTGTGTGTGACGGCCTAAGATTGTACACAACGGTGTGTGATTATATCTGTAGAACAACAGTCTGGTGTTCGTCTTGCTTGCAGCAGACGTGTGAGATCATGTGAGCGCTGAAGTGTGTATGCATTATTGACACACTGCTTGTGTTCTATACAGTGAGTGTGAGTGTGTGTGTGTGTGTGTGTCCTCCAGCGTCTTAATCCCGTGACTCTGTCGGTCTGCGTTTAACCTCTCGCACTACACGGCGAGTTCAGAGGCCGTCAGATATGAATAGAGGCTGTAATTTGCTGGCATTTCCTCACGCAGGCTATTTGATTAGAGAGAGAGAAAAAGGGGGAGGGGAGGGGGGACAATGGACCCTCTGAGAGAGAGAGAGAGAGAGAGAGAGAGAGAGAGAGAGAGAGAGAGAGAGAGAGAGAGAGATTCATATCAAGCATTAAAACATTCATCTGTTTCTTCATGGTTCAGGATGCCAGAATCAGCCAGAAATGTATTTTTCCCCCTGATTTTTGTTAAATATAAATATATATTTTATTTCTTTCCAATAAAACAACAGCTCGGAGTCCTGAAAACGACGTTTTGTTTATTACTTTTATGGATACTCTGTGGTTTTATATCTCTCGTCGCCCATAAAGGGAATTGTTTTAGAGGACGCTTACCGCTCCCTCATTGAACACACACACACACACACACACGCTTACATGCACACACACACGCTTACATGCACACACACACCTTGCCGATGTGCCAGCAGCACAGCACGACAGCTGTTCTTTCTTTGGCGGCTATGAATCATCAATAAATGGACGGTATAGGTGACATTTATGAACACAACTCTTTCCTTATGGAAACATTCGGTTCAGTCGCTGCTCGAGCGTCTGCGTTTCACTGAGAAATGAAGAGAAGCGCTGGGAGAAGAAGACCAGTGGTGCAGGGAGAAAGGTCAGGAAGAGGGAAGTGATGCGTCTCCCTGTCAAGGAGTCGTCCTCCTTAAAAAACCACAGAAGAAGAACTTCAACGCAGCGCAACGCCAGTCTGAAGGATACAAAAGGTCTGTGGCGTTAAAGTGCGGCGTGGAAACGCGACTATTGATCCATTGAAGCGCTCGTGACTTTTCAAAAGCCTCCAGGTGTCCCACATCCGTCCAAACACAAGCTGCAGCCTCACAAGCTTCCTCTTGAGAAGAGCAACATCTGGCAATAAAGATGAAGCTATGGCGTTAGCTTAGCGTAGCTTAAAGAGTGAGAGAGTGGTGTGAGCTCATTTTGAGTATAAAAACAAGGTTATTGATGAGCTGTAGAGGCATCGACAGGATCAATAACTTCTTTTAAATCACTTCTTAAAACCCATCTTTATGCAATAGCTTTTGAGTGACGTCGTCCTTTAATGCAGCTCTTTTGTTCCTCTGTTTTTGTTTGTTTATTTCATTCATTTCTTTGTTTTCTACTCCATTTTCTTGTCTTTTTTAGTGTGACTGTGCTTCTCTGTAAACTCTGTTTTTAAAGCTGCTGTATAAATAAAGTTATTATTATTATTATTATTATTATTATTATTATTATGACTTTGACCCAGATGATAAACTAGAACAATAAACTCTAGCTTTAGCCGTGACCCGCTCTCTCCTAGACAGACACACACACACACACACACACACACACACACACACACACAGACGACCGATTACAGATTGCGTTCAACTTTATTGATCCCTGTGGGGTAACGCTGCATCACTCTGCTGCTGTAACTCCACAGACAGCTAATCTGGCCTCGACACCAGAGTGTGTGAATGTTTGTGTGTTTCACGTGTGAACCACGCGGACACATTTCAGCGCTCTGTTGGCCTTCCCATGATGCATTGCGTCTCGCCCCAAGGGCGCATCGGCACCACCGCCGGAGTAGAAACTGTTCTTTCCTCACTGGAGCTCTTCCTCCAATCTTTTCTCCCTTTTCCTGTTTACCTCAAGGACAACAAGATATCTGGACTCCATGCAGGACACACACACACACACACACACACACACACACACACACACACACACACACACACACCTCCAAGTACTAAAGGGCAGCATATCTGTGTGTGTGTACCTAATCTATTTCAGTAAAAAATATTTTTGACAGCAGCTATAGGTGAGTGTGTGTCTGTGAGTGTGTGTGTGTGTGTGTGTGTGTGTGTGTTGAAGGTTAGGTTGACAGCTAGACGGGACATATCTGCAGCGTCTGCAGGGCATGAAGTCATTAAGGACTAAGTGTGAGCATCCAGTCACAGAGAGAGAAGCAAGGAAAGGAGGAGAGGAAATAAGAGCGAGGGAAGAGGAGAGAAAGAATAGACGACAACGTTGTAACGTTTTTGTGTATTTCTAATTGAATAATATAATGAAAGAAACATTCTTTTACAGTAAAGTGAATTAAAAATCCTCATAAACACTTTAACCGGAGGGGAAGCGGCTTTTAAATATATATTAGGACATTATTAATACAGCTTAAATCTCAACAATACTATTCAAATTAAACATTATAAAACGTTTGATGGCAAAGCGTTTACATAACGTCTGAAGCTCAGCCTCCCACAGAGCGCTCACTGCTTCACCCACAGAGCGCTCACTGCTTCACCTACAGAGCGCTCACTGCTTCATCCACAGAGCGCTCACTGCTTCATCCACAGAGCGCTCACTGCTTCACCCACAGAGCGCTCACTGCTTCATCCACAGAGCGCTCACTGCTTCACCCACAGAGCGCTCACTGCTTCATCCACAGAGCGCTCACTGCTTCACCCACAGAGCGCTCACTGCTTCATCCACAGAGCGCTCACTGCTTCATCCACAGAGCGCTCACTGCTTCACCCACAGAGCGCTCACTGCTTCACCTACAGAGCGCTCACTGCTTCATCCACAGAGCGCTCACTGCTTCATCCACAGAGCGCTCACTGCTTCATCCACAGAGCGCTCACTGCTTCATCCACAGAGCGCTCACTGCTTCATCCACAGAGCGCTCACTGCTTCACCCACAGAGCGCTCACTGCTTCATCCACAGAGCGCTCACTGCTTCATCCACAGAGCGCTCACTGCTTCATCCACAGAGCGCTCACTGCTTCATCCACAGAGCGCTCACTGCTTCATCCACAGAGCGCTCACTGCTTCAACCACAGAGCGCTCACTGCTTCATCCACAGAGCGCTCACTGCTTCATCCACAGAGCGCTCACTGCTTCACCCACAGAGCGCTCACTGCTTCATCCACAGAGCGCTCACTGCTTCATCTACACGCTGCTCAAAGCGCCACGAAACCTGAAAACAGCTTTTCATCTTCAACATCTTCAAGAGTCTCTCTCTCCCTCTCTCTCCCTCTCTCTCTCTCTCTCTCTCCCTCCCTCTCTCTCTCTCTCTCTCTCTCTCTCTCTCTCTCTCTCTCTCCCTCTCTCTCCCACTCTCTCTCCCTCCCTCTCTATCTCTCCCTCTCTCTCTCTCTCCCTCTCCCTCTCTCTCTCTCTCCCTCCCTCCCTCCCTCTCCCTCTCCCTCTCTCTCTCTCTCTCTCTCTCTCTCTCTCTCTCTCTCTGGGCTGAACGCATTAAAGGTCAGCCTCCACCCACTGGAGAGAGGAAACCTGGAGGGAGAGAACTATAACGGGGACGTCTGGGTGAGAGAGAGAGAGAGAGAGAGAGAGAGAGAGAGAGAGAGAGAGAGAGAGAGAGAGAGAGAGAGACGGAGGAAGAGCTGGAGAGAAAAGAGACGTTCAGGAAGCGCTGACGTCTATGTGTGTGTGTGTGTGTGTGTGTGTGTGTGTGTGTGTGTGTTGCTCCGACGCCCCCGCGATGCTGGCGACTGAGTTTTGTCAATGGTGGACATCCCACGCCTGCATATCTTATGCATTTCTGTGTTGCCTAGCAACTCGACCGTCCTCTCCTAAATCTGAATTTTTATTATTATTTTTTTCTTCTTGCGTTTTATTCGTTATCGTTTTTTTATTTATTTTTTATTCCCCACCTCGTTTTTATTCTGCTTTCAAGGTGAGGGCTGAACTTCTTGATCACAGCGTGTGTGTGTGTGTGTGTGTGCGGAGGAGGTTTCCTCACACACACACACACACACGCACACACACACATGCACTTTGGCGTCAGCCGGCGTTCGCATGGCGATGTGGTGGGAGGAAACCTGTGGCTGGCAACGAAAATTCACAACGAGGGAAGCGTCCTTATGCAGCCACGTATGCCTACACACACACACACACACACACACACACACACACACACACACACACACACACACAGTAACATGTGACAGACTCTAATGACGTGTCCGTGAGGAGCAGAGTGCACTCTTTCTGTTTATCTGGATAATCTAGCGGCTGACAGCTGCAGCGTGTGAACACAAACACTGAAGCGCTAATTAGCATGTTTGTTTGTTTGTTTGTTGCGTGCACCTGCTCACACACGTGCACGCTGACACGGCTTTTGGAACACAGGCGCAGGAACACGCTCTCTTTGGCGGGACAAGAGTTCTGCTGTCGGTATTTTCCGTGGTGACGTTCAGGAGGTTCAGTTCAGAAGAAAGAAAAGTTCACGAAGACAAAGATTAGTTAAAGTGACGGACTGAGTCCACCGAGGCAGCACGAACCAGCTCGCTCCTCCCTCCCTCCCTTCCTACCTACCTACCTACCTCCTTCCCTCCCTCCCTACCTAACTACCTACCTAACTCCCTCCATCTCTCCCTCCCTCCCTCCCCACCTCTCTCCCTACCTACGTACTTACCTTCCTTCCTACCTACCTCCCTCACTCCCTCCCTACGTACTTACCTAGCTCCCTACTTACCTACCTATCTACCTCCCTTCCTACGTACCTCCCTCCCTCCCTCCTTCCCTCCCTCCTTCCCTCTCTCCCTCCTTCCTTCACTCTCTTCCTCCCTCCTCCCTCTATCCCTCCCTCCCTACCTCCCTCACTCTCTTCCTCCCTCCCTCCCTCCTTCACTCTCTCCCTCTTTCCCTTCCTCCCTCCCTCCTTCACTCTCTCCCTCCTTCCTTCCCTCCCTCCCTCCCTCACTCTCTCCCTCCTTCCTTCCCTCCTTCACTCTCTCCCTCCCTCCTTCACTCTCTCCCTCCTTCCTCCCCCCCCTCCCCCCTCCCCCCCCCCCCCCCTCCCTCCCTCCCTGTCATACGTTGACTTATGGCGACCTCACTCGACCCCACTACAATAAAAACACACTAAACGCTTCCTTGCAGCTGAACTTTGAAGTGAAGTTGGCGCTGCAGTGTTTTCGGGCAGCAGTCTTCTCCGGATGACTTGTTAGACGAGTTCTCGCTCTTTGACTGACAGCCGTGAGTGACGGCCGGGCGACGGCGCCCAGACAATCCATCCAAAGGTTAACACACTTCTGCTGATACGTGGAGCGCATGACAGACGAGCCGGAGCGAGGGGCGAACGAGAGGAAGAGAGGGAGGAGAGACAACAAGAGGAAGAAATAAACCAGGCTGACGGATCTCACGCGCAGCGACGATGAGGAGGACGAGATGAAGAGACTTTCTCCTTTCACTCTCTCTCTTTATGCTAACTCTGTTTATTCATAATTACTGCGCTAATTAGCATGATGCTAACTTCATTATGTGATAACAACTCATCATGTCTCTGCTCCTTCCTCCTCCTCCTCCTCCTCTTCTTCTATAAAGCCGCACACACACACGCAAACCCACCCACACAAAATGAAGCCATGCCAAATTCAAGACACACACACACACACACGCACACACACACACACAGTACAGCTGATGCCTCCAAATATGCTCTATTTACACACTCATGCTCACATTTAAACTGACATGCAAAGAGGGTTTTTTTCTTCTTTTTTTCCGCCTTTCTGCACACCAACAAATTAGCACACACACACACACACACACACACACACACACACACACACACACACACACACACACACACACACACACTCTTCTCCAGGTGCAGGACTCTCCAGGCAGCGGGCCAGCCGTGCAGGCGGCTGCCAGTACACAAGACAGAGGGGTCTGTTGTGTTGTAAATGTCAGATGTCCTGCATCGCACCGCTAAACAATCTCCTCGGCACACACTTAACCGCACTTATATACACGGCACGGAGGGCTCAGGGGAGAGGGAAGGAAGCAAGGGAGGAAGTGGAGGAGTGAGAGGTAATAAGTGGGACAAATTATTCTTAATAAACTTTCATTTGCAATTCATGCAATATCCTGCAGAGTAACTCAGAGTTTGTTCTGATGCACTTGAAGCAGTTCTCCTCTTCACCCACACTGGGGCCACTTTACCAACACTGTACTCTACCATATACACGCAGTATAAACGCACTTTAAGTGCATCTATTCTGACATTTGAACTCACGTTCCTGTACATCACAGAGCGACGCTTCTCGCTGCCTCCAGACAATCATCCGACGTGCAGTTCATACATGTTTCAGGACAATCCTTCACCTCATTCATCATTTACTGTGCGATCAAAACTCACATTTGCCATCGAAGCAGCGAGATCAAAAGTGTTTTTACTCCTCGCTTTGTGAGGGTTAATTGACCGTAACACCAGTATTTTATTCCTAGAGAAAGAAAGAGGGTAAATGCATGACGTCTGAGTCCGAGGGGAGACTCACGCTGCTGACTCGCTTGGTGATTTGTGCTCATGAAAATGTGAACGGCAAACTCTTGAAGTACAACACGCTATTTTATTCTTAATCATATTTCATTAATCATATGGAAGCCCATTACCGCCACACACACAAAATAAAAAATTAGGACCAAAAAAAAAAAAAAAAATTATTGACTTTTTTTGTTTTCGTTGCCTTTTTTTTCATTGACTTAAAAAAAGGCAACGAAAAAAAAAAAAGTTGATAATTTTTTTTTTTTGGTCCTAATTTTTCTAGGAAAAAAAAACAAAGTGATAAAATAACATTAAATGTTGTTTTTTTATTTTCGTCAACAGAAAAAAAAGATAGATTTTTTTTTTTTTTTTTACTGTCCTCATTTTTTTTTGTTCCTAATTATTATTATTATTATTATTATTATTTTTTTCTAATTTTTATTTTTTTTTGTTGTTCCTTATTTTTTTGTTGTTGTTTTGTCCCTAATTTCTTTTGGGGGGGGGGGGGGGGGGTCCTAATTTTTTTGTGTGTGTGGTGGAAATGGGCTTCCATAGAGATAATTGATCCCTAGATCTGAAAGATGTTTTTAAGTGGAAAAAATGAGCGGAGTCATCGGTCCGTGCATCTCGGACGTGTCAAGATGCTCGACTCGGTCCTTGAGAAATGAGGAGACATTTTTGTGAAGTTCACATAACGAGACAGAAGGATGAAAGATGAAAAGCTGCCGCTGCGTTCCCAAGGTAACCAGCCAGAGCGTTTACTCCGAACAATGGCCAAACAAGCCTGTAATTTCACTGTAGTCAAGCAGTGTGTGTGTGTGTGTGCGTGTGTACCTGCGATAGGCTGGAAAAGCCCAGGTTGCGGCAGCCATTGCAGGGCGTCAGGGACTCCCAGAATCCAGTGGGGCCGCAGCTCTTCTCCGCCTCGTCCTCCTCCAGGGCCGCGGCGAGCGGCGGCGTCGGCCGCTGTGTGCACGAAGAAAGAAACCCGAAAAGTTTAAAAATCGGCAGTTTGCAAAAGAGCAAAGAAGTGGGGATGAACTAAAAGAGCTGGAAAGAGAGAAACGTTTACACATCGTGAGCAGATTCAAAGAAACACACAAATGTTTAGTCTCAGGTGAACACCAATGGAAACATTTCTGACTCTAAATTCACTGAAATAGAACAAACTCCTCCTTTTAAATTAGTCCAAACATCCAAACACAGTCTCCAGTTGTGAAAGGCACTCGTGTGAACAAACATATTTGAGTCTTTTCATTTCCTTTTGAGGTTTAGTGTGTTATCTTTCTAATCAGAAACAAGCTGCACGTTGGGTGAGACCATTTAAAATGCCCTCAACACAAATAAAAAGCTTCAAGGATTTCACCGAAAACAGGTTTTATTCTCTTTATTTCTACTCGGCGTCAGGATGTCTTTCGTTAGAGGAAATATAAATAAATCTGAACGCAAGTAACACGTCTTGTTAAGTGGAAGTGCCATCGCATTGCTGCCACAATGAGTTAGCCAGGAAAGAGATAGAGATAGATACCAGATAGGTGGCTGGTCTGGAGCCTGAAAAGAGGGGTGACGGAAGAGAGAGAGAGAGAGAGAGAGAGAGAGAGAGGGAGAGAGAGAGAGAGAGAGAGAGAGAGAGAGAGAGAGAGAGGTCTGGTGACCGGAGCATTAGGCCGGAAACCAAAAAGGTCGGCGGTCGCTCCAGATTGCAACGAGCCCTCTGCAAGATGTCAAACATGCTGAAGAGGAACTGATGTCCTTTCTCTACAGTGGAGATATCAGCCAGCGTTCAGTTAAAGAAGAAGAGCCCTGTTAATAATTCATAAGCGTGGACTGCTGCGCTGATCAATATTACAGCAGCTGTGCTCAGGAAACCCTTGAAGATATAGGTTATCGCTTTATTCTGCACTTCAAGTTACTTTGAGGAACTTTTAACTGGTTATGAAACAGTTCAAAAAGCCTCCACATGAGCCACAGAAGAAAACAAGGAGACTGGCTATTACTAAATATATATTATATATATATTCTTATGTTCACACAGATTACTTTACTCAGAGGATGAACCAGCAGATTCAAATAAAATACGTCAGTAAAACTGTGGAATTGTCTTTCAGAGACACACTTGTTCACTCGACTGTGTGATGTCACACGAGACGGTGACACAGAGCAGCGCACGTGACCGAGTGCACGAGCGAAGCTTTAACCAGCGTGCACAGGTGTGTACAGGTGTGCACAGGTGTGCACGTCAACTTTCATATTGACTTTCATATCGAGCCTATTACATAAATGGAAAAGATGATGAGCTATTGATCGGTGTCAAAACACTCCCCTTACTGAGCTGTGGCTGTGTGCGTGTGTGTGTGTGTGTATGTGCGTATGTGCGTGTGTGTGTGTGTGTGTGTGTGTGTGAAGAAGAGAAATCGAAAGGAAAATTGAAACAGACTTGCCGTAAATAAGCAAGCGAGGAGCACAGACGCAGACAAACACATTTCTTTGGATGCTTCTCTTTATGTGTGTGTGTGTGTGTGTGTGTGTGTGTGTGTGTGTGTGTGTGTGTGTGTGAGATCTGAAGGCTCAGGTGGGGGGTCAGTGTGATGGATGACCTCTGTGTCCTGCAGTGCGTCCGACTTCCTGGGCGGTGGAATTGAAAAACAACAGAAAAAAAGCGCCCCTCTCTCTTTCTCTCTCTCTCTCTCTCTCGCCCGCTGCACCAGCTGTGAGGAGTAAAGTGCAGCTGAGCTCCTCCGCTCGGCAAACACTGATGGAAGTCAGATATTTCACCTGCAGACCGAAACTCAAACCAATGAGGTCCAATAAGAGCCAATCAGAGTCCTCTGTGTGCGTGACCGAGCCAGCGGGCAAGTGAAGTAGCTGCAACGAGCAGCGTTTCAGCTTAAAAAAGGCCCATGAGGCCGTAGAGGTCAAGGAAAACAACGTCCTGTGGCTGTGAACGGCAGTTTGAGCATAAAAAGTAATGACAATGCTCAACTAATCTGGACGCACAACAATGAACAGGAGCCGTTGTGTTTCAGCAACAAGCCGACGCTGAAGGGGAGACAGTCGATGCGACGCTGCCCCCTGCTGTCAGGGGAGAGTCAGTGCAAGCACTCGTCTCAGATAGGAAACACTTACACACACACACACACACACACACACACACACACACACACACACACACACACACACACACACACACACACACACACACACACACACACACAAACACACACACACACACACACGGTACAGTACTCACTACCTGGAGCCTTTGTGCTGCGGCTAATTAATGTCTTGACTCGACTGAAGCTCTGACACTGAGCGGTTCAACCTCTGGCATGCATGGAGTGTGCGTGTGTGTGTGTGTGTCTGTGTGTGTGTGTGTGTGTGTGTGTGTGAATGGATGGTGCAGCACCTCGTATAAAAGCGTTGTGAACGCAGTAAAGATTTACCAGATTTAAAGAACTTTTGTCTGCATGAGATTTGTTGTGTTGAACATTTGATGAGTTCAAGACCAGGACTAAGACTAAGACTAGGACTAGGACCAGGACTAGGACTAGGACCAGGACCAAGACCAGGACCAGGACCAAATGAAGTGATTCCATCGTGGTAGTTTTTCCTGATCCGATGTCGTATGTGTACAGATTGAAAAGCCCTCTGAGGCAAATGTGTAATTTTGGACAACACTAAATACATTTCATTGAATTGAACTTCAATCTCCAAACGCCTTTGAATGCACCGCCCCTCGTGTCTCGCACCTTGACTCGGGTCAGGGTCCCGTTGGGCCGGTCCGGTCGCTCCTCGTCCGACAGCCGCCCGCTGCCGAAGCTGTCCATGGAGTGGGAGGAGATGGTGTGACAGAGCTCCTCGAAGGAGTAGTCTCTGTCCCGGCACTTTTTGATCTCGTGGAGCAGCTTGGACAGCTCGCTGGTCACGGCGTCATCTGGGGAGAGAGAGAGAGGAGCGAGAGAGCCGGGGGGCGAGTGAGAAACAGTGAGAAGGAAGAGGAAATAACACCAACGCAGGTGTTCTTCTCAGGTGCTTTATTCATGGGGAACTAACGGTTGCAGTGCTGCCTTCTCACCACAGGGGGCAGCGCTGCACAGGGAAACTGTGCTGCAGCTCAGAGCCGCAGTACCTGTGATTCTCCACTAGAGGAGCTGCTCTCCATTACAGGATTCATGTTGTGTTGTTTGTCCATATTTGCGTAGAATAAATAACATTTAAAAGACACATGAATGGACAAACAACTATTTTAAATGTGTTCTGGGTTTTAGATAAATCTTCAATAATATAAAAAACATAAAACATATTCAGGCGTGTTGTAAAACATTATGAACCTTCTGTGAAATGTGTGTTTTTGTTCCAGTTGGAGTTATTTAACATCTGCACTGCTGGTTTCTGTCACTTTATCAAATAAAAATCTTTTTTTTTTTTGATTGGTGTATTTCTGGTCACAATAAAACATAAAAAAATACCTTTATTGTCAATGTAAACCCAGTTATTGCATGGTTGTGTGTACTCACTCTTGTGTCTGAGGGAGGGCGAGGCGGAGGGCGACGGGACGGAGGTGCGAGGTGCCGGGACGGGACACTTGCGAACGGGCTCCTCCAAGATACTCCTCATCTCCATCTCCATCTCGTCCATCATGTACTCTGCAGAAGAAGAAGATGGAGGATCAGACAGTGGAAGAGAAGAAGAGAGGGAGGAAAAAGGAGTTTAGGGGAGAATGTGAGTCTGTGTGGGAAGGAAAAGCATTTTATTTCTTTTTTACCGGATCAATATAATAGCGCGGCCATCAGCATCGGTAAACAGCTTGAGTTGCATTCAATTCACACTTCTCAGCTGGTGCTAATAGAGCACTCTGCTGTTCATGAAAGCCAAAGAGAAGGATGGAGTGGGGAAATAAAGAGAGAGAGAGAGATCGCAGGTTTCGGGTGTGGCAGAAGCTAAAGTTGAACACCGGATGATATAGACTTTAAAGCGAGTCATTACCCGCCAAAATAAAGCAAACAAACGCGATGACGGATTCCCTGCAGAGCTCTAACGAGCCGTCTTAACGTCAGGGGAGTGAGTGCTCGTCTACCATCGTGCATCTTGGCGTTCAGCTGGTATAATTATGACGCACGACCATATTTGCATACAATTACACCGAGTATTTAATGCTATTTAGAGTCATTTAATGCTGGTTTGATGTCATTTAAACGGCCCTTGGGTTCGACTCCCCTGCAGTCATTTCTTCGGCGCGTTACCAGTCGCTGCCGGGCAGCCGGGGGAGAAATGAACTAATGAATTCAAACAGCGGGATGAGTCACGCGGCCGCGAATCAAATGAGAATCAACTCTTAAGAGGCGGCCGTGGCAAACCAGGGAGGCCCTCAGCTGGTCGGATGCAGTCGCCGAGAGGTCCTCTCCGCTTTGTGAGTCGCTCTCAGCTCCTCTCCAACAGGAAATGGCATGCAGCTGATCTTTTCACCCAGTCACAGCTGTGTCCTTTTTTTCTCTCTCACTATCTCGCTTTCTTCCCCGCTCTCACACACACTCACACACACACTCACTCAGTCTCCTATTTATGCAGAAGCTCTGTCCAAATCGCTTCTTTTTTTCCAGCGTATACTGAGATTAGATTTTGGATGGTCGCTATTCCTCAACAACATCGACTGTCACATGGATTTCTGACATTTAAAAAAAGATACAAGTGGTATATTCATGTCTATGAAAGTGTTTCCATCCCATTAGATCGTCTTTCAGCCTCATTAAAGCAGAGTTCACTGCATATTTCAGTGACAAAAAGGCCGTTTTTTAACTTATTTTTTGCAGAATATGAGCCGCAGAACTCAAAGCGTGCCGGGTAAAGTTCACATGATGGGTTTGCACATGCGTCTCATGGAGTTGGATCTAAACACCTGTTCACGCTCCCTCACCTGGAGGCCTTTAAACCACGAGCAACAGCTCGACTGTGAGTACTGTGTTGTACTACGTGTACTGTGTGTGAGCTTTCTATTCTCTGCTCCTGAGATGACCCAATTTCGGCGACAAAATTCATCTAAATCTACAGTGTGTGTGTGTGTGTGTGTGTGTGTGTGTGTGTGTGTGTGTGTGTGTGTGTGTGTGTCTTACCCTGGATAAGAGCAGTGATCTGCTGGGCTTTCGGTGCAGGATGCTCTCTCAGGATCTCCAGAGCTGTTCTCCCCTGGCTGTCTCTGAGATTGGTGTCGATCTCTGAGACACACACACACACACACACACACACACACACACACACACACACACACACACAGTACAAGCATCAATACACATGAACAACAGGGCAACACAACACCCTTCTGGCTTCAGTCGAACAAGATAAACTGCCTCATACTTTGCTCAAAGAACCTGAATTACATACAGCACACACACTCACACACACACACACACACACACACACACACACACACCTGCTGACTCACCTACGCAGCCACACAACTGCAGTCAGCAAAAGATGAATGAGTCGCGGTCACCAGAGGACAGATGTGAGATTTTATAAATTCATGAAGACTCTTTCACGAGCAGCGAAAAACTCTTTTCACCTTATTTGTCGTGGAGGACGTGTCCGAGACGACGTGAACACAAAACCCACACAAAACATGACGGCGCACACACAAACACACGAAAAACACAATCTTTCTTTGACAATAAATCCCCGTTGACCCGACTGTGAGCCTTTTTAATCCCTCCCTGCGCTCACGGGTCGAATTCAACATGAAAAATAAATAAACACCGCAGTCACTGAGAAAAGAGAAATGAACTCAAATTGAGAGAAAAGCTCGTTTGGGTTTGATGAGACGTGACTGCGGCTCGCTTCGCCGAAGCCTTTCTAAGAATAGTTGGTCGGAAAAAAAGTGTGTGAAGTTCCGTGCGGGCCTCCGCAGAACGAGGGATGTTCATAACATCGAGGGCAGAAGTGCAGGGTCAGCAACAGGAAGTGCTGTGGGGAAACAGGAAGTGCTGGAGGAAAGCGGGTGGAGGGTTTGACTCAAGATGTCGCCGATCACTACGACCTGTTGACCCATTTTCAAGTCGAGTGACATCATCAAAAGGCGACGCATCGCGCCGAGAAATGGACCAACCCATAATGAAAGAGGGGGAAAGTCTGGGAGTTTATCTCAGTGAGACGGACGCCTGAAGTCAACCTGACGGCGAACTCAACCCACGAGCTGCAGGAAGAAGAAGCGCCTTGAAGCGTGGGAGAAAAACAAAAAGGGAACACGCTGTTTTTATTATTTTTCGGGATATGTTTAGAGACCCACCTGAGTCAAGCAGAAGGCGAACTACATCCATCTTCCCACAGAGAGCCGCCTCGTGGAGGGCACTGCCGTTCTCCGTCTGAGAAAGACACAAAGATGACACAAATATACATTTAAGTGGGAGCACGAGGATTAAAAAAACTGTACATCTTGATTTGAAGCCTCCTTCACTGTGGCGGTGAAGCCAGCAGAGTCACATTCCCTCGCCTGAAAGCAGCGACAGGCCACACCGATTTCAAAGCCGTTACACGAGCGGCCCGGTGGCAAACCCCCGCCGCCGTTAATGGGGATGTTACAGGTATGATGCAACGCGTGGAAACCGCGGCGAGGCGGCTGGCGAGCGCCTCGACTCGGCTGGAGCGGCGATGAGAGAGACGACGACTCGACGAGCCGTCGCTCATCAGAGCAACGCTCGGGAGAAAGTGAAAGAGAGAGAGAGAGAGAGAGAGAGAGAGAGAGAGAGAGAACAGATGTTTTGTCATTTATCGGAAGAAAGACTACTCTTGTTGGTTTGATTATATTTTGTAGAAGTTCCCGTGCTTTCAAGGTCAAAGGTCAAAGGTCAAGACAAGGAAATACAGTTTAAAAACTGTATATTGCACCCCCAAACACTGGTGCAATATACATTATAAACACATGTTCATCCAGTCTGTATAGATAATACTGCTGTTGTGGATTATTTATTCTATTACTGTTTAGTTATATTACTTTTTTCTTTAAAATAACTAATAAAGAATCATCTTATTTTATCTTTAAAGTAGACATAAGTGATAGCAAATGCTGTAAAGCTCTTCTATGTCTCCATAACATCCCGCTACACACACCTCGCTTCAAGCTGAACAACCAACACCAGGGATCCCACACACCCATGAAGAAAGATCCTACACACACACACACACACACACATATGCTGATCCCATCGCATCCTTCACGGTTGGCTTCCTGACAACGGCGATGATGAAATCCCGGACCGAGCCGAAAGTCTCGGCTTTAATGAAGACAAATTATTTGGACGGCCGCCAGACGTCTGCCGGGAAGTTGGGCTCATCGCGGCGCTGAACCGCCCGATTACAAAAAAAATAATAACTTACAGGAGCCGCTCCGTTTCCTCTGCCACGACAACAGCCACGCCGACGCCCTTCAAAAAAGGTCAAAGGTCAATCCTTTCCCGTCTCTTTTGGGGGGAACGTTGTCGGTGTGCGTCCCAGCTGAGCGCCACTGCTGCATTGACGCTCAGCCGAAGGATCTTTTACCCAAGAGAGCAGGAAACGATCCACCTCTTCCTCTCACACACACACACACACACACACACACACACACACACACACACACAATTGCCTTCCCGACCCCCGTGCAGTCATCTCGGTACCACTTCCCGTTTCCCATGCCGATTGTGCGGTGATGTCACCAGGAAGCCGATCCTCGCTCTCCAAGAGCTTCCGGGGAATTGAAAAAAGAAATGCGGATGACTTTCTGTTTCTCGTACAGTCCACTTGTGTGTGTGTGTGTGTGTGTGTGTGTGTGTGTGTGTGTGTGTTTCCACCAAACTTATTTTGTCCTGTTGTTGGCCACCTGCCGGCTCCTTCCAGAGGGATTTCCCCTCGTTATTATGGAAGGATTCAGAGAAGGAGAGCGAGAGACAGCGGAGTGACAGAGCTGCTTTCATGAATTATTCATTCACTCAGTCAGACCTTTATGGCTTGACTCCAATTACTGACCTGTATGATCGCTCTCTCTCCCTCTCTCTTTCCATCTCTCTCTCTCTCTCCATCTCTCACAGTGATTTCCACTCGTGACAATTTCCAAGGTGGCCATCTGTGAGTCCAGTCTGTGCCGTCACCAGCGGAGCCGCAACACCGCGGCCTCGCGCACGACATCCCAGAAGGCAATAGTCTCATATATTCGCGTCGGCAGTGACAAGACGAATGCGACGGATTCTCCGCCCGAAAGAGATGCAGGAGAAGGAGAAGCAGCTCGGGAGAGTCGAGGCGTCAGAGGCCTCACGAGAGACACGACGAGAGAGGGAGAGTTCGGAGACGGCGTGCAGCGGACGAGGCCGACCAGAGACGCCGCGAGCAGCCCGAGGCCAAATCCCTGCAGAGAAACACAGCCCTCCTCTCCAGATCACACACACACACACACACACACACACACACACACACGAGGACAGAAGGCGATGGCGCTGAGTCATGCGTCTGCTCGCTGTGGGAGATCCACGATGACTCCCGTACCCAACAGGTCAAGTTGTTCCAGTCTCTCCGGAGATAAAATAGACGCGAGCGAGCGCCACGATATCTCCTGACGTCCGCTGTGCTTCCTGATGCAGAGGCTCAATGCAGCGAGCAGGTTGGTCTCAGATACTCGATAAGTACGTTTATAATGCAGATGGAGGGACGTTTGTGTTGGTGACTGCATGTGAGTCCAAAGACTGAGGTTTAAACAGGTTTCATTCACATTCTGACCCATTTCCATGATTCTAAACCAAATATCAATGATGTTTAACCACATTGCCATGAATTTTAATCACATTTCAATGACTTTTAACCAAATTTAAATGATCAAACATTGTGTGAAATCTGTGTGTAAACAGTCAAAAGTTATAAAATGTAGTATTTAAACTATGAGGATTTAAAGCATACAGTGAACCTTAAATGACACAAATGAATGAGAGGCAATAGTTTGATTAGAAGAATAAACATTTATATAGATGCCTATATTGCTTATATTTTGAGCCTCTTTCTTTTAAAAGCATATTTATAATTTCAAACTCGGCGTAAATGAACGACATGAACACATGAATAAAACACATTTACAGGACTTTTCCAGGCCTGAACGACGTGAAAACAAACGTCTTCCAATAAGAATAATCAACAAGGATTCAATTCAAATGCTCTTGAGGGACAGATGAATGCAGCACGGCGCCGCTTTTGCTCCACTTTAACACTTAAGAGAAGCGAGCAAAGTCAAATAGTTTAGAGGAAATCGTCTCAGGGGAAAGAAAACAGCAGCAAAAGCTCGGCTGTCTCTTGACAAGGCCTCAAGGAAACCAAACGGCCCAGAACGAGTCGGGACAAAGCCGCGCCGCAATCGTCCAGAGAAGAAGAAGAAAATGTAAATTGTGCTTCAGAAAGAGAGCGGTAATGAAGCACCGGCGACCGCCAGCCACTTTAGATGTAGTGTGTTTGTAAAGAGGACCTCTCAGGAACAGCCTGTCCTCTTCCTCCTCCTCCTCCTCCTCCTCTTCGTCCTCTTGCTCTCTCAATCTTTTTCTCCCGATCAATTATTCATCCCTCTCCACCGCCACACCATGGGAGGCTTGCACCGCATATACAGGCTCTCTGAGACACACACACACACACACACGCACGCGCACACACACACTTTCAAAAAGAAGAATCTGCCGAGCGTGTATGCCCGTGGTGGATTAAACACACAGAAAACAAAGCTGTGTGTCTTTCATTTAAAACACAAGACAGCTTCTAAAATATTCACTTCACAGCAGAGATGAGAGGAGGAAGGTTTCTGAGCTTTTGCTCACTTCACACATGAAGCCTATGGAAGCCCATTCCCGCCACGAAAAAAAAAATTAAAACCAAAAAAAATAACAAACAAAAAAAAATTGACCAAAAAAATAAATAAAATTAGGACCAAAAAAAAATATTGGCTTTTCTTTTTTTTTTTCGTTGACTTTTTTTGTTTGTTGCTGTAATGACTTATTTTTCTTTGTTTTTTGTCATTATGATTTATTTATTTTTGTCATGATTTTTTTTGCCATTATTATTTTATTTTTTTTGGTCATTATGATTTTTTTCTTCTTTTTTAAATATTTTTTTTATTGGGGTCTTTTTTTTGGGTCACAATATTTTGTTATGTATATTTTTTTGGTCTTAATTAATTTTTTGGTCATAATTTTTCATAATTAGGACTTCTGTTTTTTGTCAGAAATGGGCTTCCATACTTCTCACATGCAAAGTGTCTATTAAAAGTCTCCATAAATCGGTGAGCTACTTACCTGATTCAGACATCTTTAAAAAGTTAAAAAGAAAAACATTTTGAAAGAAAGACCCACAGCTTTGGTGGATTATCTCCGGTAACAATGCCGATCCTGTTGTAAACAACTATTGCAAACAGGTTTTCAAATCCAATTTTGTCAAAAGGAACGAGGTTCGCCCTGAGCAAAGAACAGAAAATGAAAAAAGCTTTTTTTTCTCCTTCTGTTATTTATCATTTATACGTCCATAGGGCCGCTATAATCTCTGCCAGGAATCCGTTTTAATCCTCGGATGCCGATATAGGACACGAAAGCGCCGAGAGCCATTCATTCACGCTTTCCTCACCACGCAGTTGACGTCCATGCCGGCCTCCAGCAGCGTCTGCACCGTGCTGTGGTGTCCGTTGCGGGCGGCCAGGTGGAGCGGAGTGTGCCGGCGGGTGTGGCTGGCCATGAGGTTGGGGTGAGCGCTCACCAGCATGCGCACCACCTGCGCACAAAAGCACTGGCGTCAAGAGGCCAGAAACTGGGCCACGAGTCGCCTTTTTTTGGAGAATCAAAGGGAATAAATGTTAAGTTATAACTTCTGAGGAGGCGCCATTGTCACCGTGACGGAAGCCTCTTCCCCCGGCAAATAATGCAGATTTTTAGCTTTTGCATAATCAAAAATGTGAGATGACAAGTGCACGTAAGCATGAAGCTAATGCTAAATTAGCTTCACGTGAACTACAGTTGTCACCTTCTTCTGTGTGAAATTAAAAAAAAAGGCTGAGTTTAGATAATTAATCTGCTTCCTTTAATCATTTTTAAATGGCTCCACAGTCAGATGAGGACGGTGCTAAGATTGTTTCCCACCGACGCTGAAGATGAACACACAGTTTAATGTGAAACCTTGAATTAAAACGACCTGTCAATCATCCTGAGCGGAGCAGGAGGCCGCGAGTTGAGGAGGTGGAGCGCGCTGTTTGATCGTGGACGGCCACCGCGCAGTTTTCTCGAAACCGCCCTCCTTTAACATGTCTGAATATGTGTGTGTGTGTATGTGTGTACACTAAACTTTTGCCCTGTGTGAGTTACATCTCCATGCAGCAGCAGCAGCAGCAGCAGCAGCTTCTTCCACCACAGGGATTTCCCTTCATTACGATGCAGAGCGGGGCGAGCGAGAGAGAAACGCCGCTGCCTTTATAAATTATTCATTCACACTCGAAGACAAACCTGTGTGGCTTGACTGCAATTACCCGCTGCCTTAGCAGAGAGGGGGTGTGATTGCGTTCGGGCCTCTGCAGGCACTTGTGGCACACGCGTCTTCACCGTGAAGAAGAGCGTCCACCTGGTCGTATTTGAGGACGCCGCCGCCGCCCTGGAGGAGGCAGCTGCTGCCAGCGAGGCGGCGTAACGCACGCAGGAGGTTCGCATTCGCCTTCCAAGAGACGCAGATCCGATCCCTCACCGGCCTCACGCCCCGTTAACACCGCCGGTTTGCGCCACCTCGAACATTTAATGTGAATTTCGCTGCAGCGGCAATTCAATTTGCACTGCAAATTAAATGTTATTCCAGGTAAGGAACCAAAAAAAGCTGAAATAAATCTGGATTTCACTCCTCTAGTAGAGCTTCTCCCCTTCTGGACACAGCAAAAGGTCGAGTCCAGCAGGATCCTCATGTGCCAGCTGAGGAGGAGACTCCCAGGGAACAACTGGAGGAATAACTTAAACGGGGACTTGATGGTTAAATGTCATGTTGTCACCTCATGGACGTTGTATTTTACTTGAATAGCCTATAATGCATGCTGAATAAATGATTATTTACTTGAAATTCATGTCGAATAGGAACAAATGTGCACTATTATCTACTTAAAACAGCATGTATCTGGTCTCCTGTCTAATTTACAGCGTCGGTCTTTTATATTCCCGCAATGTCCACACTATTAAAAGTGTTACAGGAACAGCCTCTGCAGCACAATATGTATATATTTACATGTTTCTTCATGCATTCTCACTGACCTGCAGCCGTCCATACAGCGCTGCCAGGTCCAGCGGCGTCTCCTGCTGGCTGTTTCTCATGGTGGGGTCGGTCAGCTCCTGCAGCAGCACCGACACCACCTCCGAGTGTCCGTACTGCGCCGCGCAGTGCAGCGCCGTTTCCCTCTCGTGGTTCTGCGGGAGATTGAAAGGAAAGAAAGGTCGACGATGGGAGGGGAAGGGAAGGGGGCAGGAGAGAGAAGTGGAAGCGGGAGTGGATGCAGATTGAGAGTAAGAGAGTGGAAAATGTAACAGAAGAAGGATGGAGGGAGTGGTCAAAGGTCAAGAAGAAAGGGAGGGGGGAAGACAAGGAGATTTATCGCGTGGAAAATAAGAAGGTGGTGAGTTAGAAGTGAAAATGAAGATGGAGATAGAGAAAGGAAGAGAGGGAGGAAGAGGAAAAAGCATTTTTATTCATCAATCGGATCACTGATGAGATGAAATTCAAGACGTACATGTACGCGACTCCACGTCTCGGTCGGCACAACTTCCAGAAGCGCGTCGGGTTTGTGAGCGCCGCCGGGGGAAATCTACACCTTCCTGTCCGCGAAACAGAAGAGATGCTCCACAGCAAAGTGCTTTGCTCAAACCCCTCTGGGCCTTTTTCACCCCGACAGCTGAGCCGTCAGCCTCCATTCAACCGACCGACCGACGTCTTGAGAAGGAACTGGACGTGAACCAAGAGCCTCATGGAAAATCATCACAAGATACGCTTTGTTACAGGATTCCTTTAACGTCGTTTCTCACAAGTTACCGTTAATTTGTTCAAATTCAGGTTAAACCTGTACGTAGATGTAAAGATAGTGTTAAAAAAAACTTTTATTTGTTGCTATTTTGTCATTCATTGTCGGTTTAAAACACCCGCCTCCATTAATACACTCACATTTCTTAAACACTGCTTATAAAATGTTAAATAGGGGGACGAGGACAAGAAGTCTGACCGTAAATTCATAATCATTCGATGGAAAACAGAGCTCTTTAACTCTCTCAAACTCAAACGCATTCATCAAAGTCAGACCTCTGGAATGAGATGCGAGACGTCGTTTTAAAGTTTATTTTCGACCTGGGAGGCTCGCTCGCGTTTAGAGGATATTTCGCTGTTTTTCGGGGCCTCCAGAGGGCCGAGGACATTGTCGGTGGTCCCCGGGGTCCTGCAGCTCTGGGTGGAAACAGCCCAGTGATGACCGGAGAGCAAAAGAAATGGGGGAGAGGAACACCGAGAAAAGGAGGAAGAGACAAGATGGATCGCCATTTCAGGAGACGAGGACAAAGAGAGCAATCTGTGTATGTTGAGACAGAATATACTGGAAAAAGATAATCTGGCTCCCATATACTGATTTATACACGTGACTTCTGAGGATATTATCAAAGGGGATGAAGCAAAGTAACAGCATGGCGTGTGTGTGTGTGTGTGTGTGTGTGTGTGTGTGTGTGTCTTTGCTGGTGTTTGTCCAAGAGCAAAACCTACATTTTAAGTAAGCTGCTGAAATTGAACACTGGAGTGGAAAAAGGAGGGAGGAAGGAGGGAGGGAGGACAAAAGCAAGAGGAGACAGGAGGAGAGGAGGCGGGAAAGAAACAGAGAGAAAGTAGGAATCCTTCCCACAAGATCTAACGTCAACAGACCTAAGACATGAAGCTCTACTAGCCAGTTTTACTCCAGCCGGACAATGTTGAAGACTTTACATACAACATAAATATATAACTTTATCCTTCAAAATCAATCTCCAGAAGAGCTACGGAACAAATAAGACACAAAAGACATACTTAGATGACATTTAGCTATACATGTGGACATTATTACAACATTTTCTCTTTCTTAAAAGGCCCATGTAAAGGCTGAAATCTAGCATTAGCATAACCTTAAACACTGTAATTTTACTTCACAAGTTTAAGGATCTGTTTTTATAGCCGTTTGAATATTGGAAATTGTGAAATGATTATCATGATGTCATTGAAGCTGACTTTGAAGTCACTTTTCTCCAAAACCGTACAGTAAAATCTTACGGCCATGTACATGTGCATAGCAGAGGTCAGTCTGAACAAGACTGTGTTGTAATTGTACTTTACACAAAAAGGATCTGGTTTTAAAGCTGTTTAAATATTGGGGAAATTACATTTGAATGCTTTTTGTGCTATACAAATAAACGTGCCTCGCCTTGCCTTATGGCGAGCTAACTTGTGCAATAACAGAAATAATACTAATGAACGTCGTCGACAAAGCTAGTGAACATATTTCTTCCATCTTTATGAAAAAGAAAACTGGAAAAAAAATGTCTACATCATTCGCTGCAGAACAAAATAAGGCCGCTCCCAACAAGAGCAGGAAAAAGTGAACATGAACACAATGTCAGGCTGACTGTGTGTCATGAAATATAGAAATAAAGGTGATGATTAAGTTGCTCTTTGAAGACGAGCTCACCTTTTCATGTGATGGACAGATGATACTATTCTGTTTCATGCTTCAAAAAACACAGACATGCCACATTTGTAAAAAAAATAAATAATAAAAAAGCCCTCTCGAGCTTCCATGATAAATCAGCACGAACACACGCCGCTGCTCAGATCTCATCTCACGCCTTTTTCCTCTCGCTCCTTCTCCCCGGAGCCCCGCCCCCTTCCATCTCCCAGCTCTCCCAGCTTTCATGCACCCCTCTGAGCAGCGAGCGAGCGAGATGAAGAGATACTGCCCGTGTGAATAACGGAGGGTATGAGCCCCCTGTATGAACACACACACACACACACGCACACGCACACGCTAGCCTGCAGAAAACACCAACAAATGGGCTTCGCGGCGTTCCCTCCTCCTCGGCCAATCAGATTCCTCCATCCCCCCTCCCGGGATGGCACACCCCCTTCAGCGATGGCACAGTGGAAGCTTCCAGAGCGGAGTCTGATTGCAGGTCCACCGTACTGAAAGCACAATGATCACACACTCCTGCACACTGTAATTGACATTCTTCACAGTTTGCTGGTGTAATTGTTGGTTTGCATGATGTTTAATAAACTCCATTTGCTCCGTTCCCGTGTGGATATTTTCATCTGGAGTGACTGATCTTCACCAAGGGATCGTTTAAGTTTCATCTTATCTAATCTGCAGTATGTCTTCATCACGATGAGCCCAAAATGATCACCACATATGCAGCGCATCAGCCTTTATCTGCCAGCGGCCGTAGAATATAATGACTCTATTAAAAAGGTTAAATGCTGGAGCACCCGGAAAAACACGTTCAAGATCCTAAAAGGTTTGTTTTTTTTACCGATATAGATATATTTCCAAGCAATGATACCCAAAGTATACATGAAAACAATAATTTAGGGGCAGTGATTAAACCTTCAACCCAAAATATAAAAAGTTTAATTGACGTTTGGGAAGATTAAGAATGTGCATCAAGTGTGGTTATCGCGGAAAATACAATTTGATGACTTATCGTAGTCTAGAAACCTTTTTATTTTAGCTTTTTGACTCCTTAAAATGAAGCAAAGTCTATTTTTAAACACAGGTTGCATATGTCCTCCCTCTCTGCGCTTTCACATTAACTTTCAAATGCGCCGGTTTTAAATGTTGTTTTTTTACCAGAGATGTAATTCAGCATGCACAATAAAAAAGACTCAGGCCAAAAGGACGGGTGACTGATGGAGTACGAGGGGCCGGCGCGAGTGGAAAGTGGGCTCTCAGCCAAAAGCTCAACTTGACCTTTGACCCCGGCGCGTCGTCCTCAACATGTGGGTTTCTGGCTCTGACAGGAGACGGAAGTGATGAAGGAATAATTTCACTATTTCACTCTCAAGAATGAAGGAGGAAAAGTTTGTTTATCGTCCTGGTGTCTTACTCTGCTGCTCGCTAAAGGTTAACCACGAGCTCCTGCGTGTCCAGAGTGTCCAGAGAGATTGATGTGTTTAAATAATTTATGGTGTGAGGAAGTAAAAATGCAACGATAACAGAAAAAACCTTTTTTTTTCCTGTTAATGAAGCAGAAAACACTGAGATCAGCTTGTGTTGGGTGGGAACTAGTAAATGCATTAAAAAAGGATTTTAGGAGGATTAGCAGTTTTTATTCTGCTGGTTGTTCATCATGACGGAAACAGCATTGATTTCTTTAGAAAGATCGCTTCACCAACGACATTTAAACCCTCGACAATCGACATTTCAACACTGACCATTCCCTGACAGCTGATGAAACTCACGCGATCCAATCAAAAGCTCCAGAGCGAGCCAACGAGAGAGACTGCTGAGATTGTTTCCTCCACATCTGGTTATTCCCGCTGGATTACAGGGGATGATAGGGACGACACTTCTTAGATTTAACACACAAAAAGCTCAACACCGACATGAAGCCACTGCAGACATTGTCGGTGATGACTCTCTGCAGCGACAAAGAGATGGACAGAGTGACAGGACGAGGGAGATGGAGCGAGGAAGAGGAGAGAGAGAAAATCCCAGCCAGCCATATATTTCCATTACGCTCGCTGTGACAGCTTTTCCGATATCATCTCGCACTCGGTGTATTGTTGCTGATTGAGCCCTGAGCAACAGCCGTCCACTAATGACGCATCAGCACATTATTGACGCCCCCCCTACAAATGGATGTCAGCGCATACACATATGTACACGTCTACACATACATGACGCTGATTCACAGCGAATGGTCATAAATGTCAGGAAAAAGTATCCGCGTGGGTTTTATTCGCGTTTCAGGAAGGAATTTGTGAGCAATTTGAGGTGATAAATCTGTACTCTCCGTGTAGCTTAGCCCTCTGCGTTCTCCTGAAGGGCGCACACACACACACAATGTACTCGAACACACACACACACACACAATGTCCTCACGCGCTCGTGAACACGATCGGCGGCGGCTCAGTTCGTCCACGTGGGACCGAACGAGCGTCCATGCAAATAAGCGGCGCTTATCTGACGGGCCGGGGCTGAAATGAAACCAGAGCGAACGGAGCGCAGAGGTATTTGTTTGCACACACACACACACACACACACACACACACACACACACTGTGTTAATGCCGATGGACCGATATGCAGGATGAGCTTCGGCTGCTTTACAGCGTCTCATAATCCCGGCAGCTCAGCGCCGCCCGGGGACAGCTGGGTAAACAAATAGAGGCAGAGAGACGCCAGACGCACAAGGTGAAACGCTCTTATTCGCTCTTGTTGCCGTTCCTCCGGGTCCATGTGCACGTTTTACATCTGCCGTTTAGCTTTTATTCAGCTTGACTGAACGTTAAGGAGTCAATACATGTGTTTCCTCTCGTTCTTATTTGGTCAAACTTACAATAAGCAAAAGACATTGTGAAGAGATGTGATGGCGCGGCGCCGATTACTCATGACATCTAGCGAGAATCAAAGCTAACGTTAGCATGCTCGGCTTCCTCTTTCTGAGTGGATGCTAGCTAGACTAGCTTGGGGATGGAGGGCGAGGGGGGTAAAAATCTGTTTTTAAAGACATGTAATGTTTTGTATTGTTCCTCCCGGTAAATTTGAGATGTATTATACATAAAGGACGAAGAAGAAGAAGAAGAAGAAGAAGAAGAAGAAGAAGAAGAAGAAGAAGAAGAAGAAGCTCCGAGGTTTTAAACTCTGAACCGTAGTTTAACTTTAATTAGCCGACAGAGTGCAGGGCAACCATGTGACAACATCTCATTGCTCATAAGAAAACATCCGTTGGCCTCGTGTGACTATGAATGAATGTGTGTGTGTGTGTGACTATGTGTGTGTGTGTGTGTGTATGTGTGTTTTGGCAAGCGGCGGGCATGCCGGTTGGCGATATTTGAGCAAGAACTTTCCCAGGGCGGTTTCTCGTCGTGCCATGTGTTCTCAGCGTTGAGGAAGCACAAGGTTTCATTTTCACGTGCGGTAGCAACATGTGTGCACGACACTACCGCATTACACACACACACACACACACACACAGAGAAAGACATTGGTGGAAACACACAGCAGGCGAGCAACCTCGTGACCTTTTACCTTTGTCTTAGTTCCCACAGCCTCTGGACTCCCAGAAGGCTTTGCTGCACCTGGAGAGAAGCCTGCAGTGTGTCCACGCATGCACACGCGCCGCATGCGTGGACACAGATGGCGCGACATGCAACGCTCCTTTTAATCTCTCTTATTATCGGCCTTTGATTGCTGTTGATCTCCTTCCTCCTCCTCCTCCTCCTCCTCCTCTTCCTCTTCCTCCGGGAGAACAAAAGGGAGGGAGGGAAACAGAGGAGGACAAGAAGGAGAGAGGAAGGACTCGCACTTCTGTTTATGGGAAAGAAAACATTCCTGGGGTCTGTCTGCAGCACGGGGGGACATACTTGACCTCGCCCGTCACACACACACACACACACACACACACACACACACACACACACACACACACACACACACACACACAACCCTTTAGATTGACGAGTCCAGAGGCCCCATGAACATATGGGGTCAGATCAGTTTCACACATAAAGATTCACAAATTAATTACATACAATTTGTATCTTTACGTGCATTTGTGAATCTTTATGAGTATTTCTGAATCTTTCTGTGTATTTGTGAATCTTTCCGTGTGCATTTGCCATTCTTGAGACTGATCTGACTCCATATGCAAAGGAAGCCCAGAGGTTGTTTGGCTGGTTCACACACACAAGCAAAAATAATCGTGATAGTCCAGCTGTGCTGTGGGCAATCGCCTCGGGCTAAAATGTGTCTTCATTAGTCGGCCGGCATACGTGTTGTTATTTTAAGTGCCGCTGGTTTCAAATCCTGGAGCCGGGGAGCCCCGGAGCAAAGGGGGCTCGGCCGGCTGCGTCTCACACGCAAATTAAATCGAAAAACCTGCTTGAGGTCTTTTTTATCCTGCCGCAGAGTTATGCGTCATGTTGTTGCAGAAAAATGAGACGGCAAGCTGTCAAACAGGAAGGTTATTCAGAGGAGGAGACACATTCATCGCAGCTATAAAGTGCGTTTAGGTTTTGCCGCTTTTTCAGCGGCCGATTCTCAAACGTCGGAGCCTCCTTGAACGCACCGCGAAGGACAGATTCTTCCAAATGGTTCTCGTAAAGATGTGGCCGGGTGGCGTGTGAAGGACACGTCTGTCAGATGTCACAGGTGGAAGTGTTGACCGCCCGCTTCACAGGATGCCGTGTGCCGCTCCGAGGCCTCGCCGTCATTTCTCAGACTGTGATTCATGAAGGCCAAGAGGGACGAATTGAGGAAATCTGAGCGCACAAAAAGGTAATTGAAATGTCATCGCTCTCTTTAGTACACACCTCTTGACTTGGCCTGGAGGTACTCATAATGCCTTTTATCAAGCTGCCCCCGAGCAGCTTACTCACTCCATTTACTTCTCCAGACAGACACTCGGCTTACTTTTTCTTTTTTTTTAAATGTGGAATGAGTGAAAACACGCTCAGTCACATCTCGCTCATCGTTTTCAGCTCAATACAGGAAACGGTGGGACTCCAGGATCCTGCACTACTGAGGTTAATAGTTTGAGTTTAAAACAAATAAAACTACTTATTGCACCTGGTATCTAAGTGGGCCGTCAGTTCACGAGAGCACAACCAACAACGCCTCGGTCTTCTAAACATGCGCTCGGCTCGGCGAGCGTAGTGCAAACCTCAAGTAGACGAGCGATCTCTCGCCATCGATCACTGTCGCTCTCGCACACAAACACACACAGTTTGTTATAATCATCTTCCACAGTCTGCTGCGCTACAGCTCTGGTGACCGAAGAGTTGTGTTTTCCCTTCTCCAGGATCGTCTCTATCTTTCTCGGACACGGTACTTCTTCGCACATCGTGTATGACAGGTACCTTTTCCATATCTCGTGTACTTCCTGCCTCTAGTATGTGATAGGTACTTCTTCCATATCTGGTATACGATAGGTACTTCTTCCATATCTGGTATACGATAGGTACTTCTTCCATATCTGGTATACGATAGGTACTTCTTCCATCTTGTAAGTACTTCAGTGGTCTTCAGTATTATTTATACTATTTTCACTATTATTTTCAATGTGATCTTTGAACTATTATGCTATTGATTCGTCATCACATTCTACTGTCAAATCATTTTTACACACACACACACACACACATTACACAATGGGAACTACTGGGACCAATTAGGCAGTAAACAGTGAGCTGGATCTGGTTTACTGCCAACTAGTAACGTCCACTAGCCTCGATTAATCTGCTATTGGCTGCATTGTTCAGCTGGTCTAAGTTCACACTCTCCCTCTTCTCCTTCCATCAATTTCCTCCATTTTCATCCCTCTTTCTTAAGACCTTTTCGGACTCATTACTGCTCCGTCCTGCATCCTTTTCCACAGTCTCGTGTCGCTATTTGTCACTCGACGTACGAAAGGTGAGCGGAAAATGCTGTGTTTATCTCAGCCGTGTAGGAAAGAGAGTCCATCATTAAGACTCGTATCAGTGTGCCTCTCTGGAGAGACACACACATGCACTCGACCTCTGACACGAGCATTGGTGTGCGTGGGCAGAGTGATATCGTAGCCTCGGTGATGGGTGTGTGAGCGTATATATCAACGTGACTAATGCATGCAGGCCTTGCCTTCCACAGCAGGCGAGACAGACAGCGGGGAAATATGGAGCTGGGGCGTCGTAAACACTCTCACGCCACATAAATCTTCCCTTCGGATTCACGCCTGCAAGCCGAGAACGACTGTATCGCACGTTGGGCACAAAATGAATAAAATAAACACTGTGCCTTTAAGAATGTGAAAGCGCGGCCGCGCTAAAGTCTTTGTGAAAGACGGCGTTAAAGACGACGTGAAAGACGGCGTGAAAAAAGTGAAAGACGGCGTGAAAGACGGCAGAAACTTTCACAAAAACCAAGGCACAAAATGAGACGTACGAGAGGGAGAGAGAGAGAGGGAGAGAGAGAGAGAGAGAGAGAGAGAGAGAGAGACAAGGAGAGCTGATCAGGGTAATTAGATGATTTAACTAGTGAGGTGTCACATGATAATGTAGGAAGCTTCCTTGGGATATGAGCCAACTTTCAGCCGAGCCAGTGGGATTATGTCAGATGTGAATATCCAAGCGCCATGAGAAATAGTATTATTATTCTATATCTATGTCTGTATTTACTACCAAGGCAAGCTTGATTTGTGAATGCAGTGTTTACACAATAAGTACGTGAATAGACATAGACACCTACATGTAATTCAAGCTCAAGTATTATTTGTGCCAGAGGGACAATTGGTTCTGCCGAAGGAGCAATAAATAAATAAATAAAAGCAAGACGTTACAATATTCTCATTCATGTCTGTGGTTTTTGTCTGAGGCGGGAACCGGAGGGCAGGAGGTTAAATCCATACGCTCAAAGGGTCAAATATGATGGATTACGTCTCCTTTTTTTTCCGCCCGGGGCCGACAGTTTCGCCGCCGACTTCCGTTCCCCTCGTTAATGACTTTTTCTGATTCGAGGTTGACGGATGCATTCTGGAAAATACATGAAAAAGTGTAGACCGACTCAATAAAACATTTATGGAACGATGTCATCGTGGAGGGGATCTGTCGACCTGTGCAACGTGGGCGGAGCTTTCCTCAGACTGGCTCTTCTCACTCAGCACATGTGCATGTTTATTGAGTCCAATACTCAATGAACTCAAAACTGTGCTGCTTCGCAGTCACTACTTGCATCTCTGCATACGTCATGTAAAACACAGGTTTTATGAGCACATACACCAACTAATCGAGACACAACAGCACGAGTTGTGTCAGTGCGTCGTCATGTAGACTGTGCACAAAGTCAGCGTCTATGTTTAGCACCCTCTCAGTCAGCATCTTGTGTGTCAGCTCTACAAATTATTGACGGGGTAAAGATGAAAAAAAGAGAAAATTACCCGTGTTCGCTTGCTGACAACCCTGTTTATTTCAGGGGCAAGGGACGTCGTCCATCACGGCAAACAATTAGGCCCTAACAACTCTGGGAGGGAAACGATTTGGCTAATGGTGACGGAGGAAAATGTGCTTATTATGCAGAGTAAATAACGCTCCAATAACCCCGGGGGTTCGTTAACGCACCGGCAACAGGAAGTAGGAATATTTTTAGAAAAAATACATCGAAGCCGTCGACACTTCTCGTGTGCCTCGTGCTGCAAGCGGAGATGGACAGAAAAAGTGATGGAGGGAGGAGAAGGAGGAGAAGGAGGAGAAGGAGGAGAAGGAGGCCTCTTCTGCTGATGAGGGATGACAGCCGTGGCAGGTTGAACGCTCCCAGAGCTGAAAGGCTCACCCGGCTGTCGGAGAGAGATCCCTGGGATCCGTAAAGAACTGGCTCTGTTGGACCGGCGCCAAGAGGAGACGACCGGTTTCAGAAATGCAACGCCAGGACTTTAATTTGGCTGAGAGGACCTTTCTTGTTGTACAGCACGCTGGGAAAAGGCTTTTTTTTCAGGCACAATTGACCATTGAAGTGTTAAGCGGCTACAACATGGAGACCGGTCAGATTTATGGATATTTTTCCATCATTAGCCACAACGTCTCTGCAGAAATCCGTTTTAATGACGCTCTTATGAGTCTTGTAAGGCTCTGTTCCCAGAACAATGTCAAAGGGCCCGAGACAGACCATAATGAAGGGATAACAGCAACCGTCAATTAACAAGCAGCTGCAATAAAAAAGAGCAGCAATCTAGCTTCAACCAAAAAAGCCGCAGGACTCAATTGTTTAAGCTTCAAAGAGTCATTTAACACACATGTAAAGGCTCAAATGGCTTCGTGTCGGACTGAAGGAAGACTTCATGTACGTTTCTGTCGCTGAAGATGAAGGCTTTTCAAGAGGATGATGATGATTGGTGGGTTTGCGGCGGCTACCTGCTGGTTGACCCGGCCGTGCGAGGGTCTGTGGTGGATGAGGATGCGGACGATGTCCACGTCGCCCCGCCAGGCGGCGAGGTGCAGCGGGAAGCAACCCTTGCTGTCGGCAACGTTGGTGGACGCCTCGAACTGCAGCAGCTTCAGCACCACTTCCCTGAGAGAGAGAGAGATATAGATATATATTATATATATACACGGTTCAATATATCAAGAGATCAAAAGATGGAGAGAGAGGAGGCAGAAGCTGGGCGGTAAAACCTGAAGATCATGAAATATTGTCACCAAATCAAACATTACAATGTCACCCCATGAATACTTTATTTTTATCTTCCTGTATACAATATTACAAACATCCAAGTAATACATGCTAAAGATGGTTTTGAGCTAATATTCTGCATCCTCTGTGATATTTTCACTGTTTGAATAAATCAGTTGGTGCTATTTTCAACAGAATTGTATATTTTTTGCTCTCTGTGCTGCAGGCGGGACGGTCTTTATCTTTAAAATCACATTTGCTCGTGCAAAAAAATGATCTGAAAACACCGGATATGTTTCTGCACCGCGAGTTATGAAGTTATTATCTCTAATCTCTGCATTAAGACTTTTGTGGAGGAAGTTTTGCACAGTTTACCCCAACCCCCCCACACACAACTTAACCACTAAGACATTCAAGAGGAACAGACACACGGGTGTTACATCTGGTGTGAAACACAAACTGACTGAATAAACTGCAATAACTCTGCGTCTCACGGCTGCAAAACACAACTTATTGCCTCATTTGTGTACAACAACATCCACGAGTGACGCTTGACTCGTCCACGCTGGTGTTTCCTGCTTCTCCAGCTGGTCTGAAAGCACCATGTGACGTGGTCGGCAACAAGTTGGCACCCACGTGAAGCGCCTCGGCTCCACCGGGCCGAGGTCACGGGGGGATTTGCGGCGTGCGGCCCGGTGCCGGGCACGGTGATCCAACTCCGTTTCCCTCTAATGACGCGACCCCCACCACACACGTCTCGGTGGGTTTGTTTGTGCTGGAGGTCCACTCAGGTTTTAATGTCAGCGATACTGTTTGCTGAGGAGTCTTCAGCTGAAGTCGTCTCCGCCCTCCGAGGAGGAAAAGGTGAAGCGCTTCATTTGCATTTTGAAATGTCAGGAGGGGGAGAAACAGAGGAGCGAGAAGGGCAGCGCACAGACGGCTAATAAACTGCTTTGTTAATTAATAATGTATCATATTTATTATATCACTCTCTCAGGTGTGAGTCGCAGGGGATTCAAGGTCAAATGTGAGGATATTCAGTGTTTCGCTGCGTTGATTACGCTTTAGGCTTTTCATGTGGTAGAAAAAATAAAGATTAAAACAATTGCAGCTCTGACTACAGCACAGCATGTTGCCAGGTTTCCTGTGTCTTTATCTTATTTACTCTTTCTACTTTCCCACCTAAACATTAAATCTTTCCTCTGAAGCTTATTTTTTGGCGCCCCAATTTTTTCCTCTAACCCGTTAAAAACTGTGGAACCAGTTTTGTCTCCTCTTTTCCTTTGTGTTTGAGTCGTCTATAAACCCCAAATTGATTCCAATACCTGTGTTTATTGTATGTATTTGTTCAGAAAAGTCTTGGGAACAGTAAAAAAAATCATGATATGTGCCAGATTCCACAAAAAAGCCTCCTGGAGCTTCAATGAGACACCTTTTTGGAAAGATTAGGACCTAAAGAATCAAAATCTGCAACAAAAATCACAATAAAACAAAGTCTTGGCCTGTAAGGAAGGAGTTTCAGTCAAAAAACTGTGTCTTTCGGTTTAAAAAAATGGAAAAACTACGTATTTTATGCCAAAAGATTGTCTGAATGGGGCATGCTGGGACTTAAAATTGCCGCGGGAGGATTTTTGCACGGTTTCCAAAAGGTTAAGGCTGCAGTTCCTCCATCCCTCCCTCCATCATTTCATCCCTCCTCTCCGATTGATCCGAATGAGGAAATCCACATAATTGCCCCCAAAACACGGCGCTAATCCTTCAGTTGCGCCGGGCTGGGATTGCCGAGCTAATCCACACACCGTGTAACAGATTCCTCAGCGGGCGCAGCAGGTGAAGAAGAGGAGGAAAGCTGCGCTGCCGTTTCTACACACAGTTCAACTCTGGCAGAGATATCGCGTCTACAAGTCTGTTTGTTTCACTATCCAGAGCACAGCTGCATCTGTGATAGCGTGAAAGCGCTTAGGCGCTATTAACTTAGCTTAGCTTAGCGCGTGTTAGCGGCTGCACAGTCAGTTTCAATTCACACAAAAAACATGCACAAAGGACTCACTAAAGATACACAAGAGACACACAAGATAGACAAAAAACACACAAGAGACACAGTAAGGACACAAGATACATAAGAGACACACTAAAGATACACAATAGACACACTAAAGATACACAACAGACACACAAGATAGACAAAAAAAAACACATAAGAGACACTGTAAAGACACAAGAGACACACAATAGACACACTAAAGATACACAAGAAACACACAAGAGGAACACTAAAGACACACGAGAGACACACAATAGACACACTAAAGATACACAAGAACAAGAGTCACACTAAAAATACACAAGAGTCACACTAAAGATACACAAGAGTCACACTAAAAATGCACAATAGACACACCAGAGATACACTAAAGACACACAATAGACACACTAAAGACACACAATAGACACACTATAGACACACAATAGACACACTAAAGACACACCAGAGACACACAACAGACACACTGTTTTAAGTGCTCGTGACAGACACAACCTTACCTGTGTCCGTTCAGTGCTGCGTGGTGTAAAGGTGTGTATCCTGTGCTGTCGGTGCAGTTGACATTCAGGCCCTTCCACATGCTGGAGAGAGAACAAACACACATCAGGATTACTCCTCAAATGGACACACACACACACACACAGACACACACACAGCCATGAAAAGGTTTTTCATCACGTTGAAGAAGATGAAGAAGTCAGTAACGCTCTCTCAAAGCGTGCTTTTAGAGTTAATTGTTTAAAGTACTGGGTTTCCTTTCTTTAGTTGTTTCTTCACACACAAAAAGAGTTTTATTTTAATGTATTTTGGTCCCTCGAGGCGAGAAGTATAATTTATAATTTGGGGGTGGAACCATTTCATTTCATCATATTGGCATTTAAAGAAAGTAAAAAAGCAAAAAGGCCCAGCATGCAAATAAAACCAAGAAACACAGAATATCTCACAAGGATACACGCACATATACACACACAATACACGCTATTACACAAATAGAGAACCGGGTTTTCCCGGGGCTATAATTATATGACCTCTCTTTTTCACATGAACTCCTGCGAGCGCGTCAGAGAAGCTAATTAGTTGAATTCCAGTCCGAGCAGCTTTGGGCTGGAGGCAGAATCCAGCGACTGCACCTTTAATTTAAAGATGCTTCTCATTTAAAGATGCACCGTCACACCGCATCCAACCCTAAAAACACATTAAATAGAACTGGAGATTATTGATTTTTGTTTTGCTGATTTGTTTAAAAAAAAAAGGTTCATTGCTTTTCCCAGTTTATTTCAGTTTAATGGGATTTCATCGTTCTCATGCCATTAATCACTAAAACTGTGAATCTACTCACAACCTTGAAATCTTGACCCCTTTTAATAGTTTTGGAGGAAAGGTATCCCGGGAAATTAGGATTTATTTTTACTGCGTGTTCCTTTTTCACGTCGTGGCCTCTGTGTGCTGGAAGAAATGACAGAATCCACTTTTAAAGTGATGACTTTAATTCACTTTGTTTGTCGGAGATTAACTACCCTTCTGCTTCCTGATTCTGTGGCTTGTGAGAGTGGAAACAGTCGCACATTGTGGAGGACGCAGCCAGTGCACACACACACACACACACACACACACACACACACACACACACACAACTAGATGGGAATTAAAAGGGGTTTTAAGGGCAAAGAGAACACAGTGCACGCCGATCAATAGAGCGGATCGGTAGCTGAGGATGTGAAAACATCGAATTTGCAGCATGCCATGCTTAAATAAATCATGACAGTCAAAAGAACCAAAACCTGGCGCTCTCAAACACAAACTGCTGCATTTTTACACACAAAAAATACAAAAAGCAACTGGAACAAACGCACAACTGAATTCTTTTTAAGAAACAGAAAAAAGAAACAAAAAAAAGTACATTGATAGACACACACGTAAAGCACACACACATGCAAAATACACACACACACAAACATACAACATGTATCACACACAGAGGTCAGAGGTCAGGAGGCCGCAGCCAAAGAGACACACCACAAGCTTGTATCTACATTGGATCAGCTGATTTCTACACTCTGGGAGTGAGAGTGTGTGTGTGTGTGTGTGTGTGTTTGATGTGTTCACATCGATCACGCCGCTCTGCAGACCCCTCTTAGCGCTGACCGAGAGGAGGACCCGGAGGACGGCTTGTTAAAAGAAAGAGCAGAATCCAAAATGGCGGCTGGAAGCCAAAACGTGACGAATGCTTCTTTTACCTCTCAAGCACACTTGGATGGATTTTATTTCCCCAGATCCACAAACATCCATCCAGCATAAAATAAAAAGTGGAAATCAATACATTTCTGTTGTCTTCAACTGCCACATGAAAAAACAAGGAGTGCGCTCGGCATCCGCGCTGCTACAGAGAAACTAAGGAAGACCGACAGCAAGAGCGCCACATAAATGGAAAGTTTATCTCAAATAAAACAACAAACAACCAATTAAAATCTGCTTGAAATGCATCTACTCTTACAAAAAAAAGGTATAAAAATCTCCTCAACTGTGGTCAATGAACTGTTCTAGCATGTCGTGCTAACAGTCCTTAGCTAACGCTAAACAACAACGACAGGTGAGGCGTTCAAAGACGTTTCAAACTACACCAACATACATTTCTACCTTAAAAACAAGCACTAACCTGCTTTTGCAACGTCAGTGTTATCAAAATATTCCATTCCCACTGTGTGTTTCTACCTCATTAATCACATTAAACTACTTGGATGGAAACACAGCTAACGGTCCCTGAACTCCCCGTGAGCTGTTTTCTACATCCGATAGCTGTCCACCGAACAAACCCGACCTTGAACACACACACACACACAACGATTCATTAATACAAACTTGCTGCACAATGAGTCTTTCATGTGAACAGCGCTCGGCGCTCCCACACACCCACAAATGCACCGTATGAACACACAAACAGAGCAGTCATACCCGAGACCAGCACAAACAAATATATGTGGAGGGAATGTGTAAACCTTGTTCGCGGTGTGTGTTGCGAGTGAGTGAGTGTGTGTGTGTGTGTGTCTCGGTGTGAGCCGAACAAGGTGTTGTGTTTTGCTTTCACTGTGTCCAAACACTTCATTTTATTTACTTCCAGGAGTCAAATAACAACCAGAGTAAGATTTTTTTACAACAGATAGAAACACTTAATTAATAATAAAAAATGAATCATTATTGTTTTCAACTCAAATCAAATGTTTATAATTACTTGTAGTAATTACTAGTACAACTAGTACATGTATTGAGACTGTGGCATTTAGAAAAACAAATACCTCATATTAGATAACAAGCGATTTGATAAATGTGGATCGCTTCCTAACAAGACTCTTTTTCTTATCGCAGTAATTCATTTCTGCTTCGCCGTGTTCCAGATTCTCAAACTGGGTTTCGGTGCCGTATCGCTGCTCCATTGTTTCCTGCACTTTCAGTCTCAGAGTAAAACACTATAGCGGAGTTTAAATAGAATTAGAGGGCGAGTTGAGATTAGATAACGGAGGTGGAGGTGCTGCTGCAGGAATGCAGACGCTTAATGGATTATATGTAGACGACGTCCCGCCCAATTAACCTCAAGCGCCCTCTGTGCATGTACAACGGCTGCGGCATGCGGCCATTTACATCCCAGCGCAACGGTGATCGAGTGTTATCTTGCAGCAGAGAGTGTCTGGCTGCAGCGTCTGAGTCTGACTGCTACATAGCTAGCAGCGAGATAGCTATCAGTCAGACTCTAGCTAGCTAGCAGTCAGACACAGATGCTGCTAGCTAGTGTCTGACTGCTACCAAGCTAGCTATCAGTCAGACACTAGCTAGCTAGCAGTCAGACACAGACGCTGCTAGCTAGTGTCTGACTGCTACCAAGCTAGCTATCAGTCAGACACTAACTAGCTAGCAGTCAGACACAGATGCTGCTAGCTAGTGTCTGACTGCTACCAAGCTAGCTATCAGTCAGACTCTAGCTAGCTAGCAGTGAGACACAAATGCTGCTAGCTAGTGTCTGACTGCTACCAAACTAGCTAGCAGTCAGACAATAGCTAGCTAGCAGTCAGACACAGATGCTGCTAGCTAGTGTCTGACTGCTACCAAGCTAGCTAGCAGTCAGACAATAGCTAGCTAGCAGTCAGACACAGATGCTGCTAGCTAGTGTCTGACTGCTACCAAGCTAGCTAGCAGTCAGACAATAGCTAGCTAGCAGTCAGACACAGACGTTGCTAGCTAGCAGCTCTCCATCTCTGAATCTTCCTCTCCATCGCAGCAGACTTTTATTAACTGAAGCACTGAGAAGATAAAAGGGTCAAATGTCGTGAAAAAGGCCTCCCAGCATGCCGAGCGCCGCCGCCGCCCTCTGTTTGAACCCTTCTTCGGTTACAGCACGGCGACCTTTTCCTCTCCGCAGCACACCAAGGGCCGAAAAGCAACAAAAAAAAGTCTTTATGGAGGTAATAAGGAAGCGGATTAGCTTATTTTAAACCAGAATAAATGACGTTGTGTTTGCACAAAAGGTTATTCGTCCTTTGGTTTCTCCGTAACAACAAACAGGAAACACGCTGGACAGAAAAAGACAGAAGAACGGAGTTCTATGCATCCCATTCACACAAAAAAAAACATGGCCTCAAGCGATGTAAAAATGACTCCTGAACCCTTTGGAAATGTCATCTATTACGTGCGGTGTTGAAAGAGGAGCCGTAACGTACTTCCAGCCGTGAAAAAAAGAGACTTTTTTTCATTTTGAATGCAAACTTTGAGAATGAAAGCCGGTTCCCACCGCGGATGTTAAAGCCAGAGGTCACGCTACATCAAAGCAAAGCGGCGTCTTCAAAGAAAAAGGAGCGCAGGAATGGGGGGAAATCTTTGTAGTCCTGGAGGGAAACTTTAATATATTTCTTTATTTTAGGTCGACCGAATCCAACGGGCTGTTGAAATGAACGTCACCTCATAAAGTGAACATTATAAAGGTTGTTGATTTGGAAACGGACGCCTCAACAACACCACAAACTTCACAAGAAATCAAAAAGGGAACCGACGTGACGAGGTGTGCGTGCCCCACAGAGCAGATAACGCCAGACAGGAAGTGGACTCGCTTCATATCCTGTTTCGAGCGACAAGGGGAAGAGATACCTGCCGATAAAGACCTGACGCGATCTACCGGGGCCCTTTAAGTTCAAACCGTGACGCGGGGAGAGGCGGCCTCATCCCCCATGATGCTTTGGGGCGTGAATATTCTGCTCTACGCCACAGTGTCGTGAGCAGGTGAGCAGGTGAGCAGGTGTGGAGGAGGTTCGTGTAATTGTGTGTTTTGTGACATCGGCTCAACCACAGAGGGACAATTATAGTGCAAGGTGTGTGTGTGTGTGTGTGTGTGTGTGTGTGTAAACTCTCAAAAGGCCAATTACATTTCTGCAGAGAGACGTGAGCTCCCTCTCTCCCTCTCTCTCTCAGAACGACAGAAATCTAATTTTCACTTCACATTCCTGCGACACCGTGAAAGAAAAATCCCATTCGCACCTCCACAACTACACAACTCCACAACTACACAACTCCACAACTCCACGAAGGGCACTCCTGCTTTTCCAGAGCGAGGTGTTTCCCTCTCTGCTGTGTCACTCTTTGAATTACACTGCTGAGTACGGGGAGGAGGCACGAGGAGGAGAGGAGGCACGGACATCAAGTCTCTTGAGTGAGTGAACATTAAACTGCTGTTACTATATCTGAATATTGACAGAGGACACGCATATTCTATTATAGCATTATTTTTGAAATTTTGCTGTACAATACTTTCGAATCAGAGGCTTCCCGTCCGGCTTCACGGTCTGAGATGTCGCTCTCCTCATCAGCTTCTACCAAATCCCTAATTTGCTGAACTTAATCTTGTAAAATTGGCTGCTATGCTTCTTTTTTTTTCCTCAAAACCTCCTCGTGAGCAATTTAGTTCATTTGCAGGCGTTGTGGTATCCTCCCAGGACTGGACTGCATCCAACTTGCAAATTTCTTAAGCTTCCAGAAACACGTAAACAGCTATTAATCGAATAAACAGAAGCTCTCAGTAGTGGAGGAGGCCCTGAGGAGAAAAACGAGGTTTATGAATGAATACGCAGCGAGGCCGACGGTCCATCCCCCGACACGCCGGACCACCGGCCCCATCACAGGAAGTCATTTATCTCGGAGGTCAAGCTGACCTCCGGTGCACAGCCGGACACGGAGGGTTGCTGTCAGGGCAGTGGGTCACACACACACACACACACACGCACACACACACACTCATTTACTCGTCAATAAATAAAACAAGACACGCGCGATCGATAGCCGCACAACCCTCCACCCGGAGTCTATTGATGAAGTTTGAACATCGATCATGTGGTCGTCCCGAGGGAGACACGCGAGGTCAGCGGCATCGCTTTTATCTTACTTTTTTTCATCCCATGCACGTTGTTCATGTCATGTGTGTCAACCTGTGACGGCGTGAACATGCAGGAAGGTGTATATGCTATGCATGTGGATGCAGATGGATGTGTAGATGCATATATATAAGTATTTCTCAGTGTAGATGTGCATGTAAAGGTTAGCATTTATTCTCGCTATAAGCTAAAATATTGATACTAGTACTATTGTTTTCATTATTTACTCTTTATTGTATTTTATTATGTTTATTTAAATGTCAAGGATTCTTCTATTGTGTCGAAAATGCAAAAGACAAGACGTACAAGTGGACTTGTTCTCTATCTCTACACACTGCAGTCTGAACATCACACAAACTCACACTTTGCTGAGGCTCACAACGCGACACAATAAAATACAATGTGATCATATTTGCCTTTCATTGAATAAATGTTCATGTCTTTGAGCTCTGCACATGGAGACCCTGACCTTTGACCTCCGTCATGAGCCGACAAGCCACTTGATCAGGATGAGGGGTCGCTCGGGGAAGGAAGGAAGGAAGCGAGATGAGGAGGAGAGGAAGCGAACAGAACAAGGGCGGGAGAGAAAATAAATCTAATGCGACAGAATTGGTGTCGAAGAATAGAAGAAACCGAAGGAAAAAAAAGGGAGAGACAGCTGGAGGAAGAGACAGCCAGATGAAAGCAGCATCTGAAGCCAGCTGAATGCACTGAAACAGCTTCATCAGAGCAGGCGGTCTCTCTCCTAAACAATCTGCCGGTTTGTCTCTCGGCCCAGCTCCTTAAATAGCGATGGAAAGCCTCCTCAGCGCCTCTGGACACACGATCCACATCGAACTGACAGCTTCTTCTCAGAAGCAGCGCAAAGGTTTCCCACGAGGACTTCCTTCCTTATAAGTTAGTTACCTTTCCTTAACTCTCCGGACATAAAACTGCAGAACAATCTCAGCTCTCTATGTGATGAGGCCCCGTTGTCATAAAGGGGAAAGTGTAAAGTGGTAATATGACCCTAAAGATGAACAATTGAATCAGGATTTTGGAAATTCTTCACATCTCTTGTGAAAACATAACTTTAATCAGGTGGTGAAATGGTTTTGGTGCTAGAAGTTGGTTTACAAAAGGTCTTAGGTTCACAAAAGCAGTGAAATATATGAATAAAATGGTAGATACATGTAAATAAATGTTTAATATCTACTCCATCGCGTCACGCAGCTCCAATGAAAACAAGTGGAGAGCATCAAAAGGTTTCTTTTCGGGTTCTGGTGCCGCAGATATTAGCTTATTGATATTCATCAGTAACAAATGCAGCACAGAAATACTCAAGCCATGTGTACGGTGGTTTAGAAACAATGAGGCCATTGTATCGTGGGAACAATGGAGAATTGAGGGGTTCATTTTAGGAAAAAAAAGAATATTAGATCTTTATCTGATTTTCTTTAAATCTCAAACACATCGGCGTCGTCCTCAAAAAACCGACACGTGTTTCTACGCGTGAGCCGCGGTGGCGACTTCTCCTCTTCAAAAGATCAAAGCGAGGCGAGCAGGTGAGGCAGAGAGAGAGACGGAGAGAGGGATGGAGAGAGAGACGGCAACCTTTCCTTAATCAAACCGAGAGAAGCGGAGGAGAAGAAACGGCCTCGCCTGCCGCTATTGATTTACACTGCGGCCTTTCCAATCAGTCACAATCTGGAGAGCTACAAACAATCTGGAAGTGTGTGTATGGACTGTGTCTGTGTGTGTGTGTGTGTGTCTGTCTGTGTGTGTGTGTGTGTCCAAAGGCAATTCTCCTCTCGGTAAGTAAGTGACAGAAAGCCTTAGATCTCCACTTAACAGCGAGCCACAAATCCATCTCGCCGAGCATCGATTAAGCCCGTCTTTATCTAAATGGCATAACTAATCCAGAGAGTGGACGGGAACACACACACACACACACACAGACACACACACACACACACTACTGTACAATGAGGAAAACTCCAGTGAGGTGCTGACACACACTTTTGACCTCTGTGACCTCTGGCTGTGCGCTTTGGGAGTGAATCGAGTGCGTCGCGACCTGAAACTCCCTTTTTTTTCACATTTCCCTGAGCAGTCTGAGGGATTTGAACCGGCGACCTCTTCAAGATCGAACCAGACTCTCGCGGCGCTGCCAAAAAGCTACAGAGGCCAGACGCCCGCATCTTTTAAACCGTGTCCATCGGCAAGAATTCAGCTCAATTCAATTCCTACTTGGCCAAAAGCGCGTCGGTATTTATCTTCACGAGCACAGAACGTGAAGTCAAGAACGAAATAAATCATCCGGCAACTCATCGGGTTAGTTAGAGCCGAGCCGAGTCCGTCTCCATCATCCGGTCTGCCACGAGGAAATTAGCCGTGCAGACGCGCTGGAGATCAAGATGAAGTGACATCAGAGAGTCTCTGTGACGCTGAACTGCAGAAACTAAAGCTGCAAACTCTAAACATTTATATGTTGCTGCTCAGCAGCCGACGAGCAAACATTATGAAGCATCTACCCTGCGTGTGTGTGTGTGTGTGTGTGTGTGTGTGTGTGTGTGTGTGTGTGTGTGTGTGTGTGTGTGTGTGTGTGTAGCATCAGGGCAGTAGCAGGGATCCATGGCTATATAAGGTCCGACAGAAAGTCCTCTCCACACTTCTTCCATCTCTCTCGCTCTCTCCCAATGTCAAATATATATGTATGTATATGTATGTATATATATATATATATATATATATATATATATATATATATATATATATATATATATATATATATATGTGTATATGTATGTATGTATGTATATATATATATAATATATACAATAAATGTAATATATAGATGTATATAAAAATATGCATGTATATTTATACATATAGATACACATTAAAATATTTTTAAAAAAACAATATATATATATATATTTTTAAATATATATTTAGTAAAATAGTCATTATAAATAAACTGCAACTTCTTGATTTACAAATTTGAAAAATGATTGTCAATTTATTTCCCAGCCTCCATGTTGCTGTCGTGGTTGTTGTTGTTGTTGTTGTTGTTGTTGTTGTTGTTGCTGTCGTGGTTGTTGTTGTTGTGGTGAACATATGCAAACACATTTTCATAAATCCACTACTTTTAATAGCGCACCAAGTCTCCGGTCCAGCTGCTCAGATATCACCGGGCACTGATCCCACTGTTTAGGAGTTTAGCAGAAAAACAACAACAACAACAACAACAACATGTGAAGTGTTGGGCCCAACTGCCAAGACGGTGCTTTTTTTAACTTCCCTGCCAAGAAACATGAAAAATAATCCCTGTGCTGATGGAAGGAGCTTAGAAGGCCATCACACAGGAACATTGCAACAACAATACACAATAAAGTGTTTGTAACAACTTACAACATCTTTTAAAAGGACACAAAATATCTTTTAATGTATATCTTTACAGTTATTTTTGTATCTTTAAAGACATAATGCAACATTTAATGCACATACATGAGTGGGATCCATCTTTGCCTCTACATGTTGTCCAGAAAGCGAATAAATGGCCCAAAATGTTGTACAATCCCTAACTGAACTACGCCTGTGAATACTTGGGGTTGTTTGTTTTCCTGACTAAAAAACACTTTAACAAGAAACAGCCCGGCGTGTTTCACCGCTGCGGTGGCGTTTCTGTGCTGCGTGTGAACGAGAACACACAAACAAAGCTATTGAATTCAAGTAATACATATTATTCTCTGCCTCTGGTGCCCAATAACGAGGTGAAATGAAACCAGGAAGGTCCCTGAAGGCGAATCGGAGGATCAATACCAGACGCAAAGGGCTTAATCTATACGTCAGTAGCACGTTGACGCCGTGTGTGAACTTAAATATCAGTTTAAAAGCAGAGAGAGTTCCTTTTAAAGGGATTATTGGACATCTAAGGCTTAATTTGATATGTATTGTCTAGATTAGGATGAGGAGATTGACTCCTTGCTCATATTTGGCGGTAAACTGCGCTCTGTATGAAGCTAAAGATGGTTAGCATTAAAAAAAAGAAGCTTTTTCCTCTAGTTTCCTGTTTAGCTTTATCCTAAAGTATCAAGCTAATATTTCTTTAACATGTGGCTTTGGCTAGCGCACAAACAATGCTTTGAAACCCCTCGAGTCGGAGGAATGAACACAAAACAGCTCCATGTTGTGCTTGTCTTCCGACACAATGACAGGAATTCATACTCTGCGAATACGATGAGTCATCGTTTCTGGTGAAGTCGCTCAGAGGCTTCGGTTAAACTTCCTCTGGTTTTAGTTGAATCGAAGGCGACGCACATGTTCTGTCCGCGCCGTCGCCGCTTAAAAACCTAATTTCCATGTAAGTGCCGCCGTGTCCCGCGGCTCCTGAACGCACCGCTCCGGCATCTGTCGACTTCCAACTTGAAACAAATTATGCATTCCCTTTCACATGTTTTTTTTTTTTTGGGGTTTCCATCTAAGTTGCCATTACGCTCCTACTTGCCAATCACAGACACCCAAAATGAACACACACACACACACACACACACACAAATATGCACTGCCAACTTGTGTTCACACACAGCTGCATGCAATTACCCGCCACAAGAAGGTATTTAAAACACGAGACTCTCTGGTCCGTGCTATTTATCAGATCCATCAAAATAGCTCCTCTGTGAATGTCTGCAAACCTGCCAAGTGTGTGTGTCTGTGTGTGTGTGTGTTTGTACACACACACACACGCAAGTGGCATCCTGCTCTTGATGCACCAGTGGATGGGAAGCTGTCTCAGTTTAGCAGAAAAAAACTATAAACAAGACGCGTTTCTTCTCTCGTCTCCAACGATCTCTCCTCACTTTCTACGATTTTTGACATTTTGTTTTCAGTCTAAACATTTTTAAGCGTTAACTTCGTAAACCGAGACACGGCTCGTCACACCGACGCTCTTCTGCGTCCGCCGGCTACCTGCGACCTTGAGGGGAGATTTTTCAGATTGCATTGATTAGTTTCTGTGCAGGTGCAGAGCCCTGCGTGTCACATCTACAATATTTAAACTGCCGCCGGCCTGCAGGGACGAAGCCTCGCGAGCTGTTTCCAGACCCGGAGAAAACATTTCCTCCTGCTGAAGAACTCGTATTCGTGATTAAATTACTTGGATAATCACTTTTTATTATAGATGAACTGGCACGGGGACGCTCTCCACGGCCAGCAGGGAGATTTCACAGTTAATTAATGCTAAAATCACATTATATTATTATAGGATGTGTCAAAAAACAAATGAGTCTCGCCATTGACCCGCCACCAGAAGGGCGGGACGCCGTCTTTATATCAGGATACAACACATTTCTCTCATTATCTGCATTGAAATGACTTCATTCTGTCCGTTACGATGATCTGCATTCACATGAGAAACATGTTATTACTACTTTATTACTACTATTAGGACCGCAGCACTAGTTATAACAGATTATTAATACTAAAAAAATGACTTTTTGAGCTACAAACCAGGTGAGCTTCACTGAACCAGGAGCCACAGGTGTGCTGGAGGTCGCTATCCTCTCCTCCTCTCCTCTTCTCTCCTCCCTTCCCTCCTCTCCTTTCCTCTCTTCTCCTTTCTTCTTCTCCCTTCACTCATCTCTTCTCCTCTCCTTCCCTCTTCTCTTCTCTTCTCCTCTCTCTCCTTCCTTTTCCTCTCCTCTCTCTCCTTTCTTCTTCTCCCTTCCCTCATCTCTTCTCCCTCCTCTCCTCCTCTCTTCTTATCTCTTCTTCTCTCCTCTCTTCTCCTCTCCCTTCCCTCCGTTCCCTCATTCCTTCTCCTTCTCCTCCTCTCTCATTTAAAGTGAGCATGGTCGTTTAAAGTTAAAAAAAAACAACAACAAACAAGGACACAGCCCAGTCATAATGATCACTTCTCCATCTCGCACTAACACACACACACACACACACACACACACACACACACACACACACTTCTTTCTCCGTCATTACGAGTCCCTTCTGTCGCAGTGTGGAAGACGCCTCTGAGGAAAGGTGCAGACAAACAAGAGCCAATTACAGACCAACACATAAATCTATGGCCAGCCACATCGAGACACACACACACACACACACACACACACACACACACACACAGGACGCTGTGTGATTATGCAAACAGCGCTGCAGTTTTTACACACACTATAAATACACGGCAGGGCAGAGACCATTAAGGCCACAGTGGATGCGAGGAAATGTATCCTGTAAAAACACCCGTCGTAAAAAAAAAAAAAAAAAAACGGACTCTAAATGAGTCGTTTCACCGGAACGAGACTTACAAAGATGTACACGACAAAAAAGACTGAACGCACACACACGACGCATGGAGACAGTGTGTGTCTGCACAGGCGGCAGCCGGTTATGTAAGAAGAAAGGAGTGGAGACAAAGAGGGGAAGCGAGGAGGGTCATATTACCCCATGAATCAGGCCATTATCAGTCGCCTTGCCTCAGTAAATCTCCGTAAGGGGAGAGGTGGACGAGGCCTAAAAGGTATTTATGAAGCACTCCGAATCAAAGAGAAATGGCCGCTCGCTGTGTTTAACGTGCTCTCGTGGTTAAGATGTAAGTGGTTTGAGGTTTAAGCGCTCTGAAAGAGATCGCAAAGCGCCCGCAAACACGGCGAAGTAAGCCGTGATGTGGAGGCAAAACCCCCAGAGGAAACCCGCCGACTCAGATGCAGGAATTCAAGGCAAATTCGGCCTATTTTGCATGCAACTAACTCCGTCTCACACACACAGAAATGCATCGTGGGAAACTCCCACACTGATGATGTGCTTTTGAAAGTCACTGAAAATGAGCTTGATAATGAGCCGCGTGGCAGTGTGCTCTGAAGCGGATCATTACCGGCAAACAGGAAGTGAACGCTTGCAGCCGCCACCTGGTCCGGATGTCACTTCCTCTTCTTGGACTCGAGCTTCCTGTTTGAACGTAACGTTCACTTTGAGTATCTTCTGCATTTGTCGACACGGACCCTCTGGTCCTCTGTTGTGCATCTTCCGACGATGCGGCCGCGACGCGAGATTTCCCGAAGGAGACTTGTCAGACGGACCGGATGGAGCTCAACGTGAAGGGAAACATCTTCACTGCATTACGGCGCTTTGACGCGCTGGAGGTCTGCAGCGCTCTCCATCAATACTGACCGATCCAAGAACAGTTACCCTGTCAGTCACATGTACACACAACGGCGTGGGGAAACGTATGGAAGGCCATTCCCGCCTAAAACGGTCATCAGTTAGCTTGCATAGTTAGCATAGTTAGCATGTTGGACCGGCGAGGGGATGAAGAGACCTGTGAAGACGAGCAGCGCACTTACCATCACAAAATAACTTCTTTTGTCATAATTATGCTGTCTTTTTTTGTTGATTTTTTTTTGTTTTGGTCATAATTATGATTTTTTTGGGGTTCATAAAAATAAGAATTTTTTTTGTCATAAAAATAAAAAAAATTTTGGTCATGATTAGGATTTTTTGGGTGTGGGTGGGTCATAATTATGACTTTTTTTGTTTTTGTCAAAATTATTTAAAAAAAAAAAAGAAATTGGGTCATAATTAGGATTTTTTTGTTTTTGGTAATCTTCGCAAAAGATTTTTTTTTTTGGTCATAATTATTTTTTTGGTCATAATTATTATTTTTTTTGGTCATAATTTTTTTTTTGGTCATAATTATTTCTTTTTTTGTGTTCTAATTATGACTTCTTTTGTTGTGGCGGAAATGGGCTTCCATAAAAATAGGACCCAGGTTGGAAAACAGTTCCCTTTCTAGGAAGGTTGAGGATTGTTACTCAGCTGCTGCATCGTGTTTCTTGAATGTCTGCCGCTCCTGCAGACACGTTCCTGCCTCGTGACGGATCACCACGCCGTGTGTGGAGTGTGAAAAAGAGCGAGAAGCAGTGATCTGGCGCCGCAAATTGCAGCTCACACGTTGCAAATCCTGATGAAGTACGACACCGAGACGATGACAGACAGTTCTGACACATTGGAGAAGTTGGTTGTAGTGTATGTTTTATACCGATGGTCATTTTCTAACTTCTAATATTTAATATTTACTCATATTAAATAAGACCAGTACCAGTGTGCTCCTCAGACTCAAACCACATCACATTTACAGGCAATAAATCAACCGAGCGTAGCGGACCGACGTGAAGGCCTCATTTGGAGAGGTTGGTGTCAACGCGCTGCCAGATAGCAGACATGTTGTGAATCACGCCGCCATATCTTTATCATTATAGTAGTTTTATTTTATAGGCGAAGCTCTTTAGAAAGCGTGGCAGCGAACGAACCACAACAAATCACCCGTCTGCAGGAGTTGTTTGCGGTCGGCTCTGCTGATTAATTTTTGCCTGGCGGCGCCGCGCAGAGCCCCTCCGTCTTGTCACGCGGTTGTTTATGCCGGCAGGAATGCTGCAAATCACATAAACGGGCTAATTTTAGACGGACAAAAGGTCCATTCAACAACACACTCCTCCAGCACTTCAAGTTGATGGGATCTCCACAAAAAAGTTGCACTTTCGGGGGCGTAAAGTGCAACTTTTTGTGGAAATACTGAGGTTCTTTCTTGACCTTGGAAACATCAATTTGATGGTGTCACATTATCTCCATCAGCAGATGGAGGATGCAGATATGTTTCCCCTATGAGGAATCATATTTAAAGTTCAAACTAGTAAACTATACTGAAATAATAAGTCCAGTGCATCAAAATAAGAGTGAAAGCTGCAGAACTAAATGTCTTTTTTAAATATTTAATGCATTTTCTAATCTTTATCTCGTCCATGAAGTGTTCTCCTGTAGCAGTGCTCTGAATAAACTCTTGTATTATCATAATGATAATAACCATAATCTTAAGCGTTTACTGCACAAGGTAAATTTCACTCACATCTCTACTTTGTTCTCGCCCCAACGTCGCCCACAGGACTCGTTACCTTTATTAAAAATGCTTTTTTTTCAGGAATTCCTGCCACGAGGATCGGCTCGCCGGCCGGCGCAGAGCGAGCCGATCCCTGGATTAAAACACACAAACTGCAGATTAAAGATTCAGAGCACACAGCTGGTCTGCGGTTGCTCGTTGCTCGTTGCCGGTTGGTCTGCGGTTGCTCGTTGCTATTCTGCTCGTCAGGCGCAGCAGCAGCAGCTGTGTGAATCCTCCTGGTGCCGGGGTTTCCCTCCATCTTCCTCTGTCTCCACCTCCAGCTCATCGCTTTACTCCCTCCATCATCCTCTCTGGGTTTCCTTCACCACCCTGCCGGCTCTTAGAAGACGCTGCATTCACTCGTCTTCTCCTTCTTCTTCTTCTTCATCATCCGCTTCCTCTTCCCCTTCTTCTGCTCCTTCTGCTTCCCCTACTACTTGTCCATCCCCTTCTTCATCCCCTTCCTCTTCTTCTCCCGCCTCTTCTCCTTCTCCTTCTCTTTCTTCATGTCCTTCACCTTCTTCTTCTTCTTCTTCTTCTTCTTCTTCTTCTTCTTCCTCCTCCCCTTCCTCCTCCTCTTTCTCCTCCTCTTCTCCTTCTTCTCTGCCCTTTCTAATTACCGACAGAGGAAACACTGAGGGAGATTTCCCCAGGAAGACGTCCCTGCTTAGCTCACAGGCTGAGGCAATACACACACACACACACACACACACACACACACACACACACACACACACACACACACACACACAGACACACACAGCGAGGCTCATGTAAGATGCATGGTCACATGGATAGCAGTACTGTACTTTAGGGAGCAGGTACAGTGTGACCTACTTCATCAGCAGCGCCGCTCACAGAGCTGCTGCTGTGAGGCTGATGAACACAACACAACAACACACAACACAACAACACACAACACAACAACACACAACACACGGCCGGCAACAACATCCCGTACGGATGCTAACGGGCGCTAATGCGTCGTAAAACACACACAAAACCAAAGGCATCGCATATCGTCCTGAACAGACTGAGACTCAGTTTCCTGCAGCGTGAAGGCTGACGCATCAGGACTCGAACCGGCAACCTGTCTGCTTCACAGTTTCAATGAATCCCGCAGTGTTTAAGGAGTTAAGGCCATCGGACCACTCCATACAATCAAATTGAAATCAATTTAAATTTAAATAAAAAAATAAATACAAATATATAATTTTTTTAAAGAATAAAAATAAATAAATAATTGAAAAAATTGAAATTTAATAGAAAAATTAAATATATGAAGAAAAAAATGTGTTTGAAGCTGAGAGGCGGAGGCAGAAGGTTTCATTCTCTGGAGACCCATGAAGTTGTTTTTTTTTTACCAGATTTAGTGAAAAACTGCATAAAACATTTCTCAAGTTGTTTCACATCAGACTGAAAGTATCAAAGTATTCCTCCGACGCCGGACCGCCATCAAAACACGTGCAGCAACGCACACAAAAAGCACGGGTGTTCTGTTCTATATCGGGCCTCTGAATCAGCAGCAAAACATCCTGGGGACAGCGCACACACACACACACAGAGTCACACACACACACACACACACACACACACACACACACACACACACACACCCCTCTCCCGCTGACCCCTCAGCTTCGAGCCAGCGGTTGTCTGGGAGACACAGAGCAGACAGGACAGCCTGTCTCGTTCTCCCGGTCCGGATCGGGCCAAGAGACCTTTCAGTACAGAAGAATGAGAACACACACACACACACACACACACACACACACACACACAGGGAGGTATTAATGCACGCTCAGTCACAGGCGCTCTCTCTCCAACACTCAGATGACCTGCAGGCTGTGACTCAGCGAGACCCTCCGGGACGCTAAGCGCTGAAGATGGATGGAGTCACTTCCAGGTTTACACGCTGCGAGAAATGTCGTTCAATGCAACACTTTGTTTTTACCCCGAGTCTGTTTTAACACAACGTTCACAGCATATTCAGAGACAAACAGAGAGCAGCTGACGGACGTGAGACAACAGTTGAGCTCGTGTTGAGTCATGAACGAGTGACTTCATCAATAAAGGAGGTTTAATAGTGACCTCATCGATTTAGTCTAAAATAAAAAAGGAAAGTAAAATTATAACGAGGAGCTCATGCACAGAGAGGGAGCTCTCTCTCTTCCTCTCTTCCTTTGTTCCTCCTCTCTTTCTCTTCATCTTTATTCTTTCCTCTCTTTTCCATTCTCTCTCTCTTCCTTCCTCCTCTCTTCCTCTCTCTCTCTCATCCTTCCTCCTCTCTTCCTCTTCCCTCTCCACTCATCTGTTCATCCTCTCATGCTCACTCGCTCTCCGGCAGCAGCCGAGCGACACATTCACCGCTCCCTTCTCCCATCAGGCCGAGGAGCGCGTTGTGTAATTGAATCGAGGTTGTGCACTTCTACTTGTGTGTGTGTGTGTGTGTGTGTGTGTGTCGCCCTCCCCTGCGTCTTGTTGACAGGGAGAGTCATTATCGCAACCAGGCAGACGTGTGACGAGGTGACGGAGCGAGGATGAGGAGGAGGAGGAGGGTGGAGCGATGGAGTGACAGTGTGTGTGTGTGTGTTTCTCGGGATCTCTGCAACACACACACCGTCAGCGAGGATCACAATAAGCCAACAACATTAAACCAACATGCTAATTATACGCATCTGCATCTGGGAGCGTCCATTGTTTCACGTCTATTGATGTTCTTTCAATCCGGTTCACTCCTAATTGATTCTATTGTTCTCCTCATTGTGCATTGTTTGCCTTCTCGAAAGCACTCCAATGAAACCTCTTGACCTAAACTACAAGAAAAACTTGGAGGAAACATCGATCAAAAGCGTCGTTCACGACCTTTTTTGGCTCAGATTGTTGGTTTTGAAGAAGCTTCATTCAAAAGAAGTCGAACTATGCAAGAAAAATAATTAAAAAACATGGAAAAATAAGTAATTCATAAAGAGGATATCCAGTTCTTAACTTCCCTGAGATCTGTTTTGGGAATAACTGAAATAAATGCAAAGAGTTTATTGATAGTTCTCTAAATATTCTGCAAAACAACACACTTCATACTCGTACTGTACTCCCTATCTGAGTAGAAATGTCATATTTCACATGTAGATTGATATAATATTCATTTTAACAGTAACATATCTTCTGTTTGTCACTTCTCTACTGACAATCTGACATATTCTCGGCTCCTCAAACTATATTTCCCATCGGTGGACGTCGTGCACGCTGGTTTCCAGATGACGGCGGCGGTTTGCATTTTCTTCTCCGCGGCGTAAAATTGGACTTTGATGAGCTCTGCAGCCGACGACGTGGAGTCAGGGAGCGAAGATCTGCCACGAGCAGAGAGAGAGAGAGAGAGAGAGAGAGAGAGAGAGAGAGAGAGAGAGAGAGAGAGAGAGAGAGAGAGAGAGAGAGAGAGAGAGAGAGAGAGAGAGGGGGAGGATCCGTCACCTCGCTGCCTCCCTTCCTTCCTGACTGCAGCATCCTTTAAGGGCAGCGTCTCTCTTTCATGCAGCCGGAGCTCTTTGTGTCATTTAGTCAAACAGTAAATCATCTGAGCGGCTCATCACTGCAGAGCTTCAAGCGCTGAAGAGAGTGAGGTGATGAGGAGGAACTCGCCTTCCTAGGTTTGGATGTTTTTGTTCATGCACGACAGCACAGTTATCCTGGTGATTCACGAGCAACAAGAGACTCGTACAGACAACAGTGCACTGCAGACAAAAATAATAAAAAATATTGATTAATTAAAAATGAAAAAAATAATAAAATAATAATCTAAATAATTAAATAATATTAAAATGTAAAAATGAAATAAAATAAGAATATGTAAAATATTTTTTTAAATGTCAAAAAAATAAAAAATCTAAAAATTAGATAATAAAAATAAATCAAATAAATAATAAAAGTAAAAACAAATAAAAATAGAATTGAATTAAAAAATGTAAATAAAAAAAAGTTCTTAAAAATATAAAAATAAATGAAAGAAATTAGAAATTAAAAGAAAATATATGAAAGAAAAATGGGTTTGGAGCCGAGAGGCCCCTGAGGGGCCGCGCTCATCACTGTAGAGCTTCATGCTCGGCGCTACAGTGACGGCTAAAAAAAAAGGAGGTGATGTGAAGGAACTGGCCTTCCTGTTCATCCCTCTTGTTGTTTTTGTTCATGCAGGACGGAGCAGTTATCCCGGTGATTCACAGGCAAAGGAAGACTCCTCCGTAGCCTCCATATAGATCCATAC
>NW_027175932.1:4919403-5141903 GCF_023055335.1 Clinocottus analis
CGTGTGTGTGTGTGGCTTCACATTGATGTCCTCTCACTGTATAGTCTCTGCTGGCTCCAGCACACGGAAAGTGCCAGACAATGGCAGATTGTGGAGGTCAAAGAAAGTTTCTTTGGATTGAAAAAACAACAATGGACTCTATCAATAGTTTATTGGCTCTGCCATCTATTAGGACCGTGCCCAGGGCCCCTGCGCTATCTTTTTTATAGTGACAATGGTCACGACCTGAAATCCCCCAAATGCGTTGGCTAAAAAAGTTTTTGCAGCATTTGCTTTCATGATGGAAAACATGTCTTTGTGTGTGTGTGTGTGTGTGTGTGTGTGTGTGTGTGTGTGTGTGTGTGTGTGTGTGTGTGTGTGTGTGTGTGTGTGTGTGTGTGTGTGTGTTTGTGTGTGTGTGTGTGTGTGTGTGTCTGTATGCTACAGGCGTTTCTGCCACCAGATGTTAACATTCATGAATATGTGTTCATGATGTTTAATAGTAATGATAATTCCCTCAAGTAAAAACAGACTGAGACGTGTTATTTATTGAAGTCTTTATATGGAACGGCAGCAGTCACAGTGTAAATGCAATCTTTAAAAAAAATCTATGAACACAATCTGACTCTGGGAGAAATCCAATACACATCTCTCTTAACAAGCAACACAAGGTCCCAGGTTGTGTTTCAAACTGGCATGTGTACTTGAAGCTTGACGAAATGTGTGTGTGTGTGTGTGTGTGTGTGTGTGTGTGTGTGTGTGTGTGTGTGTGTGTGTGTGTGTGTGTGTGTGTGTGTGTGCGTGTATGTGTCTGTGTGTGTGTAAGTTCTGCTGTCTTTTTATGAATGTGTTCTCAGACAGCTTTCCCTGCAGATTTGATCCGGCTGATTAGTGCTGTTAGATGAGGATTAGAGATGACCTTGGTGGACAAACCATCTGCATTTCCTTGAGAGATACAGTACAGGGAATGTCCTCCGGGATAAATAATGTGACTTCATCTTTTTGCTACTCTTCTCACGATGCCACCCAATCAGAAGCTAGTATTTTCTGTGCCCTTTGTGTACATTTTAAATATAGCAGATTGTTCAAAACACCAATGGGATTTTTGTGCATGTGGGTCCAGTGAGACGTGGGCCTGCCTGCCATCAGTAATCAATGGCCGTATGTTTAATACATCAGCTACATGCACCTGCTGGGGATTTAACGTGGTTTCCATACCAATGAGGACGATTGATGGGATAAAAAAAAAAAAGCGCCTCCCTGAGACGACAGGTGTCAACATCCTCTAAGCATGTTATGAATGCAAAGCGCCGCCCGCACATGCAGGAGGGCGGAAGATGGAAGAGGGCGATTGATGCAAAACACGGCGGAGAGATAACGTGTTGTGACAGGCTGAACGCTGCTTCCTTGTTTTAGGAGGAAATTGATATCTAGAATGTTTAAAGCTGCTTTTATTTCAACAATGGATTATATAACAATGGATTAAGTAACAAAAAAGCTCTATCCCACCGTACATCAGCTGCTCAGAATCAAACGCCGGGCGTAATGAGCAATTAGAGAGCTTAATAAGAAGGTGGAGACCAAAAAAGAGCTAATAAGGGGCTTATACCACCGATTAGCTCTAAGAATGAATGCATCATCGACTAATGATTAGCTTAAGTTTAGAGTTCACATTTACAGGATGATTGCACTATTTAGTCGAAAGCTGAACCTGTTGAAGTTGAGCCCTTTACCGGGAACATCAGATGTTCACGCCATTGACGAAGAGCGCATAAAAAAACCCAGACTGATATGCTTCGCTTTCCAAGCATGAGTAATCATAAAACGGCAAATTCTGTATGTTTACCGTTAAATTGTCTTTACACTGAATACCGGGTCATTTAGCTTCAATTTGGGTTGTTGCCCCTCGCTACAAACTCAAGCAGAAAAGGACATCTTGCGTGTTTGTGTGTGTTTGACATGCTCGGTGTAATTGAATCCGATGCATGGAAATCTGACAGAGATGAGAGAGTGGAGGGAGAAGGAAAGACTGGGAGGAAAAGCAGGAAGCTGCAACGGATTTTCCACACCCTAATGTGGGTGGAGAGAACAGAGAGGGCACATTCTCCCCTCGGGTTCTTGTCTGCCTCCCCTGCCTCCCAACTTTCTCTCTCTTTGCTTGGACAATGGGGGCCACGGTGAAACAATGCAAAAAGGAAAGGCCGGGGATTTCAGCGGCAGCATAACGGGGGTGGTCTGAAGTGCAGAGAGGGCAAGAGGGAAGACGGGTGAGAGGGCCTTGGAGCGTTACAGGGGCGGTCAGAAGAGAGTGATGGAGGTTTCCTTTAAAGGCAGAGAGAGTTTGGATGAGGGGAATATGTAGAGAATCAGCAGGACTAAAGGGGGCTGTGAGAGAGGTAGGATGAGGATGTAGGGTATAGACGGCTAGCTAGTGCTGAGGGTAAGGCGCATGGCCTATGAGGTGAGGGTTATGTTTTTGTGGGACTTAAAACGATGTTTTTGCCTGACTGAGCCTGAAAGTGATCATGCTGAGCAAGGCAAAGAACATGTTAGGCTTCATCTGTCACACACACTCACAGGTTTGCACACAAAATCCAACTGTTAGCCATTTAAGATTTAAACTGAGCTAATGCATATTTCTTCATCAACACTTGATCCAATGTGTAATGCAAAGGGATCACATGACTTCCCCTCAGCTCTTTGCAGCGTTTGAGCATCTTTTAGCTCGTTGTTTTGATGAAGTTAGTGACTAGCTGGTGAGTGGAGCAGTTAGCAATCGATCGTCACTGTTTATTTCAACATTATTTAGGATTCAAACAGTTGTTTTTTTTTGGAGAAAAGCGAGCAAGTTTAACCTATAGTTACAACAAATGACAGAATACCAAAGATCCTGCCCAAACTGTGGATGTTAATGTTCATATGAATATGAATAAACCCAAAATGGAAATTCAATACTGGCAATTAAACTAAAGGTCAACACATAAGTGGCCTACTGGAAAATATAAGGTAATCGGTGGGGGAAGGTGCAAATGGAACTGTGGAAAGTAGATCCAGGGAAAGAGGGAAAAAGAAAGTGAGTGAATGCGATGACCTAAAAGTGCCATCTCCTGCCTGGATGTGAAAGAGTGGAAAGACCCGATCACTGCGACAGCCATTTACAGTCACCTACACATAACACTGTCAAGACAACTGCGGCTCACATCCGCTGTGAGAATTTCTAGAGGAAAACTTGAAGTTCGAGGGGATATATAAGAAACATCAAGGAGAACAGGAACACTTGTGATGTGTTTCAGTGCCTTGTTGCTGGTTTGGTGGAAGATGTTTCATGTTCCCACTGAGCCGTCTAAATGTAGACAACGTGACACAACAGAATGCTTCCTGCAGCTGAAGCGGGATTTCCAGGTCGAAAGGATCTAAAACAACTGTAAACATCAGATTTTGCGGTCAGCATCTTCAGATCAAATGGCAAGTTTGAAAAGAGTAACTGAAATGGAGGAAGACGAGGCAATTATATATGTAATTAACTTTATTTATGGATCACTTTTCAAAAAGGCAGTTATGTAATTCACAATAAGAAAAAAACAACTTCAGTTAAAACTAAGTTAAACCCATAGAAAATTACTTTGGAGGATGAACACATTTACTTGAGCAAGATCTTGAGGTACTTGAGTATTTTAATTCATTATTGTCAGAGGAAAATACGATACTTTTTACTCCACTGCAAGACTTTTATTTTGAAATAGTGGTAGATACACTTCAATCTGAATACTTAAAGGCGTACATAAGAGTAAACTAGATTTAGATACATTTAACCTTTAGATTGTATATTTTTGTGTCACAATGTGGTTTTACTCAAGGAGACAGTGTACAGAGACCATTTGAGAACATTTCCTATCACTACTCATTTGAAGGATATCCGAGACGTTTTGGAAGGTTTGGAAGGGATTCAGTTCTTTGGAAATAGTTTGCAGAGTCACAGCTTGGATAAATCTGAGCAGTTTGATGAAAGGGCATCTGAAAAGGGTCATTGTAATAAAAAACATATGTTATAATGAATTGCTGGAATGCATTACATTTCTGCCAAATGAAAATCTAATTATAAACATTTATTAAAGGGTGGTTTAAAATTTAGGATTATTAGAAGGCTGAAGTCACTTGAAAGAAATTCATGAAAAATACATGTCTGACACTTTTACAATGTAATACGTTTTATTACACACATTCATCCACATCTTGAAGTAGTGAAGTTCTCTTCTTTCTGTGTAAATCTGGCTCCATCTTGTGCCACTAAAATGTCTTGCAACAAATAAAGGCCAACATCATCATGAAGTGACACGTAATGTGACAATTTTGTTTATTGTCACAGCTATAAATAGCCGAACAGAAATAAGGTGAAAATGAATACAGCACTCTGTTATTTAATTCTCTATGTTTGAGGAATTTAATGAAATTCATGAAGAAAAGACACAAAACAGTTAACTTTTACAATCTCCGTAGCTGACTTTCATTATTGGATTACCTGCTTTGATATATTATATTGTGATAGCATTACACCAGATATATACATAATTAAAATTAATGGGTCGTTCCTATGGATAGTTTTAATGGAAATCATTTAAACAAAAATCATAACAATGAAAAAAAAAACCCACATTGATTTACTTTAGAACACAATGAACAGTTATTAATCACAGATGGAATAAAAAGTGCAACAAATATGTTTTATTAATTTATCAATAAAACATATGTTTAATAAAAACAACTTTGAATAAAAACAACAATAATACATGATGATTAACAGTTAATGTACTGTCCTGAGCCACAATATGCCAGATAATGGTGGTAATGTGCCATTTCTTTGTTGGCCAACCAACAATAAAAAAGAGAAGAAGAACATGAAGTTGGCGGTGTTGTGCTGAATAATGTTTCCATGTCAGTATGTGCCTTTCAGAGCCACCTCCTGAGTACTGCTGCCCCCTAGCGTTGACCGTACGTGACCTTGCATAGAGTTTACATTCATGCACTCTCTATCTGAGGCCCTGACATTTTCGACACCCTTGCTCGCTCTTAGTAATTAAGAGTATATAACAATATGCTTGTCCTAATGTATTTCTATAGTATTTCTTCAATATTTTTTTTTGATGTATTTATCATATTCTTAATTTGTGTATTTGAAAATCAACCTGAGGTAGTCCCCTCTTCGCAGTACTCGAGTAAAAGTACTCTCTCTTCGCCGTACTTGAGTACAAGTACTCTCTTTGCAGTACTCGAGTAAAAGTACTCTGTTCTCTTTGCTTTCTCGGATCCTAATTAGAACATGAGGAAACCTATGTTTTCTCCTAAAAGTGATATGTATGACGTCTCTCTCGCGCTTCCTTGTCATGCCATAGCGTTTTCTTCATCAAACCATTCCTTTCAATATGATTTTTGAAATACTTTGAAAGAGTGACACAGTTGATATACCGCTATCCACCGAGAGGGGGAGCTGTGGCGCAGCGGGGAGGAAAACACTACTCGACGGGGGAACAGACTTCGACGCAACACACTGGCACCACCGCGGAGGAGGAGGATTTGACCGACATTCCGAAGTCTTTCATTTTATTTTTATTTATTATTTTGGACCAGGGACGCTTTCCCGACCCCGCTGCACAGGAATGGGGAACCAGACGCTCTTCAGCGGGTAACAGAAACGATACGTTGCTGCGATTTGTTGTGCGACTGTGAACTTGTCTCGCGGAAATTGCACGAGCATCAAACATGACTGACACTGGGCTACATTCTCCTGTGACCCGGTATCGCGATTCTGTTAATGGCCGTTTTCAATAAGCAGGAGTCTCATGCTGCTCTATTCACACGAGTTGTGTGTGACAGAGAAGAGTGTCAATGTCGCTTCGCTGCGCAGCTTCGTCTCGGGGCTTCATGGCCGCCCCCCCTTGAAGGAAACCCCTGATTGTATTGTGGATGCAGGCCCTCCATCAATTTAGGACACGTATCACACAGGTCATGGTCGAACAGGCAATCATAATACATTTATTGTTATAGTATGGAGAGGAGGGGACATGTTCATTGGTAACATAATAAATACAAAGTAAGCTTAGTCTATAAATTGATAATGATGAATACTAGTCTGACATATAATAAGAGCGCAAAGTTGATTAATTACGAAAACAATTATTGTGCAGGAGATCAACGATAACAGAAGAACAAAAAAATGTCAACATTGTAACGTTTAATTATTATGTAATAAGTAATACTGACACCAGTGCGAAGTACAGTTGCAATACCATGCATTTTAATGTAATATAACATAAATACATTGAAATAGAAAAAAAGTTATTTACAACAACATACTATTAATAAATATAGCAATTTAAATGGAAAAGTAATATTGAGCATGATATTAAGAGTAATATTGGCAATGGTATTGACATGTTTTAAAAATAAATCTGCATGTTTTTTTTAATATATATATATATATATATATATATATATATATATATATATATTTATTTATTTGTGTATGTATATATATATATATATATATATATATATATATATATATATATATATATATATGTGTATAATGACAAACCAGCCTTTAATTTCTTCCTTATGTTCCTCTCAGGAGGAACATATTGTTCTCTGTCAGACTGCAGGAATGACTAAATCTGATTTGTAATTTTGTTCCAGTCTCTTCAGGAGTAAAGCGACCACATCTGAAGAAGAGGACGGAGCGAGCTTCATCACCAGGCGGATCAGCAAAGGCATAACTTATTATTGTGCCAAAGACTCTCACACCTCCACTGCACTTTGCCCCATTTTCTCTCCACCCCCCTCTGCAGAGCCTTCCTCCTCTCCATTGCTCTCGGATTCACCTCCACAAACCCCCTCCTCCTCCTCCCAAAACCAATCAGACTCTTCCTCCACTTCGCGTCCTCTTCTTCTTTTCTTCTCCTGGCTCGGTGCCCGGCCGGCGGCGGTGGGCAAGTACAGGGACCTCTACCTGGACCGCGGCATGGACGTCCTCCTGGTCCAGAGCAAAGTGACGCACTTCCTGTGGCCCCGATGGGGGCAGGACCACGGGTTGGAGGTGTTGAAGGTCCTGGAGCGGCCTCAGTTCTCGGGAAGGGCGTTGCTGGTCCACGCCTCCTCTATCGGGGGCTTCACTTTCACCCAGACGCTCGTCCACATTGCTCAAGGACGGAAAGAACACGTCGCCGTGGCCCAGAGGGTGACGGGTCACATCTATGACAGCTTGGTGGTTGGCACTCTGGAGAACATGGCAATCGGTGTGTGAGCGTGATTCTCCTCAGGTTACTTTAGTGTGTCATATCTTTAAATGATATATGAGCTGGCTTACCACCGGCTCCAGCCAGGAGTCCAGGAACTATTTGTGGCAGCTTGTTAGCTAACCTAGTGTCTGCAAACAGTTTAAACATTGCATATGTATATATAGGGTTGTACATTAAGATTGTCTTTTCAATTGTAAAATAGTGAAACATGTATCACAGTTCCCCAGACACAAAGGCAATGTTTAAAAAACAAACACATATTTAATTTATTATAATATAAAGACACCAAAAGGTAGCAAAAGGTCAAGCTTGAGAAGCTGAAACTTGTTTTTTGCTTAATTATTGATAATAATGATTTCTCAATGAGCAACATTGCTGTTAGTTTTTGACAAAAACAGCAACTAACTCATTTATTATTTATTTTTCTGCTGTATCTGTACTTAATTTCATATTTTGGTCTACAAAACAGTGAGAAGTACCCAATAGCAATATCCCCCAAATAGAAATAACACACATTTCACTCATAAAGAATTGACACTAAGCCTTAAGCAGTAATGTGTTGTGTGTGAACACACTGTATGTAATTGTACTCTTCTTATGAAATATTAACCCTCCTGATTGTTTTCTGTCTCTTGTTGTTGTTCAGGCCTTGGCAAGACTCTGTTTCCACGGTTGGAGAGCTTGGTCAAAAATGCCGCACTGCTTTACTTCTGGCTCTTCAAAATGCACACGGCCGACCTCTATGACGACAGCATCCAGGTTTTCCACAACTGCCCCATTACCGCACCGGCCCTCTTCTTCTTCAGCGAAGACGATGCCCTGTGCAACCCGGCCGCCCTCGAGACGTTGATGGACCGCTGGAGGAAGAGGGGCGTGACCGTGGAGAGCAGGAAGTGGAAGGAGTCGAAACACGCGGCGCACATGCGATGCCACCCGGAAGACTACCTCTCCACGCTGGAGAGATTCTTGAGCTCCCTCAAAGCACAGAAGACTCCAACTGTTCAGGGTGTAAATGTTTAGTTTGACAGATTTTATCACTTTAAGACGCTTTATGATTTCAAAGACACTGGGATCTTTTCATCTTTCAGCTGTAGCGTGATCGATGTGTAACTTAAAGAAGACATGTTCTTTCTTCATTTAAGCTTCCTCAACTGTTGACTTTGTTGTTTTGACTTCAACCAAGGTTCCATTTCAAATGATATGCACTATTTAATTAATTACTGTGGACTATTGTTATGCTTTCATTGCACAAGAAGTGTTCTTTAATGGATTGCCAATGCACTTTAATACCAGATCTGGTCGTTATATTGTATACAACATGTTGAATAAAACTTTTAGAGCTCTAATCTGAATTGCATTGTTTGTATTTATTTCAGCAGAAAAGCAACAATATATATATATATATATATATATATATATATATATATATATATATATATATATATATATATATATATATATATATATGGAAGAAAGGGTGACTGGGGAAAGTATAAATGCAGAATCGTGAACTTTAATGTTTCTAGGGAACTGCTTTCTGACGCATCATGACACAGTTTTGTTTCACAGACAAACCTGTGTGGACGCATTGGATAAAGTAGAGAATTGTGACATCTGCTGGCCAAATCTCAGTACTGCGCTTGAATGTACAGATTAAATCTGAGGCCACAGGAAACAAGTCAGTTGACCTTGATTGATCTTAATAAAGTACAAAAGTATTACAAATATGCTTAAAGTAGCAAAAGTAGTACTCATTATGTAGCATTGCTCGCATTTTGAAATATCAAAAAATATATTAAAAAAGGTGTAAACAAAATAAAGAGTTCACCGTATGATTTATAATAATAATTATAATATGTGTTTTTTCAGTATCGCCCATTTAGGTATTAAACATTCTTTACATCGACACAACATTTCAAAGGAAGTCATTTAAATTGGTTATTTTTATTTCCTCTGGTGGTGTTATTTTATGTATAAGTTATGAGATGATTTTAAAAAATATGCCCTGACTTTATGGTTTTAAATGTTCTCATAGAAAACAACTTTGAACAAATTCCACAAGCAGCATATTGTCTTAAGTCTTTATAGCAAAAATTGGATGTAGCAAATTACATTTTAGCCAAAAAACTGTCACATCTTACTGACTTGTAGGATGTATGTTTCTGTTCATAATAACATAACCGGGGCACTTTAAATCAAACACCATTAATATTGCACTCTCATCACACATAAACACATAAAATATGTGCAAAGACAAATTACATTCTGGATTCAACTGCTATATCTATGCATTATGGCGAGGCTCGGCAGACTTGTGATATAAATCTCAGCAGACCTTGAGTTTGTCCTTGTGGAGCAGAAAGGTCTCCAGGTACTGCTGCACCGTGGTCAGAGTCAGGTGATGCTGGGTGTCGGGGAACGCGTTGTCACCGGGCTGTCCTGTGAGTCTGGCCGGGATGGGACAGTCCATTGTCGAGGCGAGGAAGCGCACAAGCCCCTCCAAGCTGGAGACGTCGGCCCGGATCTGGATGAAGATCTCCGTGGGAGGGCACTGCAGTTTATTATCCAAGAGTACGAGATCATGGCTGATATTAGTCAGTCCCTCAATGGAAGGAGGGCTGCTTACTATCCCAGGAGCGACCGGCAACTAAGGAAAAGAAGAATGTTAGTTTTACCTAAACTTGTTGGTACCAGACGGACAACAAATGAAGCAGGATACATATCCTCCACTCACGCACCGATTAGACTCCACTGTGAAAACACTGTGTGCTCATGTTTTTAGAAGCATACCTTTGTCCGTAGTTGGTTGATGTGCTCCAGAGTTATCTTAGCTATGTGCACTATGCTCGTTCTAGTATTTCTGAGGCCTTCTTCCTTTGTTGGAAGACTTGAGCTCCCAGGAACCATCACGAGGGAGACACAGAGAAGAGCCGTAAAGATATGCATCCTGGGAAAAAAATGCAATTCAGTTATATATATATATGACAATACAATAATAATAGTACAAGCCTTTTCAGTTTGATATTTCTTCCCTTTAAGATGTTAAACTTCAAATAAATATACTATTTCTTTTGTTAATAAGTGTGTCTCCTGCAAAATGCTGTAAAATATCGGTTGTTTGTCTTACCTGTGTTTTTCCACTGTAATGCTGACTGACAGACAGATTTGGTGACACACTCCTTGCAGGTTCCCACCTTTTAAATACTCTCGCCTCGATCCTTTCCCCTCCTCGTTCCTCCCCCGACTCAAACCTGAGCCTGACCCTTACAGGTCAACTCACCAAACGAAAGGATTTCAAACTGAATGCCAGTTAAAGAAATAAACACAGTTGATCGCTTCATTCTGAATCAGAGGCTTGGAACTCACACGCATCCCGTGTTCTTTGTTTCGTTTTGATGTCAGATGAAATCCTGTTCTGTCAGCAGAAGTAGGCCTGTCTTAACTAGACTTTCTTGAAAATGTTTCCGTTTGATACCCATGTGCACAAATAAAGAACCGGGTGATAAGTTAGAGAAGAAAATAGTCATGAAACGTGTGTATTTAATTGCTATTTTCTACATGGGTGAATTGAATTGATTGATTCATTTGCCATCTTGTTATCTAGAATAATTTGACCTTTATTTAACCAGATAAATGCATCATAAAGGCAGTGAGTCATCTTGTTTCCTCTCGTCTTTGACAGTCTGTCGTGGTTTTTCTTTACACATGTCTTTGATAGCATTTATCTCATCTTCTTTTGATATACATGAAAAAGCAGAAGTGGGAAATGAATTGTCTTTGCAGGAACGCAGTAAGGGCCCTCACCAGTGTGTGTGGCTCCTAATGTACTCGCGCTTCCTTGGCTGACCTTTTGTGTGTTGCTGCCAAAAAGATGTTGTAGAAAGGAGGCGAAGCGAGTCAGTGTCCAACATCCACGGCTCTCAGGGCTCTGGCTATTTACTGGGCCGGACTAATTCAGTTGAGCGACTCCTGCAGCTGAACCTGACTTTTGAGGAAGCACAATGCATTCAGAAACAATATTTGCCCTGTTTTTTTTCGAATGATTCATTAATATCTAATTATCTATACAGTGAATTAGAACAGTGGACTTTAGTTTTGTTGAACGAGCGAGAATCATAAAATGGAGTTTGCCCAAAAACAATCAGTGTCACCTGTCCCCGGCCACACAGAGACATCGCTCCTTCACGGCGGGAAGAACAACGTGACGTAGATTGCCGGCTTTGTTCATTTCCAGTAAAGTGACATTTCACAGGGCCCACTCATTTTGAGCCCCTTTGTTCGACTCCAGTTTTCCACGAGATGAATCCCCCTTTGGGTGAAGCTAACGCGATAGGGAAGAGTGGAGGCGATGCCTTGTCTGCACAGGAAATAGCTGCGGCTTAATGACTAATGAGTCAGTTATAGCTGTAGATAGATGTATTTTCCTTGGAGTCTTTCACAATAATACAATGCAAAAATCAATCAATCATTAAAATGTGTTTTTTTTGCAGTCATGGTATCTGGTGTGGTAGATGTCTCGCATGGTTCCACTTACATTTAATCAACTTTTTTCAAACCTTATTACAAACCAAAGTGTGATGATTCCCAGATCCCCTTTGCTCTTGCGCCAGCAGGTTGACGTTTCTATTTGTTTTTATTTTAAATATCTCGACATCGATCGGGTGGATTGTCATGAAATGTAGACTCATTGTTGTCTCCTCATATTAGCATGCTAAAGTTAGCAGTGTGCTCCTAAGCACTCTGTGCAATAAGTGCGGCGTCACGGAGCAGCGAGCATATCGTCTCGCTAAGATGGCTTTAGCTTTTATGTGATAAAAAACTAACTTTTGAGGTATTGCTCGTCCCATTTTAAGTGTTTCTCCCTGGCATTAAGGTGCGGTTCTTTAAAGTGAAGCCTGTGCAGAAGGGCCTTAAACTTGCATTCTTACTAACAGCGTTCAGGGTGCGACTCCTGTGGCGGCAAAAAGAAGTCCGATTGTACGGAAGTCAATAAGAAAAGAAAAGAAAAGAAAAGAATCCTCCATCGCACTTGATTTATTACCTCAGAAAACCTTCTTATCGCTAAGAGTGTTCATTTAGTAGAATAGAGTTTTATGTGACTCTGAAAAGCAGGTTTTCTGTTGTTTACCATCTTGAACAACTACAGAGAACCGATGACTAATGTCAAAACTCTGACTTTGATGAAAACAAGTGGCTTCTCTGAGCAGGAGTGAAACTCAAACCAACCGAAATGACTTGATGTGCCAGATGTTTTTTTTGTTGTTGCGTAATTTCTCGTGGCCTTGAGTGAAACATTATATTGTTGCGAGTCCTAGATGCATGAATGACTAGAACAAGATGTTTCTTCCGTTGAGTCCGAGACACGGAGCGGAGCATTGAAAAGCCAACAACAGCACACTTTGCCTCCGACAGCCGATTTTGTTACATCTCATGAGACGTATAACACTTTTTACCGTAACCTTGTTGTGAATACGTCACGGGGAGGAGCCTACCCGGACGAACATTATAATGGAAACCTTCTGTGTCCAGCTGGGTCTTGTAAAAAACTTTCCTGGAACTTTTGAATTTGATTCTGTACCAAATCTGGAGAGCTACACACACCAAGAGATTCGACTGCGGAGCGGTTTGCCAGCTTGTGTCGAGTGTGTGTCAACGCTGGAAGACATCCTTCCTTTTCTCATTCATTCCCTGGGGTCACAACGCAACATCAGCAGACATTTTCCTGTGGCGTTGGCCAAACGCTCACCATGGTTTGTCAGAATTTATTCTCCTTCATTTTCTCTTAACCATTCTCCTCTTTACTCTTTTTAAAAAAAAATTATAATCCAGTGTGTATCTTCTTGCAACTGGCATGACAGTTTGATGTTCTTAAACTCTTATGGCTTCTTTAGTATAACTGTTAATGGTAAAGAAACCTTTAACTCCATCCCCCACATGCACTTCTTCTAGTCCAAATTGTACGTTGTATTAAATGCCACGCTATCAGAGCACATATTGAACAGTAATACGAGACCCCGAGACATCCCTTTTCTACTATTGTTCGCCTGCGGTCACCGATTTGATTGACTCAATTACAAGTGGGCGAGGAGCCAAAGTGCATCCACTAACCCACGTCCCTATCTGATGACACGGATGAGGCGCTGTCCTATTTCCCTGGGCGATGTGTGACACACAAATTGTGGGCCACGGCTGTGCTTTAACTGGGAATCTCTGGCTCCCATCTGAAGGTCAGGAAGACATTCGTTCGGTCAATTAATGGATGCAGGGGCGAGGCGGACCGGAAAACATGTCACTCTGTGTGATACTAACACCTACGAGGCAGGAAGAGGCGGCGGGATTCACTTTCAGACATCGATAATCAGCGCATCGCTCTTTTTGGTTTACTTCAGAAGTTGCTGCCGTGTGTTTGTACGACTTATTTGTGTTCAAAGCAAACTGAGAAATTCTCGTGAAGCATCTCTTAAAAATATAATAAGGAATCCCAATGTATGTATTTCTTTTACTCCCAAATCATTCAAATCTTTGTTTCCATGTAATAAGTACATCTCAACATTAAGTATGTCTAAAAAAAAATCATACACACTTTCACACTGTAGTACTGTAGACAAATAAAACAAATACAAATTGCATCAATGGCAAAGAAAAGTTCATATTGTGTATAATGTATTGGACAGACCACCAGACTTTATTCACATCTTTATTCAACAAATCACTTCAGAGGAAATGTCCTGCTCACAATAATGACCACGTATCTCGAGCGATGCGACAAAGCTGCATAATCTCCCTTAACACATGCTCCAGATTGCGTTGGTCCACTGTGCCGCGATGAACGTCACATGCACACGTGTGTCCATGTACAGTAGATACTCACGCATGTGACGAACGGTCCCTGAGCGATGACGTCATATGGTTAGTGGAAGTGAAGTAACCTCGTCAGCGCACAAGATCCCTCGGGTTTTAATGTGCAAAAGACACATTGTGAAGACTCACGGGTTGGGATAGACAATCACGTTACGTAACACAGAGTTGTCGGAGGCTCCAAGTTGTGTTGATTTCCCCCCAGCTCGTTTGTTCACTGTGTGCGTCCTTTCTTGTGTTGCTTCTCCAGGTGATTCTATACATATACTGTATCTGTACACCTTCAATTTATAGCTTTGTGTTCTTTTAATGAAACAAATACTCCTCTAACATATGCGACATTGTGTATAAGTATATCACCTGTAAATATCAGACTATATAATACAAATATGTGGAGTGCATGAACTCAGAGAAATGACTCCTTTGTCATATTGGAAGTGTGAAAAGCATCAGAGAAATTCTTTTGACAACCCACTTTGACAATTTGCAAGAAATGTAGAACACACATTTATGATTTTGTGGCTTTTTTTCATTGCTAATGCAACCATAGTGTTATGGCAAAGGATTATATTACACACATAAAATATTAGAAGAATCTCATTGACATTTTGAGTATTTGATCCTTTTTCCAAAATACACTTTTGGATTTTCTCAGATCTTCACAAACTCATGTGCGTCTCTTTGTCTGCCCCTGCTCCTGTGTTATTATACTTATTAGTATGGACTCATAGGTAACGTGGGAAATGAATACCTGGATTTCTCTGTGATGAAGACTATGTGTTGTATATTGAAGTATGTATTTTTCTGAAGCCTAATGATGGCCACAGCAGAGAATGTTTATTGTCATGTGTATTTTGAATTATATACATGTATATTTTATAGAGCCGGGTTAACTTTAGGAAGTAAAAACTGTTACACTCTTCGCTCCGAGGTTGAGTAAAGCTGCTATCCTCGCTGTAATAAGTGTATATAATAAGTGCGATCAGATTCATCTCAGGTTGTGTAAAACATTAAGACGTCCGCTCTGCCACATCCTGTATCTCAAACGCCTCCTATTTAAAAACACCCTTATATTTCACAACTGATCAAAAGCCACTTTGCCCGGTCCTCGACAGTCTCAGATTGTAAATAATCTTAAAGCACCTCCGAGTGCTGTGTGTGTGTGTGTGTGTTCCACAACTGAGTCGTGGTCTCACTCTGAACCACCCACCGAGATGACAGATACTCACTGCTCCATCGGGAAGAAATGAAGGGCGCCGCCTGGTTCAGATGCCAGAATCCAGCGCAGATACTTTTTGGGGTAAGGGCTTCCTGGCTACTGCCTTGGGAACAGCAAGCCCAGACCGCAAAAAGACCCACAAAGGACAACAATGTGACTTCTTCATGCCGTGGTGATCTCCTCAGCATCTATAGAAAGAAACAGAGCCATTATCACATCTGATGCATGCAGGAGATGTATAAATGTACATGAAGGTAAACTCAATACAGTGGAAGCTCAGGTTTTTTTATTTGTTTTTGGCCTAAATCCTTTTTTTGTGGACTTTTCTGTCCAGAAAGCTTGAAAAATATCTCCCCTGTTAAACGTGATTCCTCCATCATCGACAGAGAGCCCACCAGGCCTTAACCTCCCCCCCCCCCCCCCCGCCACCCTAAAAAAAAATTCACTAACGTGTTCCCAATAGTGTGCCCAAAGACGCCGCCGACCGGAGAATGACGAGACGTGACGTCAATACCGTCGCACAAGAAGAAACACACCGGGGGAAATTGAAATAAAAGACACGCTAGAAACAACAATTCTCCAAGAATTACAGGATCATTTTCTTGGTTAATTAGTCACCGGCAGAGTCGGACACTGATTGAATTCACATATCGTCTTCATCAGATGTCACACTGGGGCTTCAGGCTGCTGGATTATACCGTCCTGTTGATTTTGACTGTTTGGTTTTGACGGCCGCTTCCTGCCCGCCGTGTCTAGACACGCTTTCCAGCACACCTGTGATTGTGTGATCCGGAAATGAAACGAAACGGGTTCTGAAGGGTCTTACAGTCGATCAGGTGTTTGATTAGCGAGAGATTTGCTTCATAACGTCCCCATAAAACCATTTGGATCTCACAAGACCCTTGTGATTGACTAAATGAACTAAAGCAGGACAAGGCCTTAAGAATCACCTGTAATGAAGGACACTTACTCTTCCCCCTGTTTCATCACCAAAAGAACTCAAAAAAGCTGCCAGCCCCTTCTCAACTTAATGACGAATACATCAGGCTCAATATCCTAAAAAACTCATAGAATTCCTGAAGTCCTGAATCTTCCAGTCTCTCCTCTGCAACTTGAAGATGCAACCTTTTTTTTTATATAAGTGTTCAGGGCTCAAATCAGAAAAACAAAGGGGAAATAAGTCCCTTTTGTCTTTTGAGAGAGGAGCTGGCCAGAAGGATACACCTGACAGGTTGGCATCTTTACCTCAGCCTTTTCACCTGATGAGACATAAAGTCCAGGGTTAGAAGTTCTCCTTCTTTAATCTGCTCTTCTCTAAACATCAGCGAGCTCCTTTAAAGAAGTGAAGCTAACATCCTCACTTTCCGGGTCCTCAGCCTGTACTGGCCATGGCAGGAGATGACCTCCACAGACTTCAATATCCTTTTGAATTAGTTTTTTTAAAGTACTTTGAAGCTTAAATATAGTCTTTTCCTGCTATTGAAAACCACATTATGGTAAACATTTGAATTTAACGATCCGACCGCTGTGGTGGATTGCAAATAAAGGCCACTAAATCACAAATATACAATTCCACAACATCGCCGCCCCACACAGGGAGGAAATAGCTGCAACAATTGGAATGAAATCGTAATGACTTGATTTCTCACACACTGTCTGAATCTGTTTGGAAATAAATCAAAATAAGCCTTCGACAGACTTCTTTCATTCAAATGGCCCTCTACAGGAAAACAAGGAAGCTTAAAATGACAGCCCCGTCCACCATCACGAGCCATGTGGTGCATCACACATGCTGAAGACACCGACTGTGTGAGTGCATTGATCAGGGGGCTGTAACATGCAACGAAAGATGTTTAATTCATCATGTTGGCTGACGTGATGAATTCACAGTTTTCAGAAACTTAAATAGATGCAATGTGTTGTTTTTGGAAATTATTTGAGTAATTCATGTTCTACTTTAAAAAATATTAGTTGAAATGTGTTACAGTGTTGCCTCGAGGGAGGAGCGAGTGTGTGCAATGGGGGGTCTATATACCAGAGAATATGATTACACAAGCAACGGTTTTGTCCCAACCTGCCGCTATCATCGTTATAAAAATACATCTTGAGATTTGCATTGGCAGATTGTTTGGTCTTCTTCATAAATATGCCATAGTATGAATCTGAAAATCAGCATTTTAATTTAATTATGGTTTCAAGTATAGAAAAAAAGAAGAAGGAGGAAGGGAGGGGGTGGGGGGGGGGGGATGCTACATCAAACACATCAAGTGTAAATCCATTCAACGTGCAGGCCTACATCATGACATTTCATGCTCCAGTAAAGCACAAGTTCATTAAAAAAAAGCGTTTTCAAAAAGGGGCTTTTGTGTTGTGTATTAAGGAGGCGTGGCTAGTACATGACCACATGTGGATGATGGTGCCTCTGCGTGTATATGGGCGTTACGTCAAAGCCCGGGGCAGATAAGGACCAGCAGACTGGACCATCTGCACATGAAGGCATCTGCCACACTAACCTCACCACATGCGCCATCAGTGTGTGCGTCACATCTCCTCCTGATCTTTTTTCCTAATGTATCCTACAGTGTCCCACACCCAGCTTCCTTTGTCAGTTTATCTTGATTGTTTATTGACGTAATAAATAACGTGCATCTGTGAGGGCTCGCCCGTGCTTCAATTATCTCATTTTCTCGGTGTCACTTCCACGGGCCCGAAACCCGGGCGAGCTGCTGAGGTGCGTCCACCTTTTTGCAGCAACGGACGATCAGCCCGGTGTCCAAAGACAATTGCATGGCATCTGATCGCCGGCCTTCCAAACGCAGGGAGAGCGCTCTCCGTGGTGCTGAAAAACACCGGGAGCTGTCCGCGGTGCTGAAACGAGCTCTGGCTGCGTGGTAAACGCCCTGCACTGGAGCCCAGTTAGTGGAGAGAGGGAGAAGTGGAGTTGGTTAAAAATGAGATCCAACATCCTTACAAACTAGAAAAGAATATATATATATATATATATATATATATATATATATATATATATATATATATATATATATATATATATATATATATATATATATATATATATTTACACACACACACACAACACAATAAAAAGCAGCTCACACAGCATCAAATCTCTCTTCTTGGGCGTCACTACGGGGTGTGCAGCAGTCTGGAGATGAATTGATCGTGCATGAATTGGCACTTGTTGCCATAACGCAGTGAAAGGCCTGCCGACTAGGGCAATGTGTGTTTGTGCGCGCGTGTGCCGCGCGCGCGTGCACCCGGAGAGCGGTCTAATCTTCGCTATTCCGCGCTAATAGAAGTAGCGTTACTTCTTCAAGGTTCCGCGCGCACGACTGCCCCCCCCCCCTCCACCCTCCACAGACACACACCACCATCACACACACACACGCACACACACACTCTCTCTCTCTCTCTCACACACACACACACACACACACACACACACATGCACGCGCGCGCAGTGAAAAGTAGCTTATTGACAAATGATGATCAGCCAGCTCCATTTCTATAGATAGCTCGATGTTGATGAAACTCACCGGAATCATTTACATTTGACTAAATGCACGTGAGACGTTGGGTGACTGGCGATACAATTACACGACACACACTCGCAAGTACTGCTCTGGTGTTTTGATGGTGTTTCGAACATTTCGGAGATTACGGATCGTCTTCCAAATTGCAATTTATCGCACTAAAATGTATTTCCCCTCAGCGCGCTATCTCTCTCTCTCTCTCTCTCCGTCTCTTTCTCTTTCTCTCTCACTCTCTCCCCCCCCTCTATCTCTCTCCTTTCTCTCTCTCAGCGGTGAATCTGTATCGATGGATGCAGAATTTGTATCGCATCGGCAGCCGATTACAGAGGGCTGGAGACGGAGCACGTCCGCCGCTGCGGTTGATGATAAATAATTACAATCAACTCCGTGGAAGTCAACACGAAGACACTTTAAGTTGAATATGTTTGCCCCCCCCCCCCCACCTCCTCCTCTCCTATCGCCACACATCAACACGTCTCTCCGGAGAAAACACTGGCCACTCACGCGTCACCGTCAAAACTCGGGCATGAATTTCTCAATGGCAACACTGTCTATAAGCACGAAAACAGAATGGCAGCTTGTTGTTTCACTCACTTCAACACTAAGCAAAGAGAAAATAAGAAGAATAGAATGGACTCACCGGTCGTCACCGATCCGAGGAAGCGTGCATCATTTTTCTCTTCCCCCCCTTTTTTCCCTCCAATAATCCCTGGGAATATGAACGGCACCCATTGATATGCAGCAGTGCCCCCCCCCCCTCTCCTCCCCTCCACCACCTCCACCCTCTCACCCTCCCTCCATCCTCTCTCTTCTCAGACGTCAGTCGCATTGCCTCCCATTCATTTCGGTCTATATTTATTTTGTTTCTGTGCATTTCTTAATCTTAATCCATTTTGTCCTCCTCCCTCCTCTGTGGAAAATGCTGCAAAAGCTCTAATGGAAGCCACTCAATTCCTCCAGCCTGCTTCTTGCTGGTGACCTGCATTGACGTCATTGCGTCATTAGGTTTCCCCTGGAAACACGGGAGAGCCAAAAATAGAAACACATTAATTCAAACCCCAGGCTGGGTGGGAGGGGGTTGGGGTAAAGGGGAGTTGGGGGCTGTTTTTGGCGACTATTTCTTTCTATCAATCTATAATCTTCTGACCCCCCCCCCCCCCCCCCTCCTCTCAACCCCCTCCTCTCTTTGGTTTCCCTTCACTGCTCACTGAGCTCCATCTCCACACACTTACATATTCATTCCAACCATAAGGAAATATCCCTTTGTCATATTTTTATAGGGTATTTAAATATACCGGATAATAAATGATTATTTAGCATTTTTAAGTTATTATTATCATCCTTCAGCATCAATACACTGTTTATAGTATATCTTCTATTGTGTGAATGTCAGTTATTTTACTTAATCTCTTAATATATTACCTATATATATATATATATATATATATATATATATATATATATATATATATATATATATATATATATATATATATATATACATATAGTATATATGTGTATATATATATATTTTTTTAATATGTATATATATATATATATATATATATATATATATATATATATATATATATATATATATATACAAAATAAAAAATATGTACATCACTTATTCATTTTGTTACGTTTGTGTTGCTGTTTTAGTTTTGGACATCGACTGGGAAAACATAATGTGGGTGAATTATAAACAGTGTGATTAATAAAAGATGGTAAATAACCAAGTAAATGTGTCACATTGTTAGTACTCTATAAATAACGGCCACCCGCGCCTGCTCTCAATGAGAACCAAACAAAACGCTGATTGTATCTTCAGCTCATTCATCAGTCCATCCCCAAAATGATGTCATATTCTCAGTTAGAACAGTTGTAAAGCTTCATGAAATGCAACGTGTAACTATGAATACAGAGCGATTACATTTGTTGCGCATGTCCGTCACTGAGGACAGAACCTGGTTAGCTTCCCAAACACTTGATGGACAGCTTTGCCCTCATCTTAAATCAAACATATAGCAAATAATACATGAGTAAAACTGGTCTAAACCTAGTGATTATGAAAATGCAAAAACCCCCCAGGTCGACACCTCTCTGTGTACACGTGCAATAAAGAGACGAGGTCAGGTTGTGAAATATGTGATTATGATAAAGCAAACACGAGGAGACCACTTTCTGCAAAGTATTCAACAACGTTATCTCAAGAAGAGTCCGATGGGCTGTAAAAAGGAGGGCAAATTAAATGTAGGAAATAGTTCTATATGCCATTCATTGTGTTTTCATTCATGCAGTCATTCATGTAGTTCTCTTCTTAATCCATTCACATATCCGGGGCAGCCACCTTTCCAGTGACGCAAAGCCCTCCTCCCATTTAAGCACTTTAGCTTCATCTATCTGCTGTGATGTTGAAGATCAAGTGACATACGGCGCCTCGTTCACCCCCCCCCCCCCCTCCCTCTCCCCTCCCGCCCCCAACACACACACACACCGTCCGTGCACCACCGCTCACACACAGGCACGTGTTCACGAGCACACACACGCCAGCCTCGTGACACCCGGCAGGAGGCACGAGCACTGGCACATGAGGGCTGATGCTGCATTCACGCTGTGGCCTCAAAGGAAGGAAAAGGAAAGAAGAACTCCGGCAGCATCGGCATCGCGAGATGATGGTGGGCCGCGATGGGAAACTGACAATCTTTGCCAGGAGGATTTATGCCAACTACAAACAACAGTGTCTGTTTAATCGTGTTGTACCTCCCAAACTATACATGTGTGTTAGTTTTGACCACCATGTGTGGGTTCCAAAAGAGTTGTCACAAGCGTTATTCCTCTCAACTATTCCTCGAGTTGCATGGAAGAGTGAGCGATGACATCAGCAACTTTGTGGTCTTTTTGGCTACCAACAAGTGCTAATAACTGCTGGAGGGATTTCTACACATTCATTGACTTCGTCCTGAACAAGACAGCATCTAATCCCCAAATTATCATTATTTTCTCTTGGATTATTCTACCTAATAAAACAGGACTCCAAGATTGCTTTCTGGCCTCAGCGTCATACCATGTTGCTTGCCACTTGACAAGTTATTAGAAGTATCAATAACATGTATGTATACCGTGTACGTACACTATATATGTATTACTCATTTAGCTAATTGCATTTGTCGCGTCCTGTTCTCTCTGATGTAAAACCCCTCTGTCTTCTTCATGGACCAGAGTGCCCTCTAAATCCAAGACCTGTTGCTTAAAGGGACAGTGCATTTCCCTTAAAGTCTTATTAATAGCAAGATGACCACATCGTTATCTGCACCTGAACATGGGGGGAGATCATTGGGGTTGAACTGGAGCTCCCGCTGTCTTCTCATCAGCTGTCAGTGTAACTTTACAATTAAAAGGCCTGTGCGCAGGTACATTAAACATGGAGCTCAACCTGCTGTTGTGGCCTCTTCCAAGTGCCCTTTTTGCGAGACTTTTGTTTAATTTCTTTTCTCTAATTTCACATTCGAAACATTCTCAATTGAAAAAGTTGTTGTAACTGCATTCAAGTTGTTCTTCTGCTAGACCGCACGTCTCCCTGCCTTCAGCGGTGACAGCCAGCCAGGTGGCGATAATGTTTGTTTAGGGCCTGGATATCAGGCTATAGCCGAGGGTATTTTTTGTCACTGCTAAAATATTTAATATGAATATAAATTATGAGCTCACTCAACCACTAAATCTTGTGCGGCACAAGCAGCTGTCCCCCGTCTCTCCCTCTCCTCTCGCTCTCTTAAATAAGGTGCCAGATTGCGTAAAAATAAGCATAAAAATAGTGCTTGCTGATAAAAAAAAAATATAGAATATCCCGATGTTTACTTGTATTGCTCTGTGGGTCCAACGTTGTGTCCGTCATCTGTTGAGGATTAAACATCTGCATAATTGCATGAACATTGAAATAAGCAGAAAGTAAAATATGTGTTGCTTTATGTAACTTAAATTTGTCTACAAATTGTGTTATTTTCTTTCTGCAATTGGCCACCATTCCCTAATAATATACTGCATATAGTTATATAGTTATATATGGTGGTTTTCATGAATGTATCCCTGATGTTCAATGTTTGTTTATCCTACTCAACAGTTTAATCCAAACACTTGAGTTTTGATGCATCCAATGAAAACACCAACAAAAAAGTAATGTATGAAAAACAAACTCAAACTTGCTGTCTGTATTGCTGACTCTTTTCCTTCTTTCATAAGAGTGCCTCATCCTTCGTATATATGTGATCAGAATAGCCAGAATTATTGACTTATGGCTGATTGGAGAGTTTGAGCGGTGTGGTTGTCAGATGACAGTGGTGATGAGGATGACGATGATGATGGTTGTCGACCATGACGAGATGATACCCTGCGTGTGGAGGCCGACATGTGTTCTCTTCGTGGTTTGTGAGTCAGATGTCAGGAGGCGTCTGAAAGCAGAGCGGCAATAAGGACAACATATTATTTCTGCCGGTTTGTTTTCATCACTTTCCTGACTTTCTACTGTCCTGGAGCATTTGTTGTTGTTCAGCTCGGAGACGAGATGTGACGAACACGACATGTTGACATTCACGAAAAGCCCAAATATAACCGTAACAGGTGCATGTCTTCTCCTTGGTGGCCTTGTCTAAAGATTGGTCACATGACAGCACATGAACAAGCACAATTAAGCTTCTGGCCTTTTAACCAAACTAGTGAATTTTGCCCCTTTAAAAAATACTTATACTTATATAATCATTGAAACTCCTAATTCCCAGGATACTGTCTCTACATTTTACGGTCCAGACAATAAAATGCTCCATCCATTTGGACTGGCCACATGAGTACGGCCAGATGAAAACATCAGTCAGCGACATCAGTCAGTGAATGCAATTTCTTTTCTCCCCTCACCCCATTCCCTCCGTCAATACATCGTTCTCCTTCCACCTTCTGATGTTTCTATTGATTCCACGGACAATTTCTACCATGCTCCTTAACAGGTGCATTAATTACACACACTCACAACTGGTACACACACACACACACACACACACACACACACACACACACACACACACACACACACTCACACACACCAGCAACTGGTGTGCTAGGTCAAAGACTCTTTGACAGGGAAACGTGTGAGTGTGTGAGTGCAAGTGTGTGGGAGCGTTGGCTGTTGAGAGGATTGGAATATCAAGCAGAGACTGGGATGGATTAAATGAGAGTGGCATGGATTGTGCGGGAGCGTATGCAATTGATGTTTTCCTGAAACCTGGACTCGACAGTTCTAGTGGCAGAATGCAGGCTCTCGCTGTAGACACTGAGCCAGGTGATAAGCAACATCGGGGTGGTAGCACTGCACCACAACACGCTGCACTACCTGCTGATGCCATCTGCTGGACAAAAGCACTGACTGCAGTCACAGTGTTGACTGATCCACCAGATCAATGACCGTCCTACAGGTTCCTCACAAAGCTCTTCTGCAAGCATTGTTTAACACTGACACGATCCATCCTGGCCTTCTCTATACTTCACTTTAGCTTTACAGCTTCCCTGCACTGGATTCCTGTAAAAGTGTGCCGCGGTTTGGTTAAGATGAAACAAACAGATGTGTCCAAGAAAGACAGGATGAGAGGGGAAATCTAACACGCTTATTATAGAACCGCTGTATCTGCGCATGCTTCAAATTTGCGCTAAATTACCACTGCCCGTGGCAGTGAAACGTCTCTATGATGGCAGTATTCACAGTCTGACATTAAATATTTGACATATCTACCCAATGAAACACAATTAGCTTGAAGAGTATTATGAAATGATGTCGGCTCCCCCTGTAATTCAAGATCTAAATCCCAGTCGTTGCATTTATGAATGAATGAGTTTTACCACCCTTTGGTATTTCTTACCTCTTTGGAATTTAAATGTATGCAAAGATCAAAGCTATACCCTTCAGGAGGAAGAGGTGGTGCAATAGGCAGAAAAACTAGACTATTCACAAAGCAGTCCCTCTCCCCCCTGCAACTCAGTCGCAGCCTTCCTCGCACAGTCAATGTGTGTAACTGCAAACCGCCACCAGGGGGCAGGAGTGCTCAGGAGTGTTTTTTTTTTCTTCTCCTGCCCTCCTTCCTTCACGCCTTCTCTTCAGCTGTTTGTCTGTCTGCTCAGAGTGAATGTCCATACATGCATCCATGCATGCAGGCATACACTGCACTGTATATGAACATGGATATGTAGTTATTTGTCAGGACTCTGGATGTTCACAAACAGTTGCACACATTCAACAGTAACAGTATGACATTGCAGTTTCTCTCTGATCACGGGACCAGATTTATGCTTGTATGTGGCCCAGGAGAGACTTCACAAGGTCGCGACCTTCCCATTCCCGGCACCACTCCATCGCTCCATCGCTGCGCCGCACGACCGAGGTTCAGCTGCATCACAGAGCACTTCACACATCTATCGGCCTCCTATTTATACCAGATTGTTAATGGCTGCTCTTATTAATTTCACAGGGAGGCAATCAAACAAAGCCTTACTCTGGGGGAGAGGAGAGGGAGAGAGCGGGGAGAGGGGGGAGAGGGGAGGGGCAGCAGATGTCTGATATAACCTTCAAAGTATATTCGGATGGACCCTTAGCTGGCAGGCCACCACCTCGGTGTTGGGAGGATGATATCAAGGGGAACGAGAGAGAGAGAGAGGGTGACAAGAAGAAGATGGGAGTAAGTGAGTTGTTTGTTGGGAAAACAGGAGGAGAAGAAGAGAGTGAAATCAAGTGACGGAGGGCGAGCTGATATCAAAGAGGCCTTTGTTCGAGCCTTCCCCCCCCTCCAGTAGCTGTATGAGGATCAGAGCCAGAGAGCCGTGGACCTTGAGGACCTTGAGAGGGGGAATCGAATGCTTACGGTGCAGAACTCTATCTTCAAGGCTCTCTGCCCTCAACTTTTTTCATTTTTATCATTAATTATTTCTCGCTAATTGCCAGGATTAGAAAAAAAAAAGGGGAGAGAAAGAAAGGGCGCTCAGGGTCTCTGGAGTCTTAGACCAGGGTGTGTGTGTGTGTGTGTGTGTGTGAGAGTGTGTGAGAGTGTGTGTGGCGTGTGCGTATGCAGTATCCCTACGCATACACTTCAGCCCCGTATATAAAGAAAAAAGAACAAGGGGAAGGAGCACAAATTGAACGTTCTTGGTCAGCGAGGTTGTAGGCACTCTGGATTTGATTGTGCTTTTTGAACCATAGAACTATTTCCATTAAAGTTAAGAAGACGGTCATAGACCAGCAATGTCCTTGCGGAGTGGTTAACACTTGCACTGAGTGGGTTTGATTTTCTTTCCCCCTTTAAGAGAATTGTTATTTGCTGAAGCCGTGGAGGGTTTGACGGAAGCGTTCAAGTATAGGTGACACGTGACACTATTGAGTTGTGAGGTTACAGCCTGATTGGTGTCCACGATCCACTCAAATTCGGACATAAAACGTTATTGTTGCTGATATTTATACTGCGGGACAACGCTTTTGTCTCATCAAATCATGTATTCCTAACGAAGCGCAGTGTTGTGGCAGATTGTTGTTTTCCTTCCACACCTTTTGAGCCTGACATTTAAAAGGAATTTAAACTTGCTTCGGCTAAGTAATCCACCGCGGCGATGTCTTGTTTTATTCTTGTCAAACGTACCTTATTGATGTTGCTTTTAAAAGTGCAGACTTATTTGAAAGGTCTGCCGCTAAAAGCTTGGTTGTACGTGCTCGTAGAAGGCTCCGACATCTGCAACACAATTTGGGCATTTGCAAAATCAAACACAGACGCCTGCTTCTTTTTTTTTTTTGACGTGTCTGGAGAGGAGAAGGATGGAATTATTCTAGACAATGTTGATGGACTCCTATTTCCTCTTGTGAGCACAAAGCTGCTGTCCAAAACACAGATCACACACTCGCAGCCAACATCAAGCAGCAGTGTTGTATATATATATATATATATATATATATATATATATATATATATATATATATATATATATATATATATATAAAACATGTCAAGACAGGATCTCTGAACCTCTGTCAAAACACCACTTGATTACATCGCATCACAGTATCAATACTTGTGAGTATTACTCTGCGATTGAAGATTAAACTAGTCAGGCAGCAGTGTAATGGATCGACATCCGCCTTTCCCAGTGTGAATTCATTGATCTGCTCACATTCAGTGACGGTCCCGGAGCCATCACCCTTGAGAGGCTGCGGGACCGAGACTGGGCTTCGTGCCTGTCGCTGCACTCGCCAGCGACAGTGCTCACCAAATGCTGAGAGAAGTTTCCTGGGCTGTGCGGCAAATACATAAATCATTTCTCTGTACCACAAAGCAGTCTCTGGCCAGCTGTGAAGCACTACGATGAAGGACGGGGAAGAGTTTACATCATGGCCGTATCCACAAAGTGTGTCCATTTCTGCACTTCAGAAGATCCGGTTGGTACAGTTTGCGAGGTCACATTTGAACTAAACTGCCATCTTATAATCATGTGTGACTAGCGTTAGCATTTACTGAGCCACTAACTGTGCTCGCAGTTAACCGCCAACTGATTCTCTGTCATTTAGACTCATTTTTTAAATGTTTTAAACAAAAACTGCGGCCAGACTTCACACATTACCACCTTTTAAGAGCGAGTCGGCTGCTGTCTTGTAGTCGGCCATTTGGGTTCTTAAAGACGATCCAAAGCTCCGCAGAGTTAAGCTGTGCTTTTAAATACAGCACCTGTCGGCTAGTCTTTCCTCAGTAAAACATAACCCTACACTGCCCATACTGAGCAGGTGAAAGGGCCCCAGAGCCCCATATGGATAAATGGGCTCACCCCGACTGGCCGTGTACATGCATGCAATTTCTTAGAGTACTAAGGCAACTAGACAAGTTGCCCCAGAAGCTCACTGTCCGTGGAGTCCCATAAGTGGGCCAAGCTGGTGTGAAATCAAACCCTCTTTTTCATTCATACATAACTCCTTCTGATAGTATTCCCTTTTCATATTGGAGATCAAACCTCCCTGCGCATTATCCGCCTTCCAATGAGCCGGGCTTCATTTCTTATCCGTTGATAATACAAGCTCTTGTTGACAGCACAGCACATGTCTGGCTCCAGACCAGGTTCCTGTGGCTCCAGTTATTCAAAAGAAGAAGAAGGAGAAAAATCACCTTGTGATGGATGAAGCTTCCTGGCTGCTTCTTGTGGTGTTTTACAGTTCACCTGACGCCTCCCTTGTACCTTCAAGTTCAGTGCGGTCGGTAAAAGTGCAACTCGAGCAGCAGAAATGCAAATGTACTTTGACTGGCACCCACTGACTGACACTAATGCCACAGTTTCCAACACTAATGTCACCATAGCTAATTGATTAGATTAGCTGTGGACACTGACATACAGTGGCTTAAAATATACCTCATACGTCGCGTCCCCCGTGGCAATTGTCTGGTTAATGATGTGAATCTGGGTAAATCTTATATTCCCTTATTAACTTGTGTACAAAAAAAAATTAAAAAAATACTGTGTGTACGCGCCAGAAAGCGGGATACGATGAGACAAAAGTTTTTCCCTTCATATTCATTTGACATTTTTAGGTCAGAAGCTGTGCGCGGTTTGATACTGCTGTTTGCAGGGCGCCGAAACGCAGCTGTAACATTAACCCCAACCTGTGCTCAGAGGGGTTGTGACTTTTGGTTAGCATATCACTCCTCCCTTTTCTTTGTCCCTCTCCCTCCAGTCTCTTTTTTTGTGCCTACTCCTCCAGCAGTGTGCTGACATTTTAGCATTGGTGGCTCTGTCAGAGTGTGGAAGAATCAGCTGGTACTGTCCCCCTCTCCATCCCCCACATCCCCCCCCCCTTTAGCGCCGCGGAATAGCAGACCGGCTGATTGGTGTGAGTGTTGTGTGCATTCTCCGCACCAAGTGTTGCTTTTCGGTCAATACTTCAGCCCGATGTGTATCATTTGGAACGAGAGCACACTGCAGCCTTTCAGCCCCTCTAAATCCACCCGAGATGATTCAATAGGGAAGAGTGTCAAAGTTCAAAACACAGTATTCTCACTCAATCGCCCTCCATACAACCACTGTCTTGTTCAATCACATCACATATAGTCTGCAGCCATTCATACTCTGTCACCAAAGCCGAGTCGTCTCTACCTATATTCATGTGCCGGATCACGTGCCGGGGATCTCGGGGTTCAGACGCAGAACACAGGGAGCTGGCTGTGCTTATAGAATGAAGCCGTCATCCTGGTGCATGCATGGGACAAATCAAGTCTGAACTCTTAAGGGCCCGGATCGCCTACCAGAGAGCATCAAGGGACACATTTGTGTCCCTTGTACTCTGCCAGTGCAGCATATATATTTATAGATGAGGGCATTTCTATTTGATATATTCTTAGAGGGTATTGTGTTCATGTCAGGTAGGATAAAATGAATGTGTCTTTTTATTGGAGGCTCAGATAGGAAGAGTATAACGTGTTAGGGCGCGTGGCCCGGGCTGCCTGTTGTTCTTAGTGTCAGGCTGCAGTCTGACTGTGTAGAGAAGGCTGGCATGGCTGGGCATGCCCCTTGCTCCCCCTCAGGGCTTTTGGAAAGTGCACATCTCACCAAAATGTCACTTTAACTACAGTGAGCCACTCTAAACACAACCAAGCGCTCTTTCACACTCTCCTCCCTTCGCTTGTCCTCTTTTTCGTTCCCCTAATTTACAGACACACCTGAATCCTCCTCCTGAGGAAAAGAGGCGAATATGAATTTCAAAGGCGAGGGAGCGCTGTAACGAACTGCTGGCTGCACAGTCAATGCAGAACCACATGTATGCAGACGTTTTAATCACGACTGTTACAGCACATCCTTCCACTTGAGGAGGATTTCTGTGCACGAGTGACGCTCCGTAATCTCCTTGTATGGTAATGATGAGAAGAGTCCTATATTGCCTCATTTCAACATCTCAAATGCTATATGGGTAGTTATGCAATTATGATAATGAGCATTTTTACAAGCCGCAAAAGAAGGCACCAGGGGCCAAATGGGGAGATGAGAGAAAAGTTACTTAGGCCCTGAAGATAATTTGACGGTCGTTATTACAGGCTTATTGCTGGGGATGACATCTATTTCTCTGGTTTCTGACAGCACGTCATCCGGACTTTCCTATAATAGCTTTGGCTGGCAGACCAGGACTGGTGAAAATAAATTAGAAATGATTCCTAGAGCGCAGTATTAGGAGCTTTTTTTTTTTTAATAGTGGCACTTTTATGAAAAAAAAGGTCCATGTAATCACTCAGGCTAGACTTTGATTAAGCGGTAAAGCGAGCTAGTAAAAGTGTGGAAGTCATGGTGACATAGCTTATGTGGTTTTGACAGTTCATTCTCCATTTCTCTCCCTAATTCCAACCTTCCCTCATCCTTCCTGTTACATCGGATCCCTTTCATGTTGCTTCCTATTCTTCATCTCTCTGCTTGTGTCATTTCTTCCTGTCCTCATGCTGTTATTGCGTGTACTGATTTGTACTATCCTTTTTGCTGTCTCTTTTACTTAAGCATTACAATAGCTGTTAGGGAACCGCTGCAGACTTGGTTATCTGCGTCAGGAGATTAAGTATTCGGCTGTGTGTGCACATGCATGGGCATCTTGTCTGTCCATGGATGATCCTGCATACTGCCTGACCCTTCAGCTTGTAATAGTATTTTGGGCTGCTCAATTATGACTGTATGTTCAATGACCTGTTGTGGTTGCAGTGACTCACACTCCTGGGATTTTCATTTTTTTTATTGTCAACATATTTCATAAACTGTTGAATATGACTGCTGACTCCTCACTACTCCGACAGGAGCTCTGTTTAAAATTCTGAACATGAATATAGGAGCAAATAACTATTTGTGGCAAGTGGAGCAAAAGATGGATAGGGTCAAAATCAGGGCAATATGAATGAGCAGTAAGATATGTGAGTAGCGGAAAACAATGGTACAGTATTAACCTAGAAATATAGCTCTTCTCACTCTTAATTTCACTGTAATATTTCACATTACAGCATAATGCAGTGGCTGGAAGTCGTTTATTATGGCTTCCTCAATGTAGTCTGTGTGCTTTGGTGGAGAAAAAATGAAAATAATACGACGTATTTGAATGAAAAACACATTTTAGTGAAGATTTAGGCAAGAGCAAGAAACTTTTTCAGATACTTTCAACAAAGTGGATCACAAGTGGATCGTCGTAGTGTCCGGCCTTTGCCAGCCTATAGTGGAAACTACCAATATATGATGAATAGTATTAGAGCCCATCTTTCAGGGTCGCAGGGTGTGCTTTGAAGTGATTGAAGAAGTTCAGAAGACATTGACTTGTTAAAGACCAAAGTTTCATTGAAGAGCTGAGGTGAGGCGCTGCTGCTGCAGCCGGCTGTAACTGGTCCCGGGGGATTTGGTGAACACTGGCGTAGTGTGAAGTGTGTCAAGGGCATATTGGCTGCTGTCAGAGTGCTTAACATTTTCTACCAGCCTCTGTTCAAAGCGCGTATGTGAAATGATAATATTTGCTTGAACTGATTGATCTCTTGTTTTTTTTGAAATTTTGGTTGTCCACCCTCCATCCCCCCACCCCCTCCATCGCCCCACCTCCCGGTCCTCCTTTCCCGTGTGTATCGGTGTGTCCGCACACAGTGGAAAAGTAGGCCTCACTCCATGTATAGTTGTATGCATGTGTCTATTGGAACGTGAGCTAACATTAGGATTGTTTGCGCATCATCATGTGTGTGTTTGACCTCATAGTGTAAATCCCCATACTTGACCGTGTATGATCTTTTACCTCCAAAACACAAAGTTTAAATAGTAGTACTGTACGTGTGGACTAGGAGGAGATTAGCTCTGGGCTCAGATCATATTGATCGAGTTTATATTTAGAGTTCGGGCCCGCGGGGGGGCTGGCGCGGCTCATTCATCAGTTGCAGAGGACACTTTTAAATTGTAATTGCACACTAATAGGAGAGTGGCTCTCGCTCGCCACCACACCTGCTTTTACACACGGTGTCATCCATATTCACGAGTAAAAGTAGACGTCTCATGAGATACAAAGGTAGTTTAACACACTTGTGAACCAAACATCCAAGAGGCGGCCTCTGAGCATAGCAATACGTGTGGGCACGCATTTCCCCGCATACACGCAGACCATTCATGCATTAGCATTTCAAAAGGCAGCAGGCAGTCTAAACGGGTTACACACAATATGGGAGATAGATTAAAACACACAAATTCCACCACTGTGGCGGCCCACAGTGGATTGAATCGAATTTATTAATATTTAACGGCTGCATGATTAGAAATTTCACTCTTGTCCAATTATTCTTTCCCCGATTCCATTTGCATTCTTGCTCCCTCTCCGTCCTCTTTTTTTAAAAAAAAAAAATAATATTTCTCCTCTTTTTTTATGTTTTTGCCCTTCCTGTTTCCATCTCCCCTTCATTTGCAAGGTCATAGAGTGGTAATTAAATGAATTGGAGGGTAGAGAGTAATCACATCTTTTTCTGAGCTGTGTGATCAACCCTTTATCCTGATGACACCACAGCCAAAATCAAAGGAAAAAATTGCTCCACTTCTGTCTCCTCCATTTGTCCCACCCCCCCGCCCCGAATGATCAATGTGTCCCACTGTTTCAGAGTTGCCTAAGTCTCACTTATCTCCTTTCTAATTTGATATGCAAACAAAATTACTCACAGGCGTAGGGGCCATAGTAAAAGAAGGAGACAGTTAATTTTCCTCTAGCCGCAGGCAAGCATCTGGAAACAGCATAGAGAAACGTGTGGTACGAAAAGAGATGGGGGAGAATCAAAAAAAAACAACACACACAGAGAGAAACGAGAGGAAGTTCGAAGGGGTAGCGATGGTGAGAGAAAACAGCTGGTGAGGTCTAGCAGTGCTGTGTTTGCAGAAAACGTTGGCAGCTGGTGACCTAGAAACATCCTCTCTCCTCTTCCCCGGCACCCAGGCATCGCTGCAATCACCGCAGTGAGAGAGGGAGAGCGTCACTACGCATCCAGCCTCGGCTCTTAATACAGTGGGTAATTACCATAATGAATCAGATAGCAAACAGAAAAGGCGGCCAAAGAATACAGAGTTAAACCCACACCGTGCTTGCTTACGCAACTTTTGCCCGCGTCTTTTTCTTTTCTTGTTTTTTCCCCCCGCTCCAGCGTTCCCCCACAAGTGAGGGAAAGTAGGAAAAGTATAGCGTCGACTGAGCAGTCGAGGCACGTGTGCAGTGTATATAGCCCCTTGAGTTGTTTATCTATTGTCGTACTTTATTTATGCGTGTGTTTTTATATAAAGACGAGGCGCGCTTTTTTCCCCCCTTCTTTTTAATATGCCGCTTAATTGCAAAATTGGAGGTAAACAGAAGGATGCGACGTACGTCTGAGCCTGTGAGGGATTTATGCTGTAGCATCTACGCATTAGAAGATTATACCGCAGGATTGTTTACTTTGCTGCTTCTGCTCTCATCTCATTTAAAAAGTCGTACTTCTGATGTGCTATACTGCAGTCACTTCGACTTTGTTAGCATGGCATCACTTCTCAAGCCTCTGTTTGGTGTAAATTCTGCTCACGACTGTGCTCTGATGATGTTATTCGCACACATTCGGATGGTAATATTGGCTGGTGTACAGTGAACAATTACTTGCTTAATTGAATGGCCCAAAACAACATTAGCTGAAGCTTTTGATTTCTTGAATAAAGAACACAAAATGAGGAGGCTAAGTGTTTAATTTGAGGTTTTTGAATGCATGATTTAATAAGGTTTTCATAGATTCCCCATGGATTTGCTTACAGTCGAGCTGGATGATGAATAATGCCTTGCAATCTTTCCTTGTTTAGTCACAGCCAGATATCACAGCAATTCAGTTCGATGCGAGTATTATCTGCAGACTGGTGTTCCATTGCTTATTAATAAGTGCTTTCCAACGATTCCGTTAAGCTGTATGAGTCTTAAGAGAAACTTTGACTTGATTCATCTTCTATGAAAGCACACATTCCATCTCGCGAATAGATTGCCTTGATGGAAAGCCGGCGCACATAATACGCTCCTTGAATGTGGTTGAGAGGTGAGGATCGTGACGACAGAGCCTGACATTAAAATCTGCCATAAGTGAGAGAATTGAATTGAGATATTGAATCGCGGGAATTCACATTAATTTCATATGCCCACAGTGTATCCAATACCATGGCAACACGCTGTGACTCTCCAGAAAGCGATTTGCAAATGTCCTCTCTCTCTCTCTCTCTCTCTCTCTCTCTCTCTCTCTCTCTCTCTCTCTCTCTCTCTCTCTCTCTCTCTCTCCTCTTCTGTTCTTCATCCATTCCTTCCTCTGACACTGTTATTCTTCTGCATTTCTCCCCTCAGTCTCTTAATCCATTTCCTTCGGCGGCGGTGCAGCGGTAGTTCACCGTGATATACTGGTTAATAATAAAAAAGGCTGATAGCTGGGATTAAATTATTATGCACATAGGAGAAGATGGTGCATATACTTTATATACCTGCCTGTGTCTTCAACTCCTGGCTCTGTTTTCCAGCTAATTTGTCTGTTCTTCAGCGCCCCTTCCTCTCCGCTCTGTCACTTCTTCTTAGCAGCTTCCATCTTGACGTCTTCCTCTGCATTGACCCTGCTTCTCTGCTTCTTTTCTCCAAACTTTTTCTTTAAACCTCCCCTTTACATTGTTTGCTCTCCCGGCATCTTTCGCCTAGCGGACAGTATCGCTCCCGTTACATCGAGAAGTATCCTTTTCCCTGTTATTCTTTTTTGTATGCTTTTCCTTTCACACCCCCTCTGTGTAGGAGGAGCACACTCTTCTTCCTTATCAAGCGTGACTCACAATTCAACTATTTCTACAGTGGAGCTCGTCCTCTCGAGTCTTGCTCTTTTTCTTGGTCTCCTTGCATTTTTTATCTCCTTTTCAGCATTTCCTCCAATTTTCTTGCCCTGGCTTTTTTATTCTACCTAATCTTACCTCTCATATTATCTCCCCCTACATACCGCATAGTCTCCATCTCTCTCTCTCTCTCTCTCACGCACCACCGTCCCTTTTCTACTCTCTCCCCAACTTCTGTAAACATAAACATTTTGGGTGTCTGCCATCGGAGATATCCAGGGCGAGTCTGTCACCAGAATCATTTCAATGCTAATTTCCCTGGCATCTGTGATAAATAAATTCCCTCTGACAAACACACAGTCATCAGCTTCAGAGGATTGGACCCGTTCTTTTTTTCATCCTTGCATCCCTGACTTCCCTCTCTCTCTCTCTCTCTCTCTCTCTCTCTCTCTCTCTCTCTCTCTCTCTCTCTCTTTCTCTCTCTCTCTCTCTCTCTCTCTCTCTCTCTCTCTTCCCAGAGCTGGGCCATCAGGATCTGAAGCCAGCCCCGTTTGATAAACACACATGGACACGTGCACACACAAGCACAGGCACACACACACACACACACACACACACACGTATTAACCCTCAGCGGAGCAAAAATGCAAATAGTGTATGCACACACAACAACATAACTAAACAGCTAAACAGCTTTGAACAACAAAACTGTAGCATAGACACAAACGTGAACAAAGTTATGCACACAAACTAACAATGCCGCTGACGTACAGAACAAGCACACGTGCACATATTTATAATACGTATTTGCAGTCATGCGTGTGTACGTTCACGTCGAGCCGCATGCAGATGCCACCTCTCTTCATTCATTGTAATTCCTGACTCACAATCTTCAGATCCAAAACGCATGTTCTTGAGTGCAAGGTCACGCAGGCTGATGGGAAGATTCATCCAGACGCAGCCCTGTCTGTGCATCACCTGCATGTGTCGACACGCTGGTAGGACGTATGCAGAGGGAGGGAGTGTGTTCCATGTGAAGACCAGAGATGGAGGGTGTTGGACAGGGAACAGTTACATCTTTACTGTCTCTGTGCTGATTCCAGGGGAATCCTCCGCAATGCAGCATTGTCGTGGGGAGTGAGCCCCCATAGCCGTCAGATGCCAGCACGTATGGATATTCAAATAGATTACCGTTATGTATTCCTCCTCCAGCCGCAATGCACTGCTTTTTTATCACAGAGAAACACGATACATGAAAGTGATTAATTCATGTTGGCATTTGTGACATTCCAAGCCATGAAGGAATAAAGCAACAAAATGAAGAGGTTGTGAGACACTCACTCAGCACAATTTGTACACACTGAGGTTTTACATATTAATAGGCGCTCTTCAATATCTATCAGTATGTAAATCAAGATCTGCTGCCTTAATTTCCCAGTATCCGCACTGACAACACACATGCACAGAGGAACTGCTTAAAAACCTCTTTATCTACAAACTCTACAACATATGCTTGATCATGGTTCTTTATGCATCGGCCAACTCCTTTCAGTGCTCATCCACTTGTGAAATCTGAGAATAATATGCAAGAGCAAAGCAAGGAAAAACACCAAAGAAGGGCCTTATGATGAGAGAAGCTGGGACTTAGCTCTGATGAATGTTGGCAGTGCTGTGTTTATTATTTAATGCAGGCCTTATGGGAAGAAAAATAAACAGCCTGTAGGAAAAATAGTTGCGCGGCATGCTCACTCAAAGAACAATTTTTGTCCACACAAAAAAACTAATTTTGTGGCCTCTTTCTTGCACATTGTAATTGTAAAGGTGACTTTAGCTTCTTGTGTTTCAGCCCACGGAGTAAATATAGTTTGCGCTGATGTCTTTGGGTTGTTTGTGAAAGAACACAAAGGCAAACAATATGAAGTCCAGGAACACGGCGCTGTACAACTTCACTCCACTGTCTCTTTCTCTTTCTTTCAACTTCACGACACACACACACACACACACACACACACACACACACACACACAGACAGACAGACAGACACAGACAGTGTCTCTCACGCTCCCCATACAGTCGTCTTTATCTACCTTTCCCTCTCCTCTCAGCTGTCTGTCCCTCCTCTCCACCTCTGCCTCTTACACTATGCCTCTAAGACCTTTATCTCAGCTGTCTCATTCTTTTTCCGTCATTACTCTCCATCCCTATTCTTTTTGCCACCTTTTTTTTTTTTTTGAGCTCTCTTGTCTCTCCATCTCCCGGCTTCAGTTTTCTCTTTTCCTCCCCAGAGGGCCCGTCTCCACCACTGGGATCAGGGGCCAAGCACTCAATATCTCCCACCTTGTCATGCCACGAGGAGGCCGCCACCCTGGCTTTGTTGTGTTGACACATTGATCCTCGCTATACCACGCCACATAGAATTGGGAGTGTGTGAATAGGAGCACGTGTGTGTGTGTGTGTGTGCGTGTGTGTGTGTACATACATACGTACACAAATCAATGGTGTTTGTTGTTTGACGTGCGCGCGTCTGTGTTGTTCAGTGTGTGATATGTGTGAATTATTTGCTGCCATCCTCGTGGAATCAGTTTGCACTTAAGTCATAAAGACTGGATGTTTTTTCCAGAGCCCTTCAGATGATTCAAAGCTCAAATCTTAAAATCCATCAGCGCAGCTGTACTTTGTTTTTCCTATGAAATGTTGGCCTGCCGACACACTGTTCTGCTGCGGTGAATATAGACCACTACACCTGCCAAACATCAGCAGGTTAACTTAGCATGTCAACGTGAGCATGTTAGCATGCTGACGTTAGCATTTAGCTCTAAGCACTGTTGTGCCTTCGTATGACATGGTTCAGTAAATGGTGACTGACTATGGAGACACTTTCCAAACTCTGATATGTAACGTGTAACAGGTTTGCTGACTTGCATCAGGTGACAACTTCCAGATCTGAAAAAGTGAAGCCAACGCGGGAAAGGCATTAGCTTGCATTCTATCTAATATCCAGCAGGGGGATTCTCCTCTGGTTGCAAAACACCTGATTGTATGGAAGCCTAGGAGGAAATGACCCATTAATTAATGCCATTTCTATTATTATAGACCATAAAGCAGGCTATGCTTTAGGGTGTGATTGACAGGTCGCAACCACAGCCATGTCTGGTCCGAAGTTGTTTATGTTTATGTCTTACAACTTTCACTGTTTCACGGTGTGTTTGCAATTCCGTTAATGAAAGTACAAAAAGTAAATTGGAACATTTTAGTTGCCTTAAAATTGTGTTTTCCAATGTCACACCTGTGGCTTCAAAACATCAGTCGACAAACCAATGGGTGACGTCACGGTGACTAAGTCCTCCTCTTATATACTGTACAGTCTGTGAGTTGCTTCTATGTGGTGAGCAGTATCGGTTCATCTGACCTCACGTGAAATCTGGAAGAAAGTTACACTTCCCATGTGGACTAAAATGAGGATCATGTTGAGTCTCAGATGAGGGTTAAGCATTTTGTGGTGAGGCTTATAATGCATTAGGGTTTTAGCTATTTGTGTGAAGTCAGTGGAAGTATATCAATAAAGTATAATGACTCTCACACAGCAGCGCTGTCCCTGCTGACGACAGCAAGACGCAGGTAGCGACGGTAAATCATCGCACACTGGAAGGCTCGTGTCAGTGTTCGTTATAGGTCCATATTTATTCAATCACAAGTGCAACTGCGCAAAACAACCCGGTTCATCAGGTCCGCTTGTCAGTGGAAAGTGTACTCACAAGTTTGGCGAGGCTGCAGTTTGTGTTTGTTTGTTCGTTTCCGTGGCTTTGAAACATTTTGTCTGTGTTCTGCTGCCGCTGTCTGCAGCCCCAGACTGTTAATTTAGGATACTGGCTGAGCGAGAGTGAAGTGAGCTCTACTGGGGAATATGAGCTGCTGGCAAAAGAGGAGAGTGTGTTTTGGACTGATATAACATTAAAACTACTCCCCCGGCCCAATCTGACCGCATCTAACCCAATCCTCCAACCCCCCAAACCACCTCCTCAGCCACCTGCACAGGAATGAGGAGATAAGGGTTACAAAAGTGAAAGTTTCCCCTCTCCCTCGCCAAGTGTCTCTTTTCACAGAGTTTGAATGAGATCATTAGCAGACAAAAGATTGGACAGAAAGGGTCAAGGCAAGAACATGACTGCGGGAGAAGAGAAAGGGAAATAGGCGGGAAACAATCAATGTCTTTGAATGCATCTGTGGGCGAGATGAGTCAGACATGTGTGTGTGTGCACAATGGACATGAAGGCCACACAGTCGATACACATCGGCTGCGGTAAAGTCAGTTGTGTGGACAGTGACGGAACCGAGTGTTTGTCCCTGGCTGCGGAAAAACACAGGACAGCGTGGGTTAGACCCGGTGAACTTTATCGCTCCACGAAGGTTTGCAGCGTGCCGTACGGCACTTGATTTAAAGTACATTTCACCTTTTCAGACGGAGCACTTTATGGAATGAAAGGAAGGATACACAGATTCCGCAGAAGAAGAAAGTATTGAAGGTGATCGACTGGAGGAAGAACATTTTATTTCTGACAAAATGTCTTGACAAGACACAAGTGGATGGACTGCTATGCTCGTAGAGCCTGTACACTTGTATTGAGATATTCAGCATGCACCGTATGTCTGGTTTAGGCCTCACATGTGTTTCTTTTTACATGTTAAGTGAGAAACACTGGACATCTTTCAGTTTTTTTTGAATTACTATCAAACACAAACAAAGAAAATGACATGGTAGGAAGAAGATTGAAAGGTATTAAATATCAGGACACACACACACACACACACACACACACTCACACACACACACACACACATACTACTAAGCTCCTGCCCTGTTCTTACACAAGGTATTTCAAATCATTTCTCTCTCTCCCCGCCCCCTCTGCCTCTCTCTTTTTCTTGCCCTGATTTCTAAATGAACCAACATTAATTACACATCATGTTGAAATATTTCGCAAGGAAAGACTGCGGCCTTTTTCTGTCTTTCTACCGTTTTGTCGCCTTACTTTCCTGTTATGATTGGCTGTAAAAATGAAACCTCAGTGGCACAACTTCAAGGTTGAAGTTGATGTCTGTACTTTCTTTGGATTTAGCTACCTGATTCACCAGCCATTAGCAGTCCATTTTGTTTCTCTCCCGATCCTCTCCCCGTCACACTCGCTGTGACTGTGTTAGGTGTGTCCTTCGATGCTTTTAGCTTCGCTCTTCTCTCCCCAGCTGAGTACGCGTCTGTCCTCTACACTTTTAGCACAACTTCCTGTGACAGTGTTTGTACAGTGTGTGTCTGTGTGTGTGTGTGTGTGTGTGTGTGTGTGTGTGTGTGTGTGTGTGAGTGTGTGCGTGGCTGTGTCCTCTAACTGTGCTCTCCATGTAGACAGTAGAGTGATGCAGGATGCTGTTCTAGCAGGGTTGTGGCTGCAGGCTTTCAGTGCCATACATTGTTATTGTCAAGAGTTAGTGTGTACACAAACTACTGTGACACACACGTACACAATCCACGAGGCCCGACTTTGCCCCTTACTCCTGCGGCACGCAACTTTGGCCATTTCCCCTCTCTCGACTGCGCCTTCATGCCCTGCGAGTACCTGACACGAGAGTGAGGGAGATAGAGAGGAGACCAAAATCGGACAGGTAGCATCTGAAGGACCGTCTCTGGAGAACCGGCATACCATTAGCACGCCTCCACCCATTGGCATGTGCCAGTTCGCCCCCCCCCACCCCCCCTTGGATTTATCCGGCCAGGAAGCAAGCCCCGGCCATCAAAGAAACAGAAGTTTGAGTTATGCAATTGACCCAAACTCAAACCACCCAAGCACCGTTGGATCACTGAAGCGGCTTCCATTACGCTCTATTCAATGCGGCTGCCGAAAAAAAAAAACACAAGCCGCTTCCATCAACCTCCCCTCACCTGGAGAACCGTAATTGCCTGTCCGGACCCCGAAGATTCAGCGGCGTGTGGCCCACTGAGATCTCCAGCAGACTGTCAGGCTCTGCAGCTGATATGCCCTAATTGACCCTTGAGTGCTCTGGCAGGTCGCCAGCGCAGCACACCGCCGGCCTCGCCTCAGTCTTCAATGCACACTGCCTTGGGAACTGTCTATTCATCACACAGTATTATGCTAATGGGATGTTCCAAGGTCCTCTCCCCATAAATACGATAATTCTCACATCTTTAGATGGTCGAATCCCTGAGCCGGCGTAGTTTATGACTATATGCAGTGATTTTCCTTCTCATATACTTAAGTCGGTTGATCACTCATTTATTCGCCAGCCATCCGTCTTTAAGAGAGTCTGGAGATCTTAAAGCCAATTCAATTATTATACATGAGAATAGCAGCGGTATCACATTTTATTCCTAGACCTAAAGACAAGGTTATTGTTGTCATAATCCAATCTCTCTCCGCATATGTCCGCGCATATAGAGTGTGAACTTTAGAACATGAACCTCCGTCTTTGACGTAGAAGTGTGCCAATTTATTATTTGGGAATAAATGTCCGTGGGAATATAATTCCATCCCGTAATCGCTACAATGCGATAACTTTAACGGATTTTGACATGATTTATACTTCCATTTGCGTTCCATCAAAAGACCCGTTTAGAGGTCACCTCATCACAGGATACTGTGCTGAGATACAGCAGCAATTTTTTTCCCCCCTCAAACTTTTCTTCTTTTAACTCTCTTCACCCACTCACGCTGTCCTCCAGCAGGAGAAGTGGGAGAGGTGAAATGAAGAACAATACGAGTTGCACCCCTGCTCTGACACGGAGGAACTCGTTTTAAAAGGACAGGTCGGCAGCCGGGCAGCTCTTTGTTTCGACTTCAGTGCTCAAAAGATCAATATGGCCCCTCGAGGACGGGAGATAAGAAGAGCAATATACAGCAGTAACGTGTCAGCATCACTTACCATCTGATTACAACCTCTGTTGTTTCCAATAAACATCACTTTTTCAATTATTTATGATTCTACTTTATTTTCTGTGAAACCGAGAAGAAAAGTGTTTTTTCTTCCCAGCACGGCATGGGGGCCGGCGGGAGGCCTTCAGTTAGGTAAAGGTACTTTTCATCTAGCCTCAACAGTGAGAAAAAAAGGTTGTTTCGAGTCATCCGGCGGACGATCATCTGCACACCGTACCAGCGCCGTCGTGACACACAATTGGCAACATTTTGCTCGAGACCCACATTTATTTTGAGAAATAAATGCCTACTTATATCCAAACACACATCTCTTCCTATCCCTCCATATTGCTCTGTTTGTTTCTACGCTCCGCGAGCAGTGAAGTGAGGTCTTTATGTGACTGCTGTGGCAAGATAGTCGTGCTCATTTGATTGGATTATGTTTCGTTGATTGCAGGATGAGGCTTCAAAACCGTTGAAAACCATAACAGAAGCTTTAAGGGAGAAGAAAATAGCAGAAAAAAGTCTCTGATTGGCTGATTCAGATCATTTGAGCCCAACGACAGGACCGGAAACAGTACTGTTCAAGGTCAGTTACACAATCAATCAGTACCTGTTACAAGCCAGAATTGTAAACACAATTTGGGTCATACAAATTTGGGTTGAGCCTTCCGTCATTAACTCATTTCTCTGCTGTGCAACATGACAAACTAATATCTAAGATGTGTTTTCCACTGTGATTTGTTCCCTGTATAAAACTGTATTTATTATTTGGTTATTTTGCTTATATCTCTGGTCATCATGCTGTTTGCTGCACCAAAAATATATTGCTCTTGTTGAGATTAATGCATTGTAAGTTTTCCCTTCCGGTCTTTTAAAGATGTTTTTGTGTTTCTCTCTTTAGAGTTGGGCTTTTATTTATTAGCAATGAGGCATTGCTCCGTTTTATATTATTGCTTACAAAAAAAAACATCTCACATTACATCTTTTGTTTAATCATTTATGGAGACGGGGATTATGATTTTGTTTTTTCCATACTTTTATTTCACTTCAGCTGAATTGTTCTCTAAAACCATAAAAGCAGCGGGAAAGTGTTATTTTCATACTTCTGTCTTGGTCCTGGAGCCACACGGCATGTTTTTCCCCCATGTTTTTCACTTCAATCCCATTTCATAAGTTGCTGAAACATAGTGATTGCTTGCCAACACAAAGCCGATATGACTTTGAGGAGATTGCTCATCGCTGTGTGCGTGTTGATTTAATTCTCTAAGTGTTTACACTCGCATCCTGTTTCATAGAAACTTACAGACGATTTTCTGTCATTGACTTGTTCATGCACACACAAGCGCTAAACCTCCTCTCCGCTCCTTTCATGTTCGCTGCTCCAACACTTCATATTAATTTCGTTTGCACACTCGTGTGTCAGCCTCAATTCTTCCTGACCTTGGCGTGTCCCTCTCTGCTGTGTGAAAGCCTCCACTGTCTTTAAGCCCTCAAGGACGGCAAACAGTCAAAACCTTGCCCATCATTACATTAAACAGCTAATGCAATAACAGTTAGGTGCAGCAAGTGTGCCAGCAAGCCCACTTCAGGCGACAAGGGTCCTATCTCCGTGTGTGTACCTATTTGTGCTTGTGCATGCATTTGTACTGTATGTGCTTTTTGTGCACCTGCACATTTATGGGGGCTGAAGGAGCGGGGGTGGTGCTTGGATGTGTGTTTCTGTATATATGTGTGTAAGGGGTTTAATGAAGCACTTTTAACTCAGCACATTTCCCCAGGCATGGGCGACTCAGGGGCAAGGCTGTCAGAGTATGCATGAGTACACTGCCAAAAGATTGCCTTAGTTCCACACTGTAATGCTAAAGCAAAGAGAGCACACATCATTTTTACTCGCCAATCTTATCCCCGTAATCCCCGTGTTATTGGACGGCCCGATACGGCGTGCGGCGGCGGCGGGTTGGAGTCTTTCCACTCCTCATATACCTGCGCACGCGCACGCACTCACACGTACGCCTAATGTCTCGCCAAAGTTCGATCGGCGGGCTCAGCCGAGTGTGGCTGAATGCGTAGTTGATATTTCGCGAGGGGAGATCAATGCCCTTCCAGGCGAACTTCAGAATTGCCTTTTTATTGTTATAGATCAAAAGGAAAGAACCCACAGTTGAGCATATATTGATGAAGAGCTCTCTGCAATATCTCTCTTATCCTTTCCTCACTTTAATTACATATACTAATATATATATATATATATATATATATATATATATATATATATATATATATATATATATATATATATATATATATATAGACAGGTTCAAGAGACATACATCTGTTCAATGCTGTTCCACTGGACATTATTGGGCCCCTTATTTTGTCGTTTTGGTCTTTGACTTGTTTCCAAGCAACTTGTGAGCACATCTAAAGTAAATACTCGATTTAAATTGTCGCTTTTGACATGATTCTTAGTGGAAAAACTCATTTTTAAGGATGTTTTCGATCGATTAGTGTCACAGGAGAGTGCCAGGAAATGAAAGCCTTTTGGAATCCGAGTGCTAAGTACAAACCCATGAAGTTGTAAAAAAAACAAGAACCACTTCAATCTCTAAACCCCCATCAAACCGTGTCTTCACTCTCTGAACTGAGCGCAGCTCACCCGACAAACACCACATGATTCTATTTTTTTTTGGAGCGTTTGTCACTAGCTCTGTCTTTTATTGATTTTTGTTGCCGGCTCCCAGTTTGCATTTATATGATCAAGTTGTCAAACAGTCTTCTTCCACCTTGAGTTAGAGGACAGATTCACCAAGGCTGTCATGCAAATCAGACTAAAATATGGACAAACTGTCTTTGAGGTAAATAGAGCGATCGGACGCAGATTGAGAGTGAGAGAAGGCGAGCGGGGAGAGCACGAGTGGGACAAAGATCAAAGCAAGGCTGCGCTGTGCGCTGAATACCAAGAGGTGGACATTATTCCAAATACAGTATGTGTGTTGGCTCTTGATTATATTACACTGTGAGGTCCCAAACCTGGTGGTGCACTGCCGTGGGAGCGAAGCCAATCTTGTGGGGTTGAAAAAAAGTTGTCCTCACGGCTTTGCCAGTTTACTTTTGGGTTTGGGGTGTTAGGTTTGCATAGTTCTGATGTGGATAATCAAGTAATGTAGCCACTGTGTGTGTGTGTGTGTGTGTGTGTGTGTGTGTGCCCGTATGCGAGTGCATGTATCCACTTATTATGTCAAAGTCCTAATCAAACAGTGTTGAGCTCTGACCACCTGCACCCAGTTGTGAGCCAGCCGGCGTCAAATGTGTGTGCCAACGTCTCTTTAAAAGAAATAATTTCAAGTGCAATTCTGCTTTGTGCTTAATCTATAATTTAACGGCCTCTTTTATCCAAAGTGATTTACAAAACAAGAGAGTGCACTGAAAAGCGGCCTTACAAACATGGCAAGTGCAGCTTGGCACCCGACCGAATGCAATCTTTAAACCAGCACAGCCACACACACACACACACACACACACACACACACACACACACACACACACACACACACACACACACACACACAGAGCCAACGTTCAAAGTGTTCATACGAATCTGTTAATGCTTCTCTCATCTTCGGGAGGAGAGTTGGCAAAGTGGAAATCCTAATTAAATTTCACAATTCAACTTTTGCGCCGTTCGCCGCAAAATGTCAGACGTGTCTCGGAGAACTTGGCGTACGGACGGACAGGCCCCGAGGAAAACATTGAAGTCGTTGTGAAAAAGGACATTGTCACTGTTCCACTTGCTTAACAATGACATTTGTGTCACCATTTTGGCTCACCGTGACGTGTTTACTTTTGCCACTGGCAGCTAGAACCCCACTAGAGCGTCTTACACTCTGGGCTCAGCCATGTGAGTGACAGCCATGCTGTAAACCAGCAGCAGAGTCCTGGCACTGGATAGTTAGCTCGGTAAACATCAATGGCACGGAAGCTATTCCGTTAGATATAATTGGACTCTGCAGGGGCACAGAATGATTCATCAAAGTCAAAGTGAGGGAAAGAATCCATTCTGGGGATGAGTGAAAGAACAAGAAAGTCCGTCTCCCATATGTTGTGAAAAATAATAGTGAGGCAGGGGGGTTTGGGATGTTGAGGAAAGCGAAGGGAGGGAACAGAGACCGGGGGAAAATGACACAAAATGAGAAAAGCTGTGAATGATAAATGGAGAGAGAGCGGGCAAGTGATGTGGGGTAGGTGTAACATTTATTCATCTGCATGTGTGTGTATGGGCACGCGCATGCCAACCAGACCCCGTGTGTGTGTGTGTGTGTGTGTGTGTGTGTGTGTGTGTGTGTGTGTCCTAATCGATTCTCTCTGTGCCATCTTCAAGCCCTCCCTCCGCCCCAGCCTCAGGGATATTTGTGTTTGCCCGCAGTGTGCTACTTAAAAGAAGCTCTGAAAAAACATGAAAATTTGCAGGAGACACACGCACGCAGGCGGCGTACCTCACACGGAATAAGAAATGCGCAGCATTTCTCACATCTATCACTCTCCAGCTCTTTCTCCTCTTTTCAAGGGATGTTCTTTCGGCAGCAAAAGCACAGCGAGTGCCGAGCGGCGTTCGGTTGGAGCCTTAGTGCCAGTTCGCCGGGATATATATGTATTGGGGCCCCGAGGCGACGCTCCAGCGCTGCATTGTCCACTTTTCAACTCGCTTTGAGAGATCCAGTTAAAAATCAGAGGCCTCCACTTGTGACAGTGGAGAACGGGTCAAATGTTAGACTTTGACTGGCCGTAACTGAAGATCCCACAATAATTAGTACGGGTCACCAGACGAGTAAAAGGATAAGATAAAAAAGAAGGAAAAAAAAGTTACAAAAAACTTTTTTTCGGAAAATTTCAACTTTTTTTTTAATGTAGTTTATTTAAATGTAACACAGGCGTTACTATAATCAATATTTGCTGCAATTCCTCACATTAAGTCATTAAAAAGGCCAAAAAATATGCAGTTTACAAGAGACTTGGTAAACTTTATAAACATCCAGGACGTACATTTGAGGGGTGCACCGGAGTTTATGTGCAAAAAAAAAAGCTCCGAATTTGCAGTTGAACAGTGAATCCGACAATCAAATACCAGCACGTACAAGATAACACTGCATATGCGGTCACGCTCTATTTTAGAGGGACCTCATGAATAAGCAAATTAATTTGTCCCCTGCAGGCTTGTTTCCTTTCCCCCCTGTTCCGTCGTTGTTGTTTACGACTCCTTAGGCGGACCTCCACGTGAACGTGGAGATGTCAGACTCACCATCAGCCCACAGCGGTTGCTCTCCGTGTTAAGCGCTGCTGCGGGATGTTTTCCGTGGTTTTGAGGTGAAACCGTGTCACTGCACTGCCCCAAGGCATTTTGGGGAATGGGGGGAGGGAGGGGCTCATCAAAAGTTAAGCCTGTTATACGTCTGTGACGTCACAGCTGCGCGCAGAACAGACACCCGGGCTTACAAACACACAGACGCACACACAACCAGACAAACACAAACAGACGTTATATAACCATAAACCATGACATGGCACTTGTCCCACAGAAATCCGCCTCTGGAGAGAGAGAAGCAGCAGCAGCGGAGCTGGGAGCGGCAGCAAGGAGAAACAGTGAAGGCGGAGAACGTGGTAAATGGTGTGTGTGTGTGTGTGTGTGTGTGCGTGTGTGTGTGTGTGTGAGAGAGAGAGAGCTTTAGAATAAAACATCAGTGTATGTGTGTCTACCTGAGGCAAGAGGGCGTGAGAAGGAGTGAAAAAAAAAAGATGCGAGGTAAGAACTGCAAGCTGTCAGAGCTGAAGTTATTGACTGACCGACAAAAGCTCTAAAGTTTTATATCCACTGCACCAAACACAAACAAGTGCATATGTTGGCCTCGTGGTCTCCCTCGCTCTCTCTCCCACATACATATATTTGCGTATTGTTTACCCGGTCCTTTTGCCAAGCAGCGCTCTCCTCATCACTGGCACCAACTTCTTAAAAACAAAAATCCCTCGACTGTTCTGCTTCCTTCAGCATGCTTTACCCAAAACCTTCCTCCAGACTCAACTCTCTCTGTCTTGTCAACACTTGAAGACGAGAGGCCTCCGATTGCAGCAGAGAGTCTCCCCCCCCCCCCGCCTTCAGCATCAAAGTTTTCAGAGAGAATGGGGATTCTGCGCTGCTGTTTTGATGCTGGTGGCGAGGGTATTGTCTCTGGTCTATCCCCACCTCTCTCACACTCTGCGCTGTGCCCAGCGGATGTTTATTCAGGCCTCGAGCTCGCGGCTCTCGGTGGAACGGGCCCTCCTCCACCGATCGTGCTCGGAGCGAAGCTGAGCAGCTTGCGCTTAAACCACACAAAGCGAGACAGAAAGCCAGTGTGTTTCTCTTCGAGGGTGTTTCTGTATGTCGGAGCCAAACAAGAGAAAAACAGAGTTCGAAATATAGTTCTGCACCTGTGTTTCAGTATCAACTGTTAGTCGGTCTTCTCCGTCATCAGTTGTCCTCATTAGCGCCGTCCATGACACGCTAGCTGCTGTAGCTTCATTGAAATGACTGCCTCAGAGATAGTGTGGCCGCTGATTCAACTCCTTTTGCGGCAACTCAAAAAAGAGATGCGTTGACTGCACTCACCACCGCTGCACAAGTTTCTTTTGCTGCAGAAAAGGAATAACCCCCCCCCCCAAAAAAGAAAGTGGTTGGCACGTATGGTTTGTTGTCTTGATACTCTTGTTTGATCCACACAGGGTGCTGGAGTTCAGACATTTTGATTGACAGCTTCCTCTGTCGCGCAGTTTCCCCGCTCCGTTTGATGTTTCTTTTTCGACGCGTTACATCTGTGTTATCTGGCGCGTCTTCCCCGACGTTGTTCGGGGTCTGTGATGCAAGGTTGCCGTATTCTAATCTGTGTTCAGTACACAGGGAGATTGGTATTTGCATGTGAATTGCTTTTCTGTTCCCTCTGATGTGGGGCAGGATAGCATGCTGTCTGAACGCCCAATGGGAGAACCTCTTTACCCCCCCTCCCCCTTTACCATTCCATTTCTGTCACCTTCTTTGAGACAGCAAAAAAAGACAAATGGGTGGAACAGCATCACTCCTACTGCATTGCTGCAGTGAAAAGTTGAGAAAGTGTGGGAAAAAAAAAAAAGGATGAAGGGGTTTGTGTGATGGAGGTGATGCTCGGCTCGGAGAGTCGTGATAAACCTCGTGGAGGTCCCATAGCTCCTGGCAACCCTGCATCCTCCCCTTTCCTCCCGCAGCCCGCCTTCTCTCTTCAGCCATCTCTCCACCTCATCGCCGCCGCTGATGCCTTTGCTCTGCTCCCAACTTCCCCGCTCACACTTTTCTTTCCTCCCTCTATTTTATCTCTCGCTCTCCCTCGCTCCTCCCCCTATTTCAGAGCCAGCTGTGCAACTCTGCTAATGACGCTGAGAAAGCATGCTGTCAGCACATCCTCCAGGCCGCCAGGGCATGGTTACATAAGCTGGTTAACAGAGCAGGCCCACTGCCATGTCAACCCCTCATCATTATTAGGCGGAAAAAAAATGAGAGAAGAAGAGGGAGGAAGAAGATGGGGGTGAAAAGAAAGGGAGGGGTGAACAGTGAAGTGAACATATGCTTACTCACTTTCAGACTCAATAGCTTAAACTTGGACTTCTCACCCTCATCATCTGCCAACACCAACTCATTTCTCATCCCCCTTCATACTTTCTTTCTCATCTTTCCTCTTCTCCTCTGCCATCGTATATACACACTTACAAAGAACCACACTTCTGGAGGGGGGAGGCGCTTCAACCAGCTACGGGTCTTTTTACGACTTTTTACGACTCTCTCAGGGCGATCGCGAGGGTCGTTCCTCTCATCCGATCGAGGGCCCTAATTAGAGACATCAGGTAATTAAGCACAATTAGAGGATTAACAGCAATGTTGGAATAAAAAACGAAGGACCTCCCACCGCTTCTTGCCGGAGGCGGACAAAAAGAAAAGCATGCGCCGCATGCACTTGCACACACACCCGGTCTCTGCTTCTTCCCTCTTTTTTTTGCGTGCTTAAATGTATCTTTTAAGACCTTTCTCTTTCTCTCCTGCATCCCTGCTTAAAACCGCAGATTTCCTTTTAACAATCCAAATCCCCCCAGTTGTATTCTCCGCCCGCCCCATCTCATCTCTAATCTCAACTCAGCCGCAGAAAGCAAGGTCATAGGGGACAGCCTGGAAAGCGAGGCAAGCGTATAGCTATGCCGGAAATAAGATGAGGGTAGAGAGTTACAGCCCTCGAACGGCTCCGTGGCCTAGCAGAACAAAGTCCTCTGCTTTATAACATTATTAACCGGCTAACAAGGAGAAATGAGCTGCTGACGCGCGACAAATTGGAGCAACACCTAAAACAAATGAAGACTCGCAAAAACACAAACCCCACCGACCAAGTTCTAATCCATCTTTTACACGTGGATAGAAATGATGCGCTCACTGTGTGCAGGTTTTCCTCTGCTCTAACTGTACTTGTATGGATAACATGACGGGTTTGGGTCAGTGGGGGCTATCTGCTTGGCAGAGTTCTGTGCACAAGTTAGTGTGTGTAGAGATTTCTTTTGTGTTTTGGCCCTCTAGCTCCGTTTGAGTAATGGCCACTTTGGCAGGATGAAGTTAAGGCCCCATCTGTGTGTGTGTGTGTGTGTGTGTGTGTGTGTGTGTGTGTGTGTGTGTGTGTGTGTGTGTGTGTGTGTGTGTGTGTGCGTGCGGCTCTGAGTGTGTTTTGCCATAAATGATGAACTTGTAATCTTTACCCGTACCCTGGAGCTACGCATGTAAACTTTGATTTGAATGAAATTAAATCATTGCATTGATTTGAATGAGCGCTTGTGGAACAAGACAATCATTTTGGCTTGCTCTTGTTATAGCTACTGGTATGTGTGTGTGTGTGTGTGTGTGTGGGGGGGGTCTGTCTGTGTGAATTTGATCTGTATATGAGTAAAACTTGTTTACCGTGTGTGTGTGTGGGGGGAGGGGGGGGGGTACTGTTTGGGATGATGGAGTAAGGGGATTGAAGAAATAGAGAAGTAAGGGGAGAGGGAGACATAAAGAGAGCATTGATGCACATGCACTCGCCTCTCTGTACTTTTTGTCCGCAATATTATGTAATAAAAAAAAAAAAAAACTGGCACGGAGGGGTATAAGCAAAAAGCTGAAAGGAAGGATGGGAAAGCTGAAGACAGAAAAAAAAAAGCTGAGGGAGCCAGACCTAAATATTGAGAGATGTTTTGCATTAATGGACTATGCTTCACCACAATATAGTGCGCAGCCATTTAGGGATCTGCCTTTGTCATTAGGCAAATTAAATCTTCTTAATGTTCCCTCTGTTTGGTAATGGAAGCTCCTCTGTCATCCCCCTCCTTCCCTCCTCTCTTTCCTCTTCCTCACCCTCTCCCTCTGTCTTGCTCCCTCTCGTGTCTCCCTCTGGCATCCCTGTGGTGCTCAGTACGCCGCAGTCAGCTTTCGCTGTCTAGCATACGCCACTAAAGCTCTAAGTACATCTTCCCAAGACTCTGTACTTAGCTGTGGTGCTGTCACTGCATTGCTGTAAAGCTCCTACTACCCAAGCACAACACAGCACCAGCACAGACTCCCCCCCCCCCCCCCCCCCCCCTCCAGTACCGTTTGCCTTCATCACAAATGTTTGAATATTCCATGAGAATTTTTCGCAATTTAAAAGCTGCGCGTTGAATTAAGTCAGTCAGCGTGGAGTATGTTTCAGGACCAAGGACAGCACCGCTACATCAAAGCTATGCAGTGCGTTCAGATTTTTCTTTTTAAAAAGTAGATATTAAAGTCTGTTCATCATCAACTGTGTCCCTATATCTTAAGGATGCTGTGCCCATCGGAAAACAACAGTACCGGTCACTGAAACGTGTCTATGAACAAGCTAATTGTGCCATTACAAGTAAAATACAACTGGTTTGTGACTTCTTCACCAGCTCATACCCCATCATTAACTTTTATCTTTTGTAACCTTAACCAAAACCCTGTCGTCTTTCCATTATTTTAAGTATTTTCTTTCTAACCTTAACGATACCATAAAGGCTCTGCACACCCATTCGTATGTTTCCACTTTTGGTTAATGAGTCCTCTGGGAACATGTTTGTGTAGGTGAACCACTGTGGTGTACGGCCTTTAATTACAGGGGTGGTTGAGCTGAAGCGCTCATGAATGCTTATGTACGGTCATTTGTGTTGTTTTGGAAGGCACCGGCGGACAACCTGTTGTGTAGTTTCAGTACCGTATGGTTTAGAACTTGTCGGCCTAATGGTAGTCATAAACGTAATCAGGAGGAGGGTTGATATAAATTAAATGGAAATGTAATCAATGATTTCAGGAGATACTGCAGTTCTTTAATTTGATGCTACTAAAAACATTTATTCTCCAACGGCTGTCTGCATTTAATTAATTTCATCATTACCGGCGGCCCTTGTTATTAGTCTCAAGTGGACCTCCGTGGCTTAGCCCAGTAATGTGACTCTCCTTCAATTATATGGCGTTGTGTAAAATACATTATGAAAGGGAACACTTTCATTTACTGTGTATAAATTACCATACAACTCATATCCTCTAAACGCTGATCACGGCCCCATATGAGAGTCTGCTATGTTGATTTTGAATAATCTTTTTCCCAATTCAATGTCACATACTAATGTATGTCTGCCGACTGCTGATTACACGTGCTCACTGTACGCAGCAGGTACGCGTAACCCATGGGCGTCCATTACACAGTACTGCAGCAGAAAGAGAGGGAGGGGAAAGGAGCAGCAGACGGGGGAGACCGAGAGAGCGCCGACGCCACGAAAGACTCAACATGAAGACGGGGAACGCGAAGGACGACGATCACAAGACGATGGAGGGAAATAAATTGTTTGGAGGAGGCGGGAGGTGAGGCGGGAAAGTGTCAGGGAGAGCGTCTGTGAAGCACCTTTTCGAAAACTCCCAGCAGAGCATGTGCAGTTACATCTCATTACCTGAGAGGGGCAGCAGAGATGCAGCTTTCCTATGGCTACTCTATATGCCCCCTATTTACACACACCAACAAAGACTAACCATCCTTTAGTCTCTCTCAAACACACTGACACATACTCACACACACACACACACAAACGCATGTTTCTTCCAATCCCTTCGCTTCCCCTTTCTCACCTTAAATTTCAACGAAGAGGAAGAAAGGCCGAGGAGATGTAGAGACCTTTCTTTAACATTGGCGCAGATGCGTCTCTCCTCTCGAGGCGAACGCTCAGCGAGCAGACAAGCAGCTCTCCTGAGAGCCAGCCTTTCTCAACCACCTCCATGTTCAGTCATCTCCGTCTTTAATAGGTAGTGTTGAACTAGCAGGTGATCTGCACTGACAGTGTGAAGGCACAGCTTGTAGCGAGGTCTAATTGGTGCGGGCTGACTTCAGAGAGACACTCATTGGTTGAGTGGTCGGGGAAGGCGGTGAGGCGGCGAGGCCAGAGAGCACGGCGGGGCATACAGTGGAAGCATCGTACGGAGCGGAAGAAGGTCTTCTTTCTCTTCCTCACGGGCCTTTTTTAATCATTACCGAGGGCATTCTGATGGTTCAGCGCACATTGAGCTATGTTAAACTGAACGTTGAACGAGGCTCAAGGCCTTTCTTGCGTCAGATCTTTTTTTCAGACAAAGGAAGTTGCACAACAACCAATGGGGTTGTCTCCGGAAAATCAAAGTATCGCTCTTTTTGTTGTTGTTTTTTTTGTTTTTTTTACAAAAAGCTAAAGAAAGGCCAGATTTTAAGACGAACAAGCGCACCGCCTCAAAGTTAAATATGACCTGCTGTGCGGTATAAAGTATGCATACTTAAACTGTAGTACACACAGCCAGGGACACACTGTAAAAAAAAAAAAAACAAGCCCATGCAAATATAAATACAGATGTGTAGTAGTAGTAGTATGCTTGACATTTGGCTGAAATGTCTCTGATGCTGACACAGCCACTGCCTGGGAGGAGTGATGCCCCAGAGGCAGGAGTCAGTGTTCACTCTGACTCATCAGCACGTGTACACACACACACACACACACACACACACACACACAACATATACACACAACCCATAGACACACACGCATAGCCATGGACGTCAGAGGCTCCACTATGTTGGCATGAGGGGGGTCTTTCCCTTCTCTCATCCCTGTAGAGCTTAGTGCAGCTCATCCAGCGGAGTGTGTATTCATCACTGCAGGGCATGCTCTTAGTGGATCTGTATGTGTGAGTCACAGGCTGCAGGGCAGAGATTTTTGAAGCCAAGCTGTACTCAGACGCATGGCTCTCTGTTGATGTAGGGCTATTTACATATGCGGATGTTTTATATAAATGTGCATATTATGCCTTCTCATCCTTTTTTCTCACTACGCCTCCCATATAACGTTCAAGTAATACACTTGAGTATTGTCATGTGAATATACCTGTTAAGTCACTATCTAAGCCTTTGCCATCGCGGTATTACAAACCTCGGCGCCTGAGGCGATGTTCCAGGAAAAGGAGACAGCGTTAGGAAATCCAGGAAGTCAGATCCCTAAAACACACCTGCAATCACCGCTTACCGCCATAGGTGCTGCCAAAGAGAACGAAACGGAGAGCTCCAATTTTGCAACTTTAAAGCCCAACTCCATGTCTACATGTTGCAAAACCACACGCCGCATCTGTATCTGCAGGTTGCCGGCTCTCATCATCAAGGAAGTGGAGTGGGTGGGTGGGAGAGTAAGAGTACAGAGACGGAGAGAGACGGAGAGCAATGTGCAGGCATGTTGTGAATCACACGCAAAACCTATATGACTCAATTAGCTGAGTGTGCACGCCTACGCATGTTGATAAGGGACCATTTAGCATGCAAGATGATAACAAAGCAGCTCACAACACTGCCAAAACAACTATATCTGCTTTTCTGGCACCGGCCACTGGGAAAGGCTTGTTGCTAGTACCCTCCATCAACAGGGTGCGAGCGAGTGAGTAAATTAAATCAGCTCGTTACTTGGTTTTTAAAAGCAGCACTTCACCTCGATTTAGACAAATTAAATACGGCTTTTAAAAGTCGAGTAAAAGTTTTTTTGGACGACACAAAGGCTTTCCTTTTGGATGTCATTTTTTTTCTCCACCTGAAGGGCAATTAATCTACCTTGGTGCCAGCTGCTGCCAAACAAATGTGCAAAAGGTGAGCTCACTTGCTTTCTTGCGCACTTAATTAGACCCCGTCCTGCCAAACGGCTGGCAGAAGTCCCTCGGTCACCTCCTGAACCAGGCCACACTGGGTGTCCTCCATTTGGTCGCACTCAGAAAGGGCCGTCCCTTCGAGGAATGAAGCTTCTGTCTCTCTGAGCTCTTTAGTCTGGTGTTGAAATCTGCCCCAGCCATCCATTCCCAGGCTCGTCACCACAACAAGCTTACAGTGTAAATGCCCGAGATTTAACTAGATATTGGCAGTGCACTGCGGTGCCCTTATTTGTTAGCTTCGCGCTAATCTGAGAGGCAGAATGACGGCCTGGGCTTGTCAATATTTGGTCGGCGTTGGTCACTGTGTAACATTGGATTTACACTGATGTAATCCAGAGAAACAGCAGATTGTAGTGACAGTAGAGTCCTGTGTTTATGTGTGTGTGTGTGTGTGTGTTTATGTGTGTGTGTTTGTGTGTGTCTGGGTCGCAGCCAGTCTTGGCTTCAGTGTCTGTTGAATTGGAAAATAAGCACGGACCAGTGAGACATTCTCAGCTCAGTGAGCAATATAACCTTTATACACATCCCATTTTTTAGGTATCTATAGGTAGTTCTATCCTCCCTGTTGTTCGCTGAGATCCCAGTGGATTCTCCCTGTATCCTGTGAAAAGAGAAAGGTGAGACTGAAGCCTGAGAGCTTTGACAGTTTTAATAAAAGGCACACAGTTGTGCACTGTATACTTTTTATATACCTTATACATGGTTGTGCCACTGTTGTCATCTCTGTTGATGCAACAGGTGCGAGATTATCCAGATTTTCCTTCTAGGACTTGAACAAACACATCTAATTTGTCGTATCGTGATCACAGGTATGTCAAGCAATCGCGAGCTGACTAGAAAACGTCTCCTTCCAAATTTGCTTCCACAACAAAGCGTAAACGCCGACACAACTTAAATACTTGACTTGAACATCTTACTCTCCTTATGGTTCATCAACTGGGTTGTTAGAGATCATTTAATGGTGCAGAGTGGAGTTTGCCAAAGCTATCATTTCACTCCTTGCTTCAGAAGAAAAACAGATTTTCACTGCTAAGCTTTAAGTAGCACATTCTTCCCATTTTAATGCATTCCTTTTTTTTTCAGCAAATGCCCGTAGCTGCTCCACAAGACGCTGGTGTGTGTAATAGGGCTGCTTTGGAGAAGCTCTCCCCCAGCTGCCGTGCTAATTGAGGTGCAGAGACGAGCCCCAGCCAGATGGAGGGAAGATGCCGCAAATTGATTCCTCGCATTCGTCTTCATTAAGGTCTTGGCTCTGGGGCTCTGTGAGGAGAAAGTGCGAGAAGGGGAAAGAGAAAGAGGGGAAGAGAGAAAAGAATCGGGGCAGAGGAGAACCCCCCCCCCCCTCCACTCCCGCCTCCCACCCCCGCAGGCCCAGAGGACTCTGCTCTGATGAGGTAAATTCTGACTCAAAAAACAGTGTGTGTGCTCCCTGTTTTTTTTTTGTGTGTGTGGCAGTCAGGGGAAAGCGGTAAAGGAAAGCTTGAGCTCCACTCAATCTCAATCAGAAAACACCTCAGCAGGTGCTGTAACCTCGCGGTGGTGGACATCCACCTTGGCCGCTTGCTTCCTTATTTTTCCTTACCTTTTCGTGACCCCGCGAGTCTTGATGAAAAACCCACCTCGTCTCGGCCCCCAGCGGCGCTCAGACAGTTCTCTGCCACTTCCAATTATCTGGCAGCAGCTTCCACTAACTAGGGCCCAGAAGGTTGCGATGCACCGTAGTGGCACGCCGGAAGAGGCGAAAAAGTTTCCCGACCGCCGCTGTTTACGAGTGGGTCCGCACACTTCGTCACACTTAAACAGCAGCGCACATCAACCCCCGTTGACCACATCCACTTTGAGCCAGTCCTCCGGTATTTGTCTCACTCTCGGCCCAAATGATGCAATGTCTGCAATTACCAGACGACACAGAAAGAATGATCTGTCACTTCCACAAATTACATTCCCCCGCACTTAATGGGTCCCGTGTTTATGTAACGATCCCCTCAAATTCTCACCATGGGAGCGCTAACGCTCTGTCTTCCTGCCACGCGCCGGGACTCCACACATCTTTCACCGCATGTTAGCAACTCACCGCCCGGCGCCCTGGGAAATAAATGCACAACAAGCTCAGACAAATAAATACCGAACATATCAGCGTTTTCTTTCTCTCTTTTTTTTTGGCGAGGAGGGGAGGGGGTTGTCTGCGTCACACATATGTATGCAATAATAAAAAATAAAAAAAAATCTTCTGTTCTATTTATCGCAGCATATTAGTGGGAGAGAGAAGGAAAAAAAAAAGAGGATTTGTCAACAGTGATAAGCTTTTTTTTGGAGCGTGCTGCTCTGTGGTAACATGAAAGGGGATTTGGGATGGAATGGGCTGGCTGGCAGGCAGGGGTGTAAACGCTATAGTTGGTTAGCGAAGGTGGGAGGTTTGCAGGGTGTGGGGGGAGGAGGGGTGTGTGGGGGGGGTTGCTGTTTGATGTTTCATCTATTATTCGTGTCACGTTACCTGGATTATGTGCCAACCAACTTTGGGTAGGAGGGAGAGGGGTGGGGGGGTTACTTAGGTCTGTCACCAAGCTGTCTCGAAGGGCTTTTTCATATCACTGTCTGTCTACCTCAACCCCACTCTCTCTCTCTCTCTCTCTCTCTCTCTCGTTCTCTTTCATACACACGCCCGTACTTTTCTTTCCCTGTCGTCGTCCTCACCCTTCTCACCCATCCTATGACATCCGATCACAGGCCCAATTCCCTCTTCCTCTTTCTCTTCGCTCATCCATCCATCCGCGCCCCCCTCCCCTCCCTGCCCTCCCGTCCTCTATCCCGCTCGCTTTCCCTCTGTTCTGCGATGACATTAAGCAGCTTACCGCATGTCTTGCTGCAGGCTTACAGTGTCTTGGACGCAGAGTTGTACTGTCACTCTGTATATACAGGTACTCTGTGAGTCAGAGCCTCTTTGATATATTCACTATGGGGACCGTAATTTACAAAGCTCAGTCAAAGCCGGTAACGTCACGTGGGGAATTTGACCGACGTCCCCTCAGGCTCAGAGCTGGATTCCTTTTTGTTGTGTGTGTGTCAATAGTGTAGTTTTACAATTCGAACCAATTGCAAAATGCATTCACGGAAAGTAGGGATGTTGGGATAACCGACGTAATGTTCCAGTTTCACAAACTCAACGGTAAAAGCTGCAGGAGCTACGGTGTCCTGATTCCTGCATTGTTGCCCTGTGGAAACTAATCGTTCAAGACATGTTTTTGTGTGTGTGTGTGTGGTAAAAAAATGTCCTCTCACGCGAATCACATAACGTGTGTGGCTTGCCGGTTTGTTTCGTGTGTGTCAGAGAGTCGTGCCGGTTTTGAGCAGCCGCTCACCTGAAGCGCCGAGAAGAAGAGCTGCGGGAATGTCAAAGAGAGCCGACATTTCATCACTACATATGCCAAAGAAGAGCGTTTTGGATACCCACAAAATGACACGGGAGTTGTTGTAGAAGATGAAAAAGTGACTGTAAAGGGAGTCAAGCACTTTAAATATGTTCCAGCATCTTGGACATAATCATCCACCCCGTTATGCCAAAGTCATAACTATAACTATGTCATATGACAGAACTGATATACTATAGCATGACCCAAACAATTTAAATTCAGCCCAGATTAGTTCACATATAACCGTTAACTTTGAGAATAGGCGATGTTAACTGAGGAGGATTGTTGGAGCTCTCAGTGTTCCTTTATAGCCGTCCCTATTTAACCATTATAAATCATAAAGTAGACGAGTGTAGCACGATAAACTGGATTAAGTTGATGGTGATAATACATTTCTTTCTTCAATAGCTGTTTTAGAAATATTCTAAAATCATGAAGTCTGGTCTCCCTCTTTTCTCTCACTGTCTCTTCAACACATGCTAAAGAGCTGAACCGCGCTGTGGCATATTGCATCTCTAAGGACATGATGCCATTTCAGATTGTGGGAAAATCTGGATTTCTTCATTAGATATAAAAGTGAATCACCACAATACAACGTTCCAGTCAGACGTAACCTTTAAGCAAACTAAACCATTGGGATGCTGTATTTCCCACGTAACCACACAGCATAACAGGCTAAATTCCCTGAATATAATTGTCAAGACCAATATTTTCTCTTCCAACAATCTTGATATCAAAATCTCATATTGTGACATCTCTAATAGAATTAAATGTATATAAAAACTTTTGCCAAAAGAAAGATTTAGAAACTTCAGGTTTTTGATGTTTTACGTTGTACTCTCGAGTGGGCAGATTGTCTCAAAGCGTCTCACAGATGTTTCGTGCAGTTGGCAGGTGTCAGAAACTGACTGACAACTATCTTTGGAGCCGTTCTTACATACAGACTTGAAGTGCCGGCTCTCTCTTGTCTGTCAGCAGCCAGACGCTTGTGGGCGTGCTTAGTGTTGAGCGTGTATTTCATGCAATGAGTTTGTTTTATTTAAGTTAAAGTCAAACCATCCGAAAGCCGCTTCCCAAAACAACCGGCTTTTCCTCCATTTTAGTGCTTTTAAGTAAATGAGTTAGCTCTTTTGTGTGTGTGTGTGTGTGTGTGTGTGTGTGTGTGTGTGTGTGTTGTCTCCAGGTTGTTGCTCATGTGCTTTGAGATCATTTGGATGAAGCTGAACTTCTCCAGGCCTTGACACATTTGAATATATTGATTGTGACCTGACCAGTAAACTAGTCGTTAAGTTAAACATACCAAAGGAAATGTGTTTTAATCAGCAACTTACTATTTATTTATGCATACTTGCCAATGATGCTCAAGGTGATAAATTATAATGTATCTTCTTTATAGACTCACTTATCCCTGTCTCCATGAGACCAATTCTAAACGTAATTACCGGTAAAGGGATTGTAAATGTATGTATTTTCATTAAATGCATCAACAACGACAATAAAAACAGTAATTTAATGACATTTCTTGTAGAAATATTAGTTTACATAAAAATAGATTATTATGTCGCAACATATTGCCAATCCCTTTCAATATCCTCTGTCCATCTTTTTCCATCTTCTATTTGTCTTCTTTCGACATTCTTTTAATTTTTCATTCCAGTTTTCCTTCGTTCCCTCCTTTGTCTTTGTCCAACTGTGTAATGTATGCTATTCCTGCTTCTGCATTTTTCATTCAACTGTGGCGCCGGGGGTTATGGCAGCCCTTACGCTGCAGAAGGCCCCAAGCTTGTGCCTTTAAAGCTGACCCCAGAACAGCTTTGCATCTCTTTACTGCCTTCAGCCTGCTACTTACATTCCTCCAATGGCACCTAGGTAACCTTACCATATAGCATACTATGGATTTTTTTCTAACCACCCTCTCCTCTGATTATGTCCATTTTAGAATTTTCTTGCTGTCACTCTCCCTCCCACTGCTTCTCTCGTTTCCATTTCGCTCCCTTGCTTGCCTTCTTTGATCCAATATTTGTATTCATTTCAAGTTGCTCTGTTTCAACTTACTGACTTTGTTTGTAGTTACAAGTTCCCGTATCTAACTATGGAGTCCTGTTTGATGATGAAATCCACATCTCTGTCCATCTTTTCCCTCCGCCAGGAGTGTGTGCATTCACACTGGGCAAATGGGTGTGCGAGCGACTGTGCACTCCTTTGTCTGTCCACGGTGAATCCTGCAACTTGCTTTAACAAACTGCATAACATTTAAGGTGTCCAAGACCTCCGGTGACTCACTTTTTCCAAACACCTTTTATTGCCTGTTTTATACTGCCATTGACGGCCTGCTGACTCATCACTCCCCACTCTGAACCTGGGCTGCCAACTTTTCAATTTAGTTGGGAGTGAGATTTGCTCTGCGTTCCAATACCACCGTACTACCATAATATTTAGTATGCCAGGACAAAAAGATTTAGTATGTCCAAATCTATAATTTGTCAAATCCAGAATGCCAAAAATACTGTGATGTACGATTGCATGTTGTCATTTTTTGCAGTATCTAAACCAGCATGCTTTCCTGGCGTTTCTGACTCACAATCCTTTGCGTAGTGGCTGCATGAGCAAGAGGGGAGAAGTTTAAGGTGCCATGTTATGAGGAATTTCACAATTGAATACATACTGTGTGGTACAGTGTACATCTACCAAGGGCAGCTCCAGTGTGTGCTATGTGCTGTGGTATTGGTAAAGTTGGTCGAGGGTCATCAATCCTCAACCCAGAGGACTTTTGTTTTAAATGTTCAGCATCCAAATTCTCCATCTCAACGCATTTAAATGCAAAAAGCCAAGGGGATAATCATTGTCGACGAATAAGTATGGTTGATCGGCATTCTTGGCAACCTCCAGACATCATAGCCTAAATGAAGCTGATTAATCACCTCGAGTTCAATTAAAAAGTTGTGTGAAGAGACGGGGCAAGGAAGCCATCACTCACACACAGCCCCTTTCTATTTCAGCTTGCTAAATGGCCGTCTAGAGAATTTATAATTAATCTGAATATAATATGAATCAGCAAACTTTCTTTTTTTTTTGTATTAAATGTGTCTGTATGCAAAGCCGGTCACTGGGTTCTGTTTGCTGGTTAATGAAGCATTCCCATCGTTTCTGTTGTGGACAATTATCAAAAATGAACTGAAAGGGCCAAAATAATCCATTGTCCATGCAAGGTTTCTGTTTTTATTATAGCCAACAATCATATACAACATTGTAATGCTGATGTTTCCCTCAGTTGACTGTCTTTACAGCCATCTGAAGGCAACATGTATTGGGATTATCTGCTATCCATCTGGAGTGATGTTGCACTCTCAATCCACACGGTCACATTGCCTGCAACCAGCATCCAACTGTTGTAAAATAACCACCAAACCCTCCATGCTTATGTGCACATAAAATGTGTCGTTTTGACGAACTATTTTACACAATTTCTCCTTCACCTCAACAGACGTGTTGGAGACTGACACATTGAAAACTGTTCACACAGCTCCAACAAATATTATGAATGACTTCTCTCTCCGCTTGTAAATCCTTCCGAACAGTTCTCTCGAAAGTAAGCCAGCCAAGAAATTACCAAAAGTGCTTTTGGCCTGCTCCCTACGCACTGGACAGGGGCAGTTTTGGACGGTGTATTTGGCTATAAGCTAACAGTAGTACACAGCTGCTCAGCAGCTGCTCTGCGGACAGAGACACATTTATTCCGTGCCTTTTTATTGGGCATTAACCACACATTGGCACAGGTATTGTCAGAAAAATAGACCTAAAGCAGATATAAAGGATTCAAGCGACAGAGAAATACGTGGACATCTGCCGAGATTAAAATGAGAGCGTGTCTGTTGTGTGAGAGGTGCGAGTGAAAACCCCGTCTGATACACTTGCAGTGTAGATGCGGGGTTAGCTGTGTGTTGTGTTCGTTTAATCACAGCACAACAGTGTTCGTCACGGCGGTCTGCTCGACTGAGTGCACCTTTCTAGTCTTTCACTTAAGTCGCTGCTGAGGAAGGAATACAAGGAGAAGGAAGCCACTGAATGGACTTTACAGTTCTGTATGACTTGCGAAGACCCCTCCCCCTCGGCCTCCTTGGGGATCCCACAACAAACGCCTCCACACTCTGGAAGACATAGAGAAAAGGAGGAGAATGAGACAGATCCTAATGGCTACTGCCGATTCTGCAAGTGTTGCTCTCTGAACTAAGGACGTGCGCTGGAGCTTGTGAGAGAGAGAGAGAAAAATGAAACTGTTAATGAAAGGAAGCGCCGAACAGGAAGAAAGCGTTACTTCTCGGGGGTCCTGGGGGTCAATATTTCTCTAACGAGGTTGCAAGTTGAGAATGGAAACCAATACGCAGGGCCGACAGAGCAGGGACGCAAGCTGACACTCAGAGTACATTCGCTAATGCACAGATGTTACTGCACTGCCAACACAAAGGGCAAAACAACCTCTTCTATGTACATGCGTACGTTCTCAAAGGCACGTTTTCTAAAGATTGTTTGCGTAGTTGTGGGTAAAGGACGAATGAGGAGAGACGCACGCACGCACCCACACAGCACTTCCCTTTTTTATTCAAAAGCTCTCAAAAACAAACATGGACATTGAAAAGTGACATAATTAGTAGGGTAATCTATTTGCAATTAACAGTGCCGCTCTGTTGGAGAAACAGCAGACAGATGTTTCATTAGTGGTGATGAAGAAAACTACAAACAGACGCTGAGGGTCAGCAGTCTGGGGAGGAGTACTTTATGATGATATAATGCACCGTACAGTGCACACGTCTTGTTTGTGTAAGAGTGTGTATCAATGCATACGATATGTCACTCTTCTGTGAATATTGGAATTCACTTGTGGGATTTAGCGTTTATGTTTCACAGTGTGACGCGTGGATCACACCTGTGGAGTCAAAATCATTATTGGTGTTCTCATTAATTAAAATAAACCTGTTAATCATTATTCTTCACTGATTTCATTACACGCTGACAGTAGCAATTCATTACAGCATCTGCGTATGACCTTTAAAACTCAAATTAACTCGGTTGCCTCTCCTAAGGGGGAGTTATCAGTCAGGGCAACAAATTGACATCATTTACATAAAATGTGTATCCTTAAATGTATTTTCTTTTTCTGATTTAGCTATGGGCATGTTTTTACCTAGTACACGCTTCGAGCAGTCATATAGCAGTGGTCCGGTGTCAAGATCAGGAGTTTTGCTTAAAATACATGGTTCACCGCTACAGGTGATTCTCACACACCCGCTCTGCATAATATGGCGATAATTCAGCGTAATGGTGAGTTGTATTTTTTTACGCTCTTGATATTGGATTTTAATGCCGATCGTATCATTTTAGTTCGTCATATTTATCCCTTACACATTGAAGGCCGGCCCGTGAAAATATTGTCTTTCACCAAACCGATCCACGACGCCAAAAGGTTGAGGACCTCTGATCTAAAGGACCCGAAACAAGCCATTCATAGAAGACTTGACTTGACCTTTAATCAACCACAGGTTCAGAGGTGACTGTCGGGGCAGTACAGGTCAAAAGTCAGGTACACAACTTTGAACAACTTTCCCAGAGCCAAAAAAAGCTGTTCATGTTTATGTGCATGATGCCACACACCACACACAGAAACCCACTCTGAGAGCATATTTCATTGAAATGAACGGCCGTCATCTCGGAGTCAGTGTCCAGTTTATATAATACAGTCCTAGAAAATAAATGAATATTTTGCAAATTACCTGCTTTTACTTTTATTGCCAATATGCAGAGATGGAGCACTGCAAGGTTTATATGGCGATAGTTTGCGCAACTTTAACTAGCAATGTCTTCATGGGGTCAGCATATTATCGGCTGCCGGCTAACTGTTAGTTGTCAATTTCTCTGCTGCTCATAGAAAATAATGGGCTTAAGTTTTAGGACTCTGAAATCACAGCGTATTTTGCACAGCATTTTTTTTTAAATAGAATGACATTCAATGTGGGCATTAGCACAATTAACTTCTTCCTGAAAACTCTCATAATTTCTCAAATTATAGCACATTATGATAACAGAGGGAAAGCGGTAATAATATGTTCCCAGCTAACTGCACTAAGTACAGATGCATGAGCGCATGCGAACATACATAAATACAGTGGCTAACACACACACACACACACACACACACACACACATACACACACTGGTCAAACCCTCAACATTTCACCCTCAGATGCAATCAAGTGTTCCCACTCTGTAAACCTGTACCAACCCACACACCTCATTTAGAACAGCAAGTCAATCCTGTAACTATCCCCACTAAGGAGGAGGTGTACTTCTTTGCAGTGAGTCACTGGCATTTAAAAAAAAAAAAAAAAAAAGGACTGAGATGAAACGACGCCTCTTTATGGTTCCCAAAAATGCAGTAAAATGTTTACTGGTCACTGTGCCGCTCGCTAAGCCCTTCGAAAGTGCGAGCATTATGCGAGTGAGGAGGTGTTAAAGGCAAGAGAAGAGTTCGGGAGAGGAGAAGATGATAAAATTCCTCAGAGGAAAAGAAAGAGATGAGAGGAGATGGAGGAGAGGAAAGTTGATAAGAGAGACCGCTTGAAGAGAGAGAAGCTAGCAGACAAAAAAGTGTCCATTAAAAGCCAGATAACAAAACACCAAAAATGGAGAAACTTGGTATTCAACAAATAATCTTAAGTCTTCATCACCACAATGGCTCCATTCATTCACTCCATTTGTTTTTTTGTTTATATTTACTGACATTTTGTTGATTTTATTGCCTTCATGGGGCTAAATATGTTTGTGCTCACGTAATGTATCGGCTGGTATCCCTCCTCAGATTAGATTCTCTTTTATGAGACCAAGAGTTAATGTTGCATAAAGAAACCCGCTTTAGTAATGACATTTGGAACCAAGAGATAAAGAGGGCAGGTTAGTGAGAATGAACAATGGATCAGAGGAGAAACTTGTGTTTTCGTTGCATTAGATTTAACTGCAGACTATTGGATGCCATCATGAGAAACTTTCCCCAAGCGGTAGATTTCACTGTGGGTGCGTATTTTTAGCCGAGCAGAGAGCTTCTGTGATGCTTCTGAAATGCGGCGCGGTGCATCTTATAGAATCTATGTCTAGAATCCCGGGGGAATTCAGGGGTGCTGCTCTTCCAACTTTCTGCAACCTCCTTCAAACAAAGTTTACAGATTACCTGAACAACGTTATCAGGACCTTGTCAGCATCGGGGGGAGAAAAAAAAATCAGAAATATTGCCAAATAGATGCTTTTGCTTTTGGCTTTGACATCATCTTGTCAGCCAACTCTCGTCTCAAAGAAATCAAAGACAAATCTCGCGACTGTTGATGTATGGATCAGACACTTCCGGTTGTATGCCTCAACAACGCGTAACCCCGACTATTCTTTACCCCAGCAAATATACCTCCCGTCTAATCCCAATTAATTTAGAGCCGAGTCAAGAAGATGAACTGCTCTCCATCTGGCTTCTTCGTCCTTATCCTATATTGAGTATCCGGAGCCCCAAAGTTGTGCATTGGAAAACAGTTTCCCAGTTTACCCCGGCATATGTGGAAGCCACGCCCGGCCGAGCACATCATCCAACCTGCCCCTGGATCGAGATCCCGGAGGATCGGCGGTTGTTACGGCAAACACCGCCAAGCTGCTGAGTCTGGCCGACAGCCACTGTCTGGAGCCTGCTGATGAACTGTAATCAACCTTTCCTCTGTGTCATCGTTTGGTGCGCCGCCCACGTCGCCCGTTTCAGAGGACCGTCGGGAGAGTTTCTGTCATGCCACCCACAACGGTTCAAAACTTTATCGGCTCATTTCTTCCGCCTCATTTGTAGTGTCCAGTAAGAGGCCTTTATTGTCAGTTATAGTGCATACGTATTTTCACCGGAGGGAAAATGTCAATGCATTTTTTTTTTTTTTTGGTTGAGGTATTAACACATTATCCTGAGACTTCATATTCCAAAAAACCCAGCTGGCATGTGCCAACTCGAGTAGCTGCAGGTGAATTTTAAGCTCCATGTCCCACGCCGGTTAGCAGATGAAACTTTACTTCCTGTCGTAATGTGAATGCACAGTAATCCTCCTGTGATTGGTACATATCTGTTTCCTTCATATGGTTTCACGAGGAAATTCCGCACAAACTCAACCACACTTTGTCAAACAAAACAGATGTTGTTTAAGCCTGTCTTGATTCTGTGCTTTCTCTCTCTTGGCAGATGCACCTCTCATCCCTTTTTCCACGTAATTAAGACTGAAAGGATAGGGCCGGGGCGAAAAGACAGGTGGCAAGATACACACATGCTCATGGATCAAACCGACTTTCCCAACTCACTTCCGATCAGTGACTAACAATGCAGGCTCACATGGCAGTCAACTGTAATTTCGTGGCCACAGGCCAGAGATGGGGTCTGAAGTCGAGGCACTGAAGCTGCACACACAGCGACTTCAGACTTGACTCTTGAGAATCAACTTGGACTTGAGATTCTCGACTGATGAACAGTCTTGCTTTTTTTATACATGTATTTCTGTGCCCTAACATCAATAAACAGAGCTTAAAAAGTAAATATTTTCTACGTCATGTAAAGAAAGGTTTTCTTTTTTTCGCTGGTTAGTCCTGCTTGGCCTGGAGTCCCACAATGCAAAGCAATTTAATGAGGGCAAACGTGTGCCTCTCTTAGTTCATTCAGGAGAGACTCGTTTAGAACGTAACAATAATTCATTGCACATGCATAACATTTGAATGGCGCAAAGTCTTCGTCGATCTGACTCCATCCTGAAATAGGATGAAGATGCTGACGTCTGATAAGGCAGAGAGTCCCCCCGGAGTTCAGACACCGGCGGTGGTGGTGGGGAAAAAGAGAGCCGCTGCAATCCGATGATGAATGAGGAGCCTGACTGACGCTGATTGGAGGTGACTGAGGGGGGGAAGAGGGTCGCAACTGGTTTGAGCTGAAATGACAACTAACAGCAGCAGAGAGGAGAACCTATTTTAAAGTTTGACAGCAACAATGTGATTGGTTTCGGGAAACTGTGGAGAATCTGGTTGGTTTATGTAAAGTCAACGCCCACAATCAGCGGATAAAGTAATCACGGGGAGAGATTATGAATGGAAAAAAGTGTGGTGGAAGTCTTCCTCAGTGAACTTGCGCTTAAGCCTCATTGCGTCTTTACTGAATTGCAACTAGAAATAGGAAGGGCACCAGTGAACTAGTGTGGACTGGTATCAGTGATTAAACACCTGCTCGTCTTTTGTTTAAAAGTTTTTTTGAAACTTTTCTATGTGGTACATATACAGAGCACCTGGAATAATCAATTTTCACACTTCAGAATGTGTGGCAATACGGCCCGGACAGTCCTTGGTTTCCCTTTGTGTTGTGCACACTTGAAAGTCACTTTAGAAAATTGAATTCCTCAGAGAGAGCGTTTAAATCAAACGGCAAACACAAAGATTATGCAAACATTAGCACTGTGAAAAGACTTATGTCTCATTTGGTAGCTCCTCCTACCGACACGAGGTCTTTGTCGCAGCAGAATTGTGCCTTAATTAAATTCTCCGAGATGACAATAATGAATGTGGACTACATATCATAGCACACAGACATGTTTATGTTGGATGTCGGACATATTTTGCAGTGTATCAGTCAAATTGTCCTTCTCAGGATGCTGTATATGTGTTCATAGGTGAAGGCTTGGAAGAGGCAATACAATAACACAATACATAACTGTCAGGCCACAGACGTCAACTTCATTACTTAGCTTCTATAGTTTTTTTAAATTAAGTTTTAAATGTTTCTTCTCATATCTATGACGTCATCAGCCAATAAAATAACAACCCTTGAACAAAATCTTCAATTTGGTCGGATTAGATGAGTTAGTCTTTTTATTTCATTACATTTCTTAAATGATTAGAACTTGTCAGTTTTGCTCTCCAGAGCGTCGTATCGAAAATGTTCAAATCACATGAGTCGGCAAACAATCCTACGCAGCCAACCCTGAAATCTAATTCTACTAACAGAATAATACTAATAGTATTAGTGTAGCCTCATCTGTATTTGCAAGTGTGCAGAAACACGAGCTTTAAACAGTATGTATAGACTTGAAAGCATATAATATATAGCCTCTCATATCATATCCATGTCTGAACAGGTATAGTTCAAGCACGAATACCCCTCAGTCTTGACACAATAATGTGTACATTACGTCAAAAATGCCAAATTGATCTGGAAACGTCTGCACAATGTATTGTCACAAAAATAGAGCCACAGCTCTTTGTGCCATTTTAGATTTCTTTCTTTTTTTCTCAGTCAAACTGGGGGCCTTTGATGATTTGGTGATGGAGTTTTACTTTTCCTCCCACTCCTATTAATCTGCTTTACTCTTTACTTCTTTCTCGAGAATTTCTCAATATCCTTTCTACCCTCTTGTACTCTGTTCCACTCAGATGTTCAATCCAATTTCCTCATCTCTCTATCTCTCTTATGCCGTCGCACATCGAGGTGGAGAGAATTTGATAGCCCTCCTTTTCTTTTGTCCGGTTCTCATTCACTTTTTCCGCAATTTCAGACAGTGGGAGCCATCAAAGACAATGACATTTTGTTGAAATACCACGATGTCTTTGTCTCTGATCGGTCTGAGCTCTGTGACCTCATCGGGCCTCTTTGAACCTCTTCAAGCACTTAGTAGCAGCAGCCTCATGTAGTCTTAACTCAACTTTTAAGGTTGCCTGTGTGACAAAAGTCTTTGTATGTGTGTGTGTGTGTAGTACAAATATAATGTGTGCGTTTGAATAAAGTTTCCAGGGTCGAAGAATATAATATTGCTCGAGTAACCATAATAGGAAAATAATGATCTTTTTAGAGTTTCGAGCCAGTGATCAGACGCTGCTGATGAATGCCCAGCACAAACACAGGGTGAGAGGCTCAGGCCAAAGTGCAAGTGGGAGCTTTGCACCTTAATGGCTGTCATTTGTCGCTGCCATATTGGGTGGCAATTGAATAACTTCATTGGGAGGATGAGGAAAGGCCATTTTTGGTTCATTGAAGGCGATATCTTTAATAACTCTGCCAGTCATAAATCACCAGGGGAAATGGTAGAAAATGAAAATGCCTAAAGGATCCAAAATGTGTGTGTGTGACGGGTGTGTGTTTTTTTTACGATGTGTCTACAGGTTGGATGTGTCTATGTTAGAAGGTTTTTAGCCAGTGGCATGACTCTAGGAATGTCAGTCAGTCAACTCTGTATGTTCTCACTGAAATATACAGAATTATTGGATGGATTGGCATTACATTTTTTATGAACATAAATTCATGGATAATCCTACCGTTATCTGTGATCCTCTGACTTTTCCTTTTTGTCTTAATGTACCACTATGACATTTTTTCAGTTTTTAGTAAAATGTCTCAACAGTAAGCTGATGGATTGCAGTGATGTTTGAAAAGGCTCGTCATGGTGTCCAGAGGATGTATCCTAATGATTTTAGTTATCAATTTAACATGTAACTTCTTGCACCACCAACAGGTTAAAGTTGTCACTTATCAAGTTAAATATTTCAACATCCGCCAGATGAATTGACACCAAATATGTACAGACGTTCATGGTTCCCAGATGATGAATCCAAATGACTTTGGTGATCTCCTAACTTTTCCCTTATGTAGCACCACGTTGAGGTTAATATTTTTATGGGAATGTCTCAACAATTATTGGAGGATCGACTATGACATTAGGGTCAGATATCCATGGGATCCCGATCTCCTGACATCTTTAAAAATGAACTACGGTTTAAACTCTGGTTTATGAAAAAACTGAAAATCCTGCAAAATGACTTACAATTGAATCAGCCTCTATGTCGATAAGCAAACCTCAGCGTGTATATAGCTGGTACAAATAAGAATGTTAGCAATGTCATTGAGAGCATTTCCACATGCTGTGCCTACGAACAGCTGCACACATAGCCACCAGCATGGCTGTAGGCTCCCACACGGTCATGTTTCTCCTCACTTTCCTATCCTTTGTGGATAATGGTATTCACATACAATACCTTTTCTTGGCATGGAAGGTCAGGAGCATTCGTGAAGGGGTGAACGTACAGTACGATATCGACACCCACCCATTGTATCGTCTTCACAGCAATATTCACACGCGCTGTGTGGTCAGCTCACGGTGTGGAAAAGCCGCATATCCGGCAGCTGACCGCATATTATCATAGTGCGATAAATTCCGGCAGATAATCATGGACTCCTTGACTGGGGTGGAAGTCTGACATTTAATGTCAGTGACATAGAAAGTGGAGCTGTGTACTGTAAACGCTGTCAATCAATATTCCTGGCAGCTTCTGTTACAGCTGCTGTTGAATAATAGTCAACTGACCCCACCTATCTGCTTGACCTTCAACAGTTTTGACACCCATGCAGTAGACCGGCGAGTACACACACACACACACATACACACGCACAAACTGCTGCTCACACATTTGCTCACACTGAGGTGTTGCACACTGTACGTGAATGCAGAACCACTGTGTTGAGAATGATGGCTTGTCTGCTTCAGGGAGTAATGAATTTATCTCCTCCGTCAGCATCATTGAAGGACAGCCGCAATGGCTCTGTAACTGAGTGGACACACACGACGCACACACACACACACACAGAGCCATCGTCGCTACCACCAGTTATCCTTGCTTTGAGGGTGCCATGTATGCAAATGTACACGGTCCCTTTTTTACAAATTCACATGAGAAACATGATGTCTGGTATGTTGTCAGCATACTAACTTGTGAGACATAAAATGTGCCTTGAATAATTTGTGTGAGATAGATAAATGTCAGAGAAGGACGAGATGGCGAAATCGTTAAAGTTCTCCAAAAATAAATGACATTTTTTTGTGGGCACTTTTTATTGACAGCCCCTCTGATTCCCTGACTATTTCCGCAACCCACTCTAGTGAGTTTTACTTGTTTTACCAGCGAATATATGCGGCCAGGACTTTAAGCAGCAAACCAGTCAATCACTCCGAGAGCTCAAAGACGTATTTATTGATTCAAAACACAGAAATCTTTAGTGGGATGATGGTACTTCAACACAGTCTGATAAGTAGACTTACAGCAGTCGAGGCTACGAGGCAATATTTCACTTTTACAGCCGAGTGAAGGAGTGCGTAGGGAGACTGCCCTTCAACCATCATCATACGAGCATCTTAAATGATAGGATGATGGAAATTATTTCACCGACCTTCTGACTATATGTTTTCCTCGTAGCAGTCTGAAAATCATCGTCTCGGACCTCCAGCAAATACACTATTAACCCTGCTGTTATGTTGCGGGTCAAATCAAACCGTTTAAAAAAATATATTTTAAAGCACTTTTTCTGTATAGACACACACACACACACACACACACACAGACACACACGTTCACAGCCCCATATATATAATTGTACACATTTCAAACTTCACACAAAAAAATCAGGTGTTTGTTATGGGAATCCATCTTTATCCTGCTTCATGTGCCCATCCCCCCGATGTGAACCTTTCAGACTTATCTTCTCACTTTCCCCTAAATACACCTATGTTGGACCGGGAACACTAAAGTAAGGGTTTATTTCATGTCCCTCCTAATAAATATGGTATTATAGGATTTCTACAAGACTGACTGAGACACTGACTGAGAGGGACACACACACCCTATTTCATCCCAATCTCAGACCCCACCTGTGCGAGAAATACAGATAGTGTTTTGACGGGAACTTTTTTTTTCTCCTGCGGGAAAACTCCGCCCACACTTAGCAGGGGAGGTGAAACATACGAAGGGATCGCTTAGGAGTCCTACAAACTTTACACTCTGCGGATGCATACAAGTCAGCAGCTTACTGTAGGGCCACATGAGCATGAGAAACAAAAGGACGACGACACCGGAGCACATCCTTGATCACGACAGTGAAACAGAGGAGCGAGTATCTGAAGATGAAGAGCATCTTGAGGTCAATTGAGATTTCTTAACACTATAAATAAACATGAATAAAGTTTGCTTTCAATAAAAATCCTTCTGACTCATTTGGCTTGATTTTGAGTAAGCGGGCCAATATGACCCTGAACAGCAGAGGTGTCTCATCTCTATGTATCTACATCAGCCCATGAACAAAAAAAGCTTCAAAATGCAAATTTTGAAGCACACCGGGTCACATTGACCTGGGAACTTTATTGCTGTACCTAAGAAGTGAACATAACAGGAGGGTTGAACAGTAACACTTGCTTTTATTTTCAACCTTGTTTTTGAAGATCTTTCTTTCCCAATGTACAATTATCGTTAAAAAGCCTCAAAAATAGCCTAAATGTCAGGAGCATCACACTTCAGTTGGTAGGTAATGTAACACAAAATCACTATCAAGGTAAAGTGGCATCCAAAAACATTAGATATCATGTTACGCAACCATCCTCATTTCAATGTGTTGTATGCATCAGAGCCCCCTTTGTTCTGTTTAATTTTAGATAATAAAGTAGCGACTTAGGAAAACTAAAAAAAAAGCAGCACTTAGCAACATTGTTGCTATAATTACGTAAATAATTACCGTTCTGAAGCAAGCCCATAGTTTCCTCAGTTACCTTTGCTAAGAGGGCGCCTGTTATGTCATCATCAGATGAGTCATGTTTTATTAAAACACCATGTTTTAAAGATAGACAGTCTAGGTGTCTGAGGAAAGATGAAAAGAAAAGTGAAATGTCAACTAACTAAAGCTGAAGTTTACATTCATGTAGCAGTTACAGTCACAGTGGTTTGAATTAACTTTTTTTTTTTTCAAACTAAAGTTTATGGCTCCAAACTCTTGTTTTCTGTTATATTAGTACATCTTTAAGTCATGCAGTTTTGTTGTTTTTTTTTCAATTAGATTTACCAACTATATTTTGCCTGTATGGCATGCTCTAGCATTTGCTCACAAACTATTACAACCGCGGTCCGATGAACCCTGACACACTTATAAATGAGCAAAAGTACAATTTTGAATTACGGTCGCTATTCTGAGACTGTTCTGCATTTTCCGGAGGTCTTGGTAAGTTTCCGCTGCAGTTTTGGGAGATAGCACATCGACATGAATGCACGTTGCGACGCCACACCTCCGCGGGAGCCAAGGTAGCGTGCTAAACCACAGACAGCTACCCTGGCCGGGGAATTACATGCTTGGTCACACAGCACATACTGCACACATATATACGAGCCCACCCAGGAGTTTGCTCGCGTATTTAATAAGAACACAGTATGCGGGACACCCACACCGCGTTCGGCTGCGCCATGCAACCGAGAACGAAAGCCAATTCCATCACATGCCCGTGGATTTGAAAAGCATTACGCGGAAAAGAGGTCCACACCGCTGTAATCCAATTTGGGTTACTCACAAAAGAAGTTTTTGTTTGATACAATTTACACAGGGACATCTGCATGTGTACATGGGAAATTAATTTGTGCTAATGAAACACACTGCAATCTCCTGCACACAAAACCACATTTCCTGCCAAAACTCACTAATTTCTCAGCCTGTGGTGGAAGGGAAGGGGAGCTAATTGTACAGAGAAGCAAAAGGAAGGAGAAAGGAGAGAATCAAAGGGGTGGGAGCAAAATGGCGAGAAAGGAAAAGTTATGTTGGTTTAACAGCGTGTTAGGATGTATTGCTTCTGGCTATTATCATTCTAAAATATGCAAAGACTGCATATTAAAAGGATTTATTTGTGTGTATAAATGTGTCCAGTACACCTGTGTTGCTGTGCTTTTGGACTTCAGCCATTGTTAGTTGATTTTCAACACTCTGCGTTCTTTAGGACTACAGGATACCGTTTTTTTTCTTCCCTACATTTGGTCATTTTGGTCAGTGTTGATTATTCTTCCAGCTCGTCTAGAACATTAGCAGCTACAGGTATAAAGCAACCAGTGCCAAATTATCAGCATTGAGGAATTAATAGATTTTGTATCCAGACATTGACTGAAGAAATCCGTTTGAGTTCTTCTCTTAATCCACATCTTTTTAGTTCTAATTTCTATCGTTTGAATACTGCAAAAGGAAAAACATGAAATGCTTTCACCTGGAGGAGTCAACGCTTAAAAGTATCATTCAAGACTAAAAGCTTTTTTTCTTGTATATGGGCCATGTGTGCTCACAAAGTTCACCTGCACAATTGCACAAGATTGGACCACTTCACATATCCGAAAAACCAACAGCAGATACGAACCAAAAGCAAGAACAAGGGACACATCAACTCTCACACTGGCCCGCCTGTCCCTATGGGGCTGCTCAGCATGGTCAACATGGATGGCAGCTGTAATTACACTGAAGCTGTGTGTGTGTGTGTGTGTGTGTGTGTGTGTGTGTGTGAGCAGTGTGTCTCAGATGGGATCAAGTCTCTGCTCTTATCTCGGCCGGCTGCTTTCTCAACCGAAGAACGCCATTGTTCCGGGGAGAAAGACACAGTGTGTGTACACATACGTGGGTGCGAGTATGATGTGATTTAATACCAAGATCACACAAAGCGGTCAAATACAGAGAAGGGGCTCGATACGTAGATACACCTCGAGCCAAAGATGAAGGAAAGTGTTTGCAAAAGACTGGTGGGTGACACTGGAAGATAGACTGTTCATTTACAAAAGGGATTGGCCAGACTTTTTTGCCTCTCCCCCCTCCCCTCCAGCACGATGTCTCGCATTTCTTTCCCGGCTTGTTTGCTCAACCGAATCCCACTTCGATTAGCCTGCTTGGTTTTTCACGTGCAGATTTCTTATATTTACCTGCTGCAATGAATCCGAACGTACAGGCTTAGAAAGGCCGTTCCACCCTGAGATGGTTATCAAGTGGAAAACTAATCACTCCGGCTATCTGTGTGTGAGGTGAGAGCGAAGAGGCTCGTAATGGTCCCTGAGGAGTTTGCGGTGCTCTGCTGGCAACGCGCGAGGCCAGAGTTTGAGCCGAGGTGATATCCCAAACAATAATGAGGTGTCAGGCACGGGGCAGAGGAGGCAGGGGCCACACATATAATATTACTCCCAGTGTCCCCACTTCATGACAGTGGCAGATGACGGCACGGGCACTGGGACAGAAGAGTGTTCATTTTGACAGAAGTTTGCAAATCTTGCATATTTGAGTATCCTGCACTCAGTGGCTCATCAATAATGAAGCCCGACACTGTGAGGAGTTTAAGTAAAGAGCCGCGCAGCCCGCTGAATCATTTAATGCGCGGTCTGAAGCAATGACACGGCTAACCGAAGGACACCGATTCTATGGGGCAGCCGGGATGCAGTGGATGTACAGTGGCTGTAACTGTAACATGAACCTGAGTGCTGCTGTTGCTCCCGAGGCAAACTGTTGAAAGGGAATTGTTGTATGATAGCTGGGATACACTGTGGACTCTTCATTGTTTGATGAAGTTGATAAATTAAACATTTCTTCGGCGGGTTATTCATGTTGCAACGGAGACTTGGGAATGCGATTGCCCGTGCCGTGCCTTCAAAACCTCGCTTATCTACTATACATATTCTACACTGGCCCACTGCCCAGATAACGTGACGCCACATTTGTGAAAATGTCCTCCTCGGTAGTTTCTCAAGTTTTAAACAGAGTGTATCTTACCTACAGGTTTCCACAAGAGATACAGCCTCACCAAACTTATTCCCCGTCGTGCCTCTGCCCGGATCAAGCTTTTTGATGAGTTGGCCCTGGTGAGGTGCTGTGCAATCAAATGCATCACTGCGTAAACCCGCGCGGAGCGTCCTCGGAGAGAGAGGGAGGGAAGCCGGGCGAGGCTGGAACAGAGAAAAGGGTGTGCGCGTATCGATCACACCGCGGTGCGCGGGGAGGCCAGAGTGACCAGCCATGAAATGGCTGCCGTCCCCGGAGCAGTTGCCACCATTACCCACATTCCCTTGCCCCGGCTAGGTTGGGATTACCCGAGATATGGATATACATAGGAAAGAAAATGGCAATCAATGTGGCATGATGGGGAGGGATGTGCATGAGTGTGTTGTGCGTGGTGTGGGGTTCATTCCATTATCCCCAGAAAGCTGCAGCTTGACTCTCCATGTTCTGGTTGCGCTTCCTCAGGCCGCAGAGCCCTGCTGGTTTTAATTCCAGCGGGATGAAATCTAATCTATTCAGGATTAATGCAATTAAGTGCGATTAACTGTATCACTTAACAGTTGTCACACGGATGATCTTGCGTGCGTCTCGCCACAGTTGGGCATGCACGTTTTTTTTCCGCCCTTCTGATGGGGAAGAAAAAAAACTCCATGTTCACAGTTGAAATGTACACGTGAGCTAAACTAAGTCTGTGTTACTTCTTGATGGGCTTTCACAAGTTTTTGTTGAGATCTTACATGGCTCGATGTGACATTGAGTAAGCGTTGTAATCCAGCATTCTCCAGAAGTTGGACTATGGTGTGAACCCCATGAAGTCTCACTCTGCGGTGTTGTTTCCACATCTATACATTTCCTGATGTTGGATATGGAAGAGCTGATATCATCATTCAGAAATGTTTCACATGAAAGCCTGGGAAAAGCATCACAATCTATTTTCCTAAGTATCGCATTTCCTTCACTTTTCCAAATAATCCAGCTGATTATACACATAACAGTCAGTTAAGTCACAGAGAGTACTGCTGAGACTATACAGTCTAACAAAAAGATGCTATTTCTTGCATCGTGGTGAATCGTGTGTAGGATGCAGCACTTTAGGAGCAACATGCCTCCAATTGTGACGAGAATATCTAAAGAATCGGATTGTCATGAAATTCTGTATAGATTTCCACCAATTTGCACCTTTCTAGAACTATTTACATCATTTGTGTAAGTTAAGCAATTGCTAGCAAGCTAACCTGCTAAACTTAGATGTTTAACATGATAAACATGGTAACTGCTCAACATTAGTAAGCTTGTATTTTCAACAAGAACATGTTAGCATGCTGCAGCCGTACAGATGAAATCACCTAACTTTAGGGAATTGCAACGTTTAATTTGTGGAATACTTTAACACTGCTTTTGTTGTTTTTTTTTGGGTTTTTTTCCACTTCGTACATCATCCCATACTATAACCTACACATCTTGCGGTACCTCATTTTGACAGAATCCGCCTCAATACCTTTTGCAAATGTTTTTCTGCAATATTTCTGTCATATTGTTTTAGGGGAACATGAGCTTCAGGCGGCACAGAAGACGCTTTACCTCTGGTTAACATTCCTTTAGAATGCCCTTGGAGGGAGGTGGGCCCCATGGGTATATAATCTTCCCCTGGTACGTGCACTAGGCTATGAATAAGTCATCTCTCACCAGGACACAACCCTCACGTTGAAATGATTGAGATTTCACTTGCCTGCTGTAGCACAGGAACTACCTCGTGGCAATCCTGATGCATATTATAGCAGCAGGGTTTAATGGAATAAAGGAGAGACGGTGCCGCAGAAGCAGCGGTGGTTGGAGTAGTTTTAATGCCACCCCTACCCCACCCCTGCACACACACGCCCACAATCATACAGTCGCTATCAATAATCTTCCCGAAGGAAGATATTCACCCTGATGGGAACATTTGCGCTCCATTCTGTTTCACTCTTTTGAACGCAGTCATTTAGCCTCACTCTTTCATGCTTTTCTCTCGTTCCGTCTAAGGTCATTGTCGTGAACATTTCCTCTTTTTTCTCAATGCTTTTCAATGATTTATTGTTGGGAGGTTCTCAGGGGCAAAGTGAGGCCACATGAAGAGGGAGTCTGTCCTTTATTCTCCTGTGTTTGGTTAATGTATTTATTCCACACACTGTCAGTGTCTTTAGGACCATCAGCCCATAGTTATTCACGTCATCGCGTTGTGGAAATTACAAGCCCACCGAATGCCTGAGCGATTCCCCGGCACACATTTCATTAAAATAAGCCCACAGAAAAGAATGAGGACCACAAAAGAAAAGGGGAGATAGGGAGAGGCGGGAGGAGGAGGAGAGGGAGAGGGAGGGGGGCAGTGAAATACTCTTTCCATCAGCAGGAGTCCTCATAAATATTGTAATTGTGTGGTTATAGAAAAGGAGCGGTTGTGAGCCACTGTGCTGTGATTGACTTTGAGTGAATGCTGTCTCACCTTTTGAATGAAATGAACATGAACACTGGTGACAAAAAGAAAAAGAAAAATAATGGCCTTTGTGAATACGACAAGGAAGTCATCTGGTTCATGCGGGCCGCACAGAGAGAAACAAAAAAAAATCACATCTTCTTTTTCTTTCTCTTCTGGTGTTAAACTCCCACCGCCATTGCTTGCTGATCTCTGCTGACTCGTTACATTTTTGTTTCCCTCAGACTTAATAACATGAACTGTGTGAACCCCGGGAGATAGCTGTTCACGTAATGGGATGTAGTAACTCGGCATACCAAAAGGCAAATTAATCAGACCAGCTGGGTTGTCAAGGAGAAACCAGAGAGTCCAGTTGCTCTTCCCCGGCCATCTCCACTCCTAATGTGGCTTAAATTTGTACAGAGAGCCCCTCTAGTGTCAGAGAGCCTCAGGCATGAGCAGTAGCCTGAATGAAGTACCAATCACCCCGTTTCTCTTCTCCGCTGCAGGGCTCTCATTTCACACCTCTCTGGCATGTTATTGGCCCATTCAAGACCCGAGTCCTGGTGAGTAACTGAGCGCAGAACAAGAGACGGGGAGAAAAGTCTCGTCACTTTTTTTTCTTTTTTTCCGCCCAAACAGACGTCGCTCCTCTATGTCGCGCTGTCGACGAAGTTGTTTCGTACATTTATTCTCCGATGCCCCGACAGTTTAGGAGGTTGATGGTGGCATGGAAGGGGAAGGAAAAACCGCGTGAAAAATGTAAACGGCTTATCGTGGAAGACTTTCAGCAGCATTTCGACATCCCGGTATATTCTTATTATGTGCTTTACCTGGAATGTCCTTTGCTTTCTTCCAGTGTTTCCTGGAGCAGCACTGATTAATTAAACTCATTAATTAGCCAATTAAGGACAAAACGGTCATACGACCTGCTTCTTACAAACATGTAAACCAACTAAACTGCTGCATGAAGCACCTGTTGTCAAGAGTAACGACTTAAATCATGGTCAAAATGCACAAAGAAGGTGAAAAAAAGGCCAAAATAAACAGAAATTTTAAACTCTGTCTCTAAAAAAAAAATGTGACTTTGAAGGAAGAAAATTATTGCATTGCTCTTTGTATAGAAGCTCGGCAATCTTTTTCACAATTTGTAATTATGGGGAAGCAGCAGCAACAACAACAATACAACAAGTAGTAATAATAGGTAATAACAGTAATTATTGATCGGTCCAGGAGGAGACTCCAGAGGGCAAAGGGGCGGTCAGTGGCTGGAGCCTCCGTACTCGCACATCAGCCCGGGTATTTGTGGTGCGATAGCAATTCAGCATTTGATAAACATATCTATTTTTCTTTTTTTTATTGTTCCCTATTTGTATTTGAAGTGCATGAGATATAGACTTGTCCGAGTGGCTCGGTCCAGTAGCAGCCAGCGTTAAACAAATTAAAAGATTCAAAGGATTACTCCGGAGCATGACAAGACAACCTTATTATTCTAAATAATTGGATTGCAAGAGTTCAAGGAAGGGCGGACAAAGTAAAAGTGAGGCACATGAATTCTCATCATTGTGGTGGGTCTTCCAAGATTTAGCTACCGCTGCCTGCAAATTGCTTAAGAAACCTCTCATGCAAAATTGATTACTTTTCTTTCTGACTAATGCGGAATCTGATTCCTTATGCTCTTTGATATATTTCCATCCATATTTAAATCTCTGCATTCTTAAATTATTCTCTGATATCATGACAGGGACCGATTATGAACTCAAATTGCAAAAAAGCGTTCAAAATCACACAATTTCAAGCGAGTTACTTCATCTAATAAGTAATAGAGCATCGTTTTTTTTTCAACAGCAACACAGGCCATCAATTTGTAGGATTTCAGCCAATTTAATGCCAAGCTAATTTCATTCCGAGCCCATGCATATTACATTCATATGTTAGGACAATGAAACCACATGGAATCCTGTTTAGTTCATTAATTCACACTTATTAATTCAAACATCTGTGTCAGTGTCTCAGAGGTCTTGTGATTAACATTATTAAGCTCGTGCCTCTTGATGTAGATCTGTGGACTCACAAACGCGTATATAAGCACAAACAAACAAACACATTTAAGCATGGTCAGACACTTAAAAGTACAGCGGTACAAGATGAAATAAATGCACATGTATGCATAGAAATTAGCATATCTCAGTGAGCAGAAAGTGTTTTGATGTTTACATGCTCTCCCTTGTAATTATTTTAATATTCATTGCTGTGGGCTCGGAGCAAGCTTCATGTCTGTGCTTAGTGTCTGCACCCTGCGCACTGCATGACAATTAGCGCCTTACATAACCAGCAGCCAGCCACACACCCACATAGTATGTGCGGCGCACACAAGCAAGAGGATGCACGAGCGCACAGTCACACGCGGACATGCAAATGAAGCACACATGAACACTGATAAAAACATAAACATACAAACTACAAACCCACTTTACGCCTTCTTCTATCCTATGGGGACGTTTCGGCTGAATTACCTCAAAACTCCATATTCCATTCCTTTAACCGCTTTTAGTGTGGACATGTGTGTCCTCATGGGTATCTAACCACCAGCAACACAACATCTCTCTCTCTATATATATATTTGTATATATTCATTGATACATTCTCCTTTTCAACACCTCCACTGTGCTTGCCTGGAGTCCTGCCTTTATGTCCTTGGTGGTTGCAGCCGTAATGGCCGGGGTGATGAGATGTTCGACTTCCTGAACACAAGCAGCGCAGGCCATCACAAATACCAATAAATACCTGAGAGCTGTAAAAGGTGGCATCTGGTCTCTTCTTTGCCCCAGGCCAGCCATCAGAGTATTAGCACGAGTGCCTGTGCGTCTATATATATGTGTGTATATATATATATATATATATATATATATATATATACACACACACACATTCCTACATGCACTGTATGAGTGCATGTAGGAATGTGCCTGGTTTTCTACGCCCCTCAGCGCTTGCTCGCATCCTGTCCGTGATTGCTGTAAAGGCTCGGTAACCCCTTCTGAGAGGATCCCAATCAGTTTACTCAGACGAGGAGGAAGAGTGTGAGCCTGATGGTGTGAGATGGAGGGAGTGGAGGGAGGGTACTGATGAGTACAGACGGGGCAGGTGGAGGCAATGAAAAGAGAGAAAATGGAGGAGAGGACATTAGGAATTTGTAAGACGGACCCGTGAATAGAGAGTCTAGAGAGATGATGTGATTGGGGAAAAAAAGAAAAGAAAAAAAAGGCATGGCATGAAAAATATCTGCTCTGTTCCCTTGGTGATCTGTGTCCTCTTTATTGGCTGGATACGCTGCTATGTTAGCAATGATTGGTCTCACGATGAGACTTATGAAGTGTGTGTTTCTTCATACAGCAGGAATCCAATATTAGATATGTAAAAACCTCAGGACCTGTTGCAGACATCTTGGCAGTCTTCTTTTCCTGTGTGGAAGCTTGCTTGTGTGGCTGCATGTTCATAGTGTGCATCAGTTATCCCCTTATCACGCCATCGCCTTTCCTTTTAACCGGAGGATCTGCGGGCAAGAGCTCCATTTGCTATTTTGGTTCACCAATATGTTCCCTGAGAATTGGATCCTGGGCCAGAAAAAAGAAAAAAAAAATCAAACGTGATGAGCATCCACATCTGAAGCAATCCACGGGCCTTGAACGAAGGCGTTCATGGGAAAAGTGACAGATCAAATCCAATTGCCCGTTCACTGACTTTAGACAGTCTTTTAGTCACGTCAAAGACGTAGGGGGGTTTGATGAGGTTTTGAATGGCGGATGATTTTCTTTTTTCTTTTTTCGCAGATGAATGAGTTACAGGATGTAGAGGCGCTGCGGTATGCGGCGCAGGAGCGTGGAGCCAGTGATTCTATTTAAGCATGAGCACGCTCTCCCCGAAATGAAAAGAAGTTTGGCCATGATATTTCTTTTCTTCACTGGAAGGTGGACTGACTTTAAAGAAGAAGAAAAAGCAGATTCTTTTCATAAGGTTATTTACATTTTAGCTTTAATTCTCACCAGCTGTCTCGGTAAACAACGTGACGGTCGTTCCTCCACATTTTCTTCCCTCTCAAAGCTTACTGTCAACCAGCTCTGCCCAATAGGATTGTCTTAGTCTGGAAAACAGCACTGGAAAGTTGCATGATGAAACCAGACACACAGAACAACAACAAAGGATAAAAGAAACAAAGTAAGAAGAAAAAAAAACTGGCCCTTTGACGCTCACCCCTTCTTCTCTTCTCTTCAAATCTGCTCAGCCCCTTCATCCTTTCTGAATAACTTTGTTGCCGACTGAATTATTATTGCCTTTTGCCTACTGCTGCACTCTTTGAGAGGGAAATATAAAACTTTATCCCATATAGATCTACATCCTCGCTTGTCTTTTTAAAATGTTTCGGAGGGCTCTTAAAAGTTGTGCGGCAAAGCAGAAACACTGTAATCTTTGTCATCTCAGAGGTCTTGCTGTTTGAATGTTATTACATATACTGTAGAGCTGACTGTTGTGTTCGGCAAAAACATTTGAAATGCAAATCAATGTTTGAAATGAATCAGGGCCTTTTCATATTTAGCTCACACATTATCTAATCGCTATTTGATTTCACATGCAGGGGCATATCTAAGTGAAATCAAATAATCTTTTTAAACTCCCTCACTACCCCAAACATTAGCCATTGGATTCTACGGCAGGGGGCTGGGTAGACTACTAATGGGCTAGCAATTGAGATCTTAAGTGTCCTTTCACACTCTAATCAAATTGATAAGGTGGTCCTACTGCAAGGGCAATCTCACTGTCCTCTGCTTTGAGAAATCCTTAGCCTTTAGTTTCTCTATCTATCTCTCTGTGTGTGCCAGTTCAATTCAATTTCAGTCACTATCAATTCAATTACGCTGTGATAACATTAATAGCTAGTAGCCTTTGATGCCAAAGCAACTGGATAACAAACTCTTATCATAACATAATATTGGTATGTGTAGAAACTATACAATATTGACTGAAATTGGTAAGATGGAGTATAAGAGATATAAATAAAGAATAACAATAAATATCTGGTTTTCCCCCCATTATGAAGGCTTTTTCTTCGCTTCAAGAGTCTAGGGACGTTTTCAGCCAGTCTCAATATTTGGATTATTAATATGTTGATGTTTTGATCAAGGTTTAACGCAGACATAATACATATTCTTTGTGTGGGAAGTGACAGTGTTTCTGTGGTAGAGAACCCAGTCAAGTGGCAAAAATGCACCTTTCTGTGTTCATAATAGACTGTGTCTAAAGGGTCGCTCCCACAGATAATCATCACCCGTCTCTGCAGTTCCCATAGAGACTGTAAATATGAAGTGCACGGGGTCATCGTGACGTCACCCATTGGTTTGAGGACTGCCACTTTGAAGCCCTGAGTTCATAATTTTAAGCAGATTTTGGCCATCACCAGACTCTATTAAAACCAGAAGTGATGGGTACATTTTTAGACGAGCCAACGTGTTGCAATTAACTTTAATGAAGTTAAAACACTGTGAAAGGGTTATGATTCTAAGACAAAAGCACAGACAACAACAAACAATACCATGGTAGCAACCTGTCAATCACAACGTAGCCACATAAATCAAGGGAGAAGTACGTCTGGTAAACCTCTATACAATCCGACTTTGGAATTGGAAAAACGGAAACAAGCATTTCCACATTGGCTTCTCTTTTCGGACCAAGAGGCCGCTGCCTGGCTGTTCCCCTCTCTACTCAGTGTTTTTAATCTCTCAGCTCATTATTTAGTTTTTTGGGCCCACAACTTTTTTGTTTACCTTACTTGCTCTCAAAGTGTTGTTTTCAGCCACATCAGTTCCCTTTTTTCATTAAAATAGTTGGATCAACTGTGCATTACTTCCCAACACCAAGAAACACACAGACAAAGTTAGCATATTAATCATTGTGGTTGTCACTAATATAGTCTAACTCAACATTAATATTATGTTGTAGCATTCTTGGGAATGAATTAATGTTTCTACTGGCCTTCAGATACATGTACAGTATATGTGACATGTAATATTCTTCTTAGTCTTCTGAGGTTCGGTAAGTATGTTGTTCTGAGGCAGGTGTATATCACACTCTGTTTCCTCCACCTCCTCTCTCTCCCGCTCTCTTCCTCTATCGTTCTATTCTCATCCGTGTAGCTCTGAGGTCTACTAAGTCTCTGATCGGCTGTCTCTCTGTTGTTCTAAGATAAAGCCACCTTTCACTGTTTGAGATCAAAGAGTAAGTTTGCATAATGGAAAGAGAGAACGGTGATAGTGGTGGAATAAAGCGGAAAAGGAGGGGACTGTGGATTCAGTTGAATAATAGAAAATGGAATGCTGACACTTTCCTTGAACCCTCAAGACTCTTTTTATACGCCAACCCAACCATGACCAAGTAAATCTTACAGGCAGTTAGGATTTTATACTCATTTATCGCTTCCAGAATATACCATTTGAGAAAAATACCTCTGCATTTCATCCTATAACTTACCATTTTCAGCATTTTTGCTTCATGGCTCCCATCTGGCTTTTGTTTATGGAGAGCATCAGTTTGCTTTGATCTGTTTTTTGTGATTCTTTTTGGTTCGGAGATTTGTGGCGTATTCCAATCCCGGCGTCATTTGGATCAATGGCCACTGCAGCTTTGGATTTGTTTTCCATAACAATGTCTTGGGCTCTCGCAGCGATATCTTAAATCGTTGTTCTACTGGAAATGGAAATGAGAGTTGAGTCATGTTGGGAATCAAAGAATGAATTAGTAGATAAACACGGGTTAACAGGTTTTTACCGCCTCAGTGCTGTTTATCTGTGCTTCTTTGCAGATATTCACAGCATCCTGATGATATTAAAATGTGTGTGGTTGCATCAGCGCTTTAAGTACTTTAAGGTCTTTGGAGTCACCATAATGAGTAGATTTAACAGTCAAAAAAAACATTGGTATTGTATTTCTTCGGATAAACAAAATGTCAAGGAAATACTCCGATTCTTAAATTATGCTTGATTCTTTATTCGTCGACATCTTTATGGTAGACGGTCATCCAAAGTAGCTGCTCTTTTGTTTGCCAGCCTAAGTCTCTAGAGAATAGAGGGGGATATTTATGGGATGGATTTCCTCACAGAAGTCTTTGTAGGTCACTGTGCCGTCAATATGAGCTGACCAAGACAAGTGAAGTGACTGAGTGCAGTTGACTTCTGTCAGCAGAAGATTGTTGTGTTCAAGGTCACTGCTCTATTAGTAGTCTGAATGTCAGACAGCATCTCTGCAATCGTCTTTACTTGCTTCTTTATCCTGACATAAGAGTTATTTATTGAACTGCATTGTCCGATCTGTGTCCTGAATCTGATTGAGACTTGTCGAAGAGTTCGGTAGGTTCAAACAAGGTATTTAATACAACAGGTAGGCCTGTGTTTACCTGTTCTATATGACCACTCTCAGGTATATTTGCAGTGTTGGACTGGGACAGAAACATCTGCCCTGCCATTTAGGCTCGGACTGGACCACTACAATCAATCGCATAGCACCCATCCTCAAAGGTCCCCTATGTATATCAATCTGGGAATAATGAAGGCTTAGATCAAAAATTATTTAAACTGTAAAACTGGACATCTGACCAGATATTTGACCAGTGTGTCGACAGTACGTGCACACCTCAGGGATGTTACATTGCAATCATTTTTACTCTGCAGGGAAAGCTATTAAAGTAATTGAGACTTTAATATTTTCTGGCAAGCTTAATCATGACATACTGAATTATAAAGGTGCTTCAGGCAGTCAGGTATCGCCAATAAACATATTGGACAGGAAAGGACGCAGCTCAGACTGCCACAAGCAATATTTCAAAGGAGATTTCAATCTCAACTAAGCTTTATGGGATTCAGGCAGTTAAAAATCTACTTATTTAATTTCACTTACCTGCAAATATATTTTCTGGGTGATTCAGCGGCCAATAAAACCGATAATGCATAAGTCCTAACAAAATAAGCCACTGAATTTGTCAATATGCGTTTGAAATAAATGAATATGACGATAAAATAAAGCCTGAAATATATAAATGAGGTAATACATATATGAGTGAATATGAATATTTAAAAGTCAATAGTTAAAAGAATAAACAAATCATGTTTTTTTTCCTTTAAAAAAACAGACATTTTTAAAAGGACTATTCCGGGTTTGTTCATGTCCTATGTCCATCGGTCAGGGCATAGGATCCGAATAAATCAGGTTACCAGTACCTCCATGAACACTGATCCCATGTCAATCCTAGCACTTGTACAGGGCGGGTTTAGCCAATAATATAGACGCGTGAGGCGGCGTTAGCTAGCAGAATATTCTGTTTTGGTCTGAATCTGTGGGCTAACATCCTTTTGAAAATAACTATGTATTTTTTGTTTATTTAACTATCCTGACTCATCTATATTTTATATTGACTTTTCTCCCTCTTGTATTTATCTTGGGATTCATTTCATCGCTATAATTATTAATGTATTTATGATGCTTGTTCCCCACGGACCTCCCCACCTCCTCTGCCATGAAGTTTGTCTTTCACTGCAGTGACCCGTAATTCTTAATTGTTAATGTGGTACAAAGAGGAAAGTCACAACGTCTCTCAGGGCAATGAGGGATGATTAAAAGAATGCAATGTGCCAATGAACTGTGTTGTCCTTGGTTGAGGTCTGTAGCTTCCATTACTCGGTCAAAAAGCAAAACATTCAAAGTTCACATAATACACAAAGAAGACACATCTTCAATTCAAATAAAGACCACCACTGACTATTTACACCCCCTTTTTTAAACATCTGTTTAACTTAGCCTACCATTAGTTTTTCAAGCGAGAATCACCACTGACACCAGAGCAGCACCTTGACCTTGCCCAAATCTCCGTTAGCTAGATATTCACCTTCTTAGTCAAAAAAGGCACAGTGTATCTGGCTGCTGCTCGCAGGTAGATGACGAGCCTACTGCAATTCAGCGGAGTGGTTTATTTTCAAATCATTGGCACTGAAGCAAGAGTGATGTGTAAAGTAATACCTGTTATGGGATCCGGTTGTGTTCCCCTAGTAGGCCAATGCTAAAGCTACTCCACAGCTGAATGTCACCCGCCCTGTGAGACTCATAACGGCACAGACAGGAGTGGTGAAAAAGATTGCCGCTCCTATGATTGAAGCTTGACAAAATAAAACCCAACAATATCCAGATGTGTCATCCAAATGAGCATGAATGGGAAGAATTTCATATTTTGTACTCTGTGGTATTCTGACATCCAGACAGCTATAACTGTACTGTAACTCTCACTCTCACATTTCAAAACATAGCCCAATTCCCTTCCTCCCCTATTCTCTTCCTCCCTCGCTTATCTTTTTTTCTTTCAAAGTCTCAACTCTCATCTATTTTTCTCTTTCTTTCCTCGCTTTCTCTCCTTTTGCTTTTTATTGACTATTCCCTCAACCACAGGAGCTTAATGAGCTTCTCCCTCACTTTCTTCATTTGTCAGTGTGCCTGTATTTGCCCCCACCTTCCATTCCCATCTATCCACCCTATCTCTGCAGGCTTCTATTTTAAAGTACTAATAACTAGGTCTGCGTCTACATTAGCAACCCACCTATTAACATTAGCGGCAGCATATTTCCGTCTCTTGCTTTACTGGTGGGGATTGAGCAGTAATCACATTGTTTTTCATGTATTCCAGTTTGGGAGGCTGCATGTATGATACGTGTTAGCATGTTTGGCTGTGTGAATAAAGTGTGTCGCCATGTGTGTGTCCTCACGCATCAGCTTCATTGCTCTGGGCGGACGCCACCGGAGCGATTTACAGCTCCGGTGGGACAAGGTAATGGTGGGGGGGACGAGGCAGGTGGGGGGGAGAAAGAGGAGAGGGGTAAACTCTGGGAGAAGAGACAATTCCAAGTCCCGCTATCAGCAAGGCAGAGTTATGGGCTGTGTGTGTAGCTGCCTGAAACACTTAGAGCTTGAGCCCAAGGGGCCACACACCGCTGCAGCGGGTGCCTCTGAATGTCGTCATCCTCTGCAGTGGTGCAAAAGTGCCGTTGCGCTGTGTATCTTCACCTTCGTGAAAAACAGAGGTGAAAATGTTTTCGACATAACTATGGTCATGGTTAATAACTACATTAACATCTTGGTTTAAAAAGGCTTCCCAAGTCAACACCTTCAAAACACATTGCTAATACGGTCAACCAGTTCATGCAGAAAAACTCTTTTCAGTTCACCCTGTGCTATGTTACACCACTCGAAACTGACCAATAATAGTGGAGCTTCAGCCAACAATCCCAAAACTGAAGACATACTGAATTTAAGCACATTCTACTTTGGCTTTTTAATGATCGTAAAGTACATAAAGACCTGAGTGTACCTTAGTTTGATGTCTCGATCGCCAGGTGATGTGGTGGTTCACCTTTACACTGATCTGTATGCTTTAACTTCTTTTTAATTTCTTTTCAAAATCTTATTAATCTGTTTTTGCTGCTGAATCAGTTTGATATCCAAAAAATATGCTTCAAATGCATATTTTAGATCATTCTGTCTGCACCGGTCTGTCATTTCTTTTTAGTTTTTCTAAAAAATGTGAACATATTCATGCTGTAACTGCAGTTAGCGATAGTGTGAGCCCAATGGTAATTCTGACAGTCGAGTGGCAGCGGGAGGTGAGGGTTAGCAAAGGGTGAGTTAAAGGCATCATAGTGTATGTTCAGCCCTTTTGTTTTCAAATAACAGATGCTCCGAGTTTTCTTTGACTTATCTCGAGAAATTGACAATTTTATAAATAGCCGGTTGCTTCACAAAACGCATAGTGTGTATTGGGTAACTGCCTATTTTAGACTACACAATGGAGTAAGGTTAACTTTCTAGCTGTTCTGCCATGGCAACAGCTGTTGAGAAAGGACTTACACCTGCTTTGTGAAGGTGGAAATGTGTTTCATTGTGTTTTTTAATAAATGTTTTCTTGCACATTACACCTCCAAACTAAGCTAAATCTAAACTTGTCCATAGCTTGTGCAACCGGCTGCAGGGCTCCATCTAATTTTCCTACTTCAACTTTGAATACCGATGACACAACACACGCCAACATCGACTGAGTCACAGAGCAATCTCTCACAACAGGCCGCTTATCTAAATGACTTAAATGGAGAAAAAAGAAAATGTCGGTGATCCTCAATTACTCAGACCTTTGCTTTGGTGTGATTGGCGATACACATACAGTAGTTAGCCTTAAGGTGCCATTAGCTTCAAAGAACTATACAAGACGACTCATTGCCAGATCAGATTAGGACACCTTTTAGGTGTTCACCTTTTGATTTGATAAGCTCACTTTCATGTTTATCCAGTCCCCACACCTATAGATAAAAGATCTATTATTTACTTGACACCCGTTTTAACGAGAGGAGCCCATTTGGGTTTAAGAGCCTCTTACAGGGGATCAGTTGGGTGGGGTGGAGTGTCATCGATGGTAATCAGAGCTCTCCAGTTGCTTCCTGTGGCTTGAAAAGGAGCTGTGAGATTTGATGACAGGGTTTAATCACCTGCCTCTCCGACTCTGAGAGGCCTCAAGTTTTAGCTTCTCATTTAACCATGCTGTTAAATGATCTTGAATGGTCTCTCGTCATTCCTTCACAATAATAGTCCCTCGGTTGAAATTTGAGCCGATTGCGTTACGGTCTTTTAAACACACGTCAACGCGGCGGCGTTTGCCAAAGGTCAGCGAGATCACGCAGCGAGCTGGGACGCCTACGTCACAAGATGCACGGATTGTGACGGGGATTTTATCCGCAGTAGACAACGACAGTCAGATCGAGATAGAGATAAAAACTTTTTAGGTGTGGGGGGCAAAAGTGTCTGACAGGAAAATCAAAGAGCTCGCTGCCGGGTGTCGGAATCCAGTCGAAGAAGAAGGAAAAAAAGTCATTCTCCTTCAACGCATGAGTGAGCGGAAAGTATACGAGTGTGTGCCTGCATGTGTGAATGTGGCTTTTGTATTGCCACTGCAGTGTGAATTTTGACAGTAATGATGTGGGGCCTTCACAAATTGACGGACGGAGGGAAGGAGAGAATGAGAACAAGAATGGGAGACGAGGCATGAGCAAAACAAGATCGACAGAGCCTTAGAGGAAAAAAGGTTGTCACCCAGCGAAGAAGCAGTGGACAGGAGCAGACTGTCGATCTGTAGACTACCTGTCTCGCTCGGTCTCTTTCTTTCCTTTTCCCTCTCAGGCTGTTTCTCTCTCCTCTTGATAGTCCATCTTCCTCTCCCGTTTCTGTCCATCCCCATCTTTCAATCCAGGGTCACAGGCCGATGTCGTTTAACACAGCAGGTCACTCGGGTTCACTCTCACTGAGGAAATGGGGTTGGTTACCTCTAACCTGCACCTGCAGACAATCCACCATCCAAATAAAAAACATTCACACAATTACGGTGCTACATTGGTCTTTTCTTTCCTTCCATTAAATTCTACAGGTTTAGAAATACACCTATTAATCCATGCAATCTGTTAGGGAAACGTTCCATGTCCTCTCCTTCCTGGGAAGTGTCTGGAAGATGCGGCACTGACACAACTATTGTTGTCAAGGTGCTACGGTTTAATGGGGAATTTTTGCACAACAGCGCCATTGACTTGACTGAGATTAATAGGGGACCCAAGGAAGGCAATGGAGTGACTTTACCATAACAATGGCTGCCATCCATCAGTAACGCAGCCCAATTGCATGTTTGTATGAAATAATCCATTACAGGCGACAAAAGGAAAGCCACTCTCATCCCTGAGTGTATCCCTGGGGATCTAAATATTTCCCCTCCTGCGCTAAGAAAGAAACACGACGCGGACAAGGACGATTGTGTACCCCCCCGACGTGCTCCGCCGCCTCGTCTCGCGCAGCAGATTACGGCACTGCATCAGATGTATGTATCCATTGGTGTAATGGATTAGCTTGTCGTAGCATGTTATCAGGCTTGTCTACGCACATGAGATGGGCACATATGACCTTGTATGATCATACTTTCGCATTAGCATGTGAAATAGCAGCGAAACAAATGCGCGGTGCATTGCTCCCTCACTGACACCTTCATATGTTTTCCTGCTTCTTCCACTAAAGTAGTGTATGTGACAACATGAATTGGGGATTTTAAGGTGCATCCATATTTTCTGGAGGATTATGATGGAGGATTATCCACCCGTGGACCGGTTTGGGCAGTAATGGTTTATGCAGTATGTAACAGGATTAGAAGAATCTGATTAACACAATAGTGGTAGTATAATCTGATACAGCTACAAAACTTTCCATCATCATACTTTAAGCGGAATAAAATACTTGAGTACTATATGCTACTCAAGCTACACATTTTAAGTGATAGTCTGATGAGGAGGAGAAACTCAAACTTCAACAAATTGTGTTTTTATTACTTTTTTTAAGCAGACAGGGATAACCATGTGATGTGTTTTTTTGGATCGCGTTTGGTATAAATAACCTTGCCAGTGCTTCAAGTGGATGCCAGTTTGTTTACACTGGAGAAGAAGCTTACAGGCAGGAAGCCGTGTGTGTTTTCTGGGTTCGGGGGTTGTCTTTTTGGAGAGCGTTTCTGTCTGTGAGGTGCCTGGGCTCTGGAGAGCTCTTAATGAGTGCTGATCCTGTTAGGCATGGCATCAGGAGAAAAAGGCGCTTTCGCTGCTATATTCGCACACATAGACCGACGTGCGCAAACAGACACACACATAAATACTGATATACATATACGTTATGGCATGTTGCGGGCGACAACATGCTCGAATGTCCGTGACACATCTCTGAACTTCTTGTGTCACATCTCTCTCCGATAGCTTCCAGACCAAGGAAAGCAAAACTCTTCTTGAGCCTTGCATCCAAATAATTACTTTCGGCTCTTTTCGCGTGTGCGTCTATCTAAAAAGGGGAATACTGAAGCTTTTATATCCCTACAAATCTCCCCAATCCTTCTTTTCCCTTGGTCCTTTCTCTTCATATCTCTTACCAACCTCCTTCAAACAGCTTGTATCTCCCATACTGTCGATCTCTATCTGTGTTCACTTTGCTTCATCTCTCTTCTCATTTGTCTTTCTTGTGTTGCTTTTTTCTCTCCACCCTCTTCTCTCCCCGTCTCTGTCTCCCTCTCTCATTATCAGTCAGCGTCTGAGATCCCTTTGTATTTCCAATTCTTGCAGTGATTTCACAAAAATGAGAGGGGAGAAAGGCTTTTATAAAAGAGTACAAAAAAAAAAAGAAGAAAAAAAGACCTCAAACACCATCATCTCTGGGGGTTTCCTCCCAGTTGTTGCCGGAGCTCCAGAATGCATCTGTTTCACTAAACGCCGGTGCCCAAAGTAATTAATATGATGCTAGAACAAGTGAAGTCCTTGAACTTCTGCCTCTCTCCATCCTTCTCTCTCCCTGTTGCCATGGTGCTCCAGGCAACCAGTACAACGTGTGGTATGCCACCCGCCACAGCGCTCCATTACAAAATGAGAGCTGCCGCTTTGGCGCTCTCTCGATTGCTCCTCTCTCTATTGCTCTTGAGAAAGTGTGTCATGATTGTCTCTCAGTAGCCCCTCCCCCCCTCCCGCCACCCCCAACTCCTTGACTTCAAACCTGGCAGCAGAACTTGCGCTGTTCAAGCCCTCATTCTGAAGACCAACATTGTGTTAACCTCATCGCCACCAAAAGGTTGCCGCTGTATGCGCGCTCGGAATTATCCAATTAGCAAGTATAAAAATAGAGAAATAAATCGAGACTGCTTGGTGCAGAAAACCCCCACGGGTGCTTATGCGACCGTGCCAGGTCACTTCCTGTCTGCTTGGATTTATTTAGTTGTGCCAAAACCAAAAGAGTTGGAACTTTGCTGTGGAAAGAAGTTCTGCCCAGACGTTCAGGTCGCGTGATGGGTTTACATTTCCACTCTGGAACCTCCCAAACGGTCCCCAGAGCCATTGGCGCGTTTTGATATTTTGGAGGTAAAATCATAATGATTGTGTCTTGTGTATTTTTTCAGAGCAGGCCCACAATAGCATATGAGAGAGACGAGCCAGAGTAGCTAACTGTGTTGCTCAGCGACGCTAAACATTGTATCCCTTGAGGCTAACAGTATTTAGCATTTTTCTGTCGACAGATATTAAAACTGACATTCAAAATACTGCCTCCAGTTCTCGCTGAAAAATAGACAACCCGTGTTGACTGCGTCTCTTCATCCATTTCCTCATCCGTATTCTTGGAGCCTTCTCCTTTTGTTTGTTTTTTTTTCTCTCACTGCAAAGCATGACTACAGCAAGTTGTTGAACCATGTTAGTCTCCATGCTGTTTACATTCGCCTCCCCGTGACATCTCGATTTCAAAATCCGGGGGGATTTTGAAACTCCTGTCGTCTGAGTCCGATTTAACACGTCTGCCCTGAATCTGAAAAATGTGATTGAGATCTAGTGACTAGACATTACAACATTATTTTCATTCTCATCAAACCCTACAAGGAAGCATCTCCATTCTTTGTATTTTTCCACACATCCAACGAGCTTTATTTGTCCTTTTACGTCTCACTTATACTCAACAATGGCCAATTTAGAAAGAACATCATTTGACTTTGAAATAACTTTTCATTAGTGTGACATTACCAACGCCTACGTGGACGTTAACTTGTAGCTCTTCATCCCAGTATTATCATATCCATCTCCTCCATTCTGCCCCCTGTAACACCAAGGAGCACTGCTGCGCCTACATGGACTGATGACTTTGCGAAGGTAGCGCCACTAATGAGCTGACATCAGCAATCCATCAGCATAAAGCCACATAAGGGATCCAGTCCTAATACCCGTAAGATAAAACACACAGCCATTTACCCCATGACCTACTTTGACCTCAGAACATCTCTCTTCAAACACCCACAAAGCACATGACTCATCCTCCCCTCCAAAGCAGCATCTGATTAACACCAATATCGCAGCCATGCCATGTGTACCGATGCTGGCAATGAGAAGCGCCTGCAACTCTCGCTGCCTTGGGCAGGCTTTCCACTTCCTAGAGTTAGATTTCGGGGCTGTAGCCAAGCCCGCTTCCGTGGTATTTTATGGCAGCGCTTGGCCTCTTGATCATGGGCTGGGTGCAGCTGAGCAGCCTGCCAAGGGCCCGAATGCAACGCCCAGAGCTTGGAATCTGCGCACAGGAGCTCCATTTGGCAGCATTTAATTGAAAGCAGTAAGCATATTCTCCTGTGAGCCCCCTCGGCTGTCCGCAGGGGGTCCATTACCCCGGGACCATCGCCGTTTCTTTCTGCAGACAGAAACTGAACCGAAGCTGCGAACTGAAAATGGAAACTTGAGCAGTGAGTGAAAATGTCGTTATTGCACGAGATTCTGTGTCTCTGGGGTGACGGGCAAGTATTTATGGCTATTCCACCTGGATATCCATTTGGTAATGACATTTTAATCCGTCATTTCAGAGGTATTACATGTAGCATTTCAACATCAATAAACCATTACCACATTCATTTTGAGAAATTAGTATAATCACTGTGAACAAATGAGAACATCACAGAGGCGACTGGCTGCTGTTGTTGTCTGTTGGACTATATTTGCATTCCACAAGACATCAGCTGGGTTGCTCAACAGCAGGAAACAAAAACTAGTCATAATTTGCAAATAAAGCATCCTGCTAAGGGTACTTGTTGGCTTCTATCTGTCGTCTTATCCATCAAAGCAATTGCACCACTCCAGAGAGAGAGAGAGAGGACAAGCAGCGCCTCTTTGCAACAACACAGTTGAAAGGAAATGCCGTGTTCATTTTGAGAAAGAAAGTGCCACACTTGCCACCGGCAATGTAAATGGGAGCTCATCTAATCACAAGCCTCACTACGCTTTCATGCCTGCAGTCAGGTGTACGCGGATTGTGTGATGTCAACCAATTTGACGACGAGGTCAAAGGTTGATGCAGAACAAAGACATAGCTGTCTCATTTTGGTCGGTGCGGCCCTATCGGTATCCTCATGTTTTATTCACCATGCAGGTGCTTCACCCCTCTCCTTCCTCTATTCAAATAGCAGTTATTCCATCCACCATATCTGCAGTCCAATTTTGCTTTCAATATGTGTGCCCTGTTGTTGTTGTTGTTGGAACGGTCATTGAGACCGGAGTATTCACATCACCAAAGTTAAACTGACTTAGTTTTATATCCGCCGGCTGCTTCCCGAAAGGTGGTTAAACCGTGATAACAGATGAGCAAATTTCGGATTTTCGCCACAATTTCCTGTACATAAAACATTCATGATTGGTCATGAAAATCCCTGACGGGAAAGGCGTTTTTATGGCAAAAAAAAAAGAGAGTTTATGGCAGTCCTGGTATCCATATGTGCTGCCCAGATACGAGTCCCAGCACATTATGCTGCACCTTCCCCTGGCCCTCTACCATCCAAACCAACAGGGTTGTAAAGTCTCCCAATTTACTTAACCTTTATGAGCCATGACCATGTCACGTTGTATGCAAAAAAATAAAAGTTTTAGTGGCTTACTCCCTTAATCTCTGGTGTGCTTCCCCAGTGTCTGGTACAAATCAAATATCTGCCTTCCTGCATGCCTGCCCACTCGCCCAGCTTCCCTCACCCACCCCCTTTTCCCATGGCGGTGCTCTCCATATACTCATATAACACTGAGCACACAGTGGTATCTTGACCAAAGCCAGTGTGCCGTACAGTTTTATTTCCTGACAGTCACAGAGAGGGCCCCAGACACAAAGCGAGGAAAGAAAATACAGAGATAGAAATACACAAGCTAATGTTTCAGCTGGCCTGTAGAACTCACACAAGGGATAGTTTACTTGAATATATCTGGTGTACCTTTTTCTGAGCTTAGCTGCTGTTTTCTTTTCCTCTCATTTTCGTGTGTGTCTTTGGGGCTTCGGCTTGCTTCTCCGTCATGTTTTTATGCTGTGCTCTGAGACTGTGAATGGAGCAGGTTATACAATCTGAACTGCATTGAACAGAACCTTCGTGGACCTTTTTTTTTTTTGCAGATGGAGCAGGAGAGGTTATCTTTAAAGTACAACAAACAACAAAAGACACCTCTCACCTCCTGTCTCCACGCTAGCCTTAAGTCGTATCCAATTCTGCCCACGCGCAGCTTCCGACCGGCCTCAACCTCACCTCCATCACTTATTCCTCCTGTTCTGTATTTCCTCGCTTTCTCTTGGTTTTCTTTGTTTTTTCGCAGCTCATCTTTTGTGGCGAGCCTAACTGCCTCTGCCATAGTTCGGGTCCACGCCTGCAATGACACGTACATCGATTTAATTATAATAAACAGGTCGGGGAGCTCGCCAGTGACTAATCTTAGTCAGCTTGATTAATGATGTTTGTGTAGCCGGAGTCTGAAATTAGCGAGATATCTAGAAGAATGGTTCCCTCTCTTTCCCTGTGCATGTGTGTGTATTTCACATGTGTTTGGTTTGCAAGAAGTGTTGTGTGTCAGAATGAGGTGCACTCCAGTTGAATGCACAGAGGCAACTTCCCTCCCTAATCACTGTACAATCTGTGTGCATCACCGCTCACTGAAAAACAATCCATGAATCATCATTAGTTATTATTTTACGCACATTCCCATCCAAAAAGCAGCAATAGCTCTCCCAAATCTCCATAAACCACTCAGCATGAGTATTTATTTGAGAATACTTTTTTTTCTTTCCAGCACATTCGTACCGCTTACTGCTAAAGAGCTTGATAGGTGATATTTAGGAAACATTTATACATGTATGCAAATTGTTTTTTTTTACTCCTTTACTGAATGAAAGATGATTGCAAGTACTGCTCATTACAAACAATTCTCTGTAGCTTTCAACAATATCTGTAACCCTCAGCAACATTTTAGAGATTCTTGAATTACTTCCCAAGAGCATGACCCCAGAACAAGTGAAACACACAAAAAAAAGAAGATTTCAAGAGTTCCCAAATACTGTAAATGACTACAAAAAAGTATATGTTTGGTGGGAAAAATATGGATTTGAACCTCCATCTGTATTGTTACTTCTGCTTTAAAACAGATAGTTACGGTCCTTGAGCCCTTTGGAAAATACTTTACAAACGCATTCCTGTGGCTGTAATAAAATTGTGTCACTGTGCTATTTAAATCAGATCTTCTTCCATGTGAGTTTATGTTTACTGGCTGGGCTGTGCATGGCTGCGTGTTTGTAGGTGATGGCCAGTATGAAGGAAGATAAAACCTGCTGACATTAAAAAAAAAAGAGAAATTGAAAAGCTGGAAAAGCCAATAAATAAAACAAATGTTGGATCGAATGTGTTTCCCTGTGGGTATGTGTTTCCCCACTTTCAAACCTGAACCGGCCCTTATTCCTAACACCACCGAGGGGGTCTCGCTGTGTAAAGCAGCCGGCACCGCGACGATCTAAAAACACTGCTCGTGAAGCACTTCTGTCCATAAAAGTTCAGATGCTGGCCCAGAGGCAAGAGAAATCTCATCAGTGACAGGGCATGAATAGGAAACGTTCCTGCAGTCTTACTCACGCCAAAAATACAGCAAGAGAAGACAATATAAGCACGGGGGAATGTCCTAGAGACAAATCCCTCTGTACCTACAGAGAAGAGTGTCAAGATTGAACACTACTGAAACAAATGCACCACTAATGGCGATATCCAGATAACAGATGGTGTACATCCCGACCTCTGAACATGCTTTACACTACTTATGTGATATTGCTTGGCAACCATTCGGCTAAATTAGAATGAGATTACTTGGTGGAGAAATGATATAAGATTATGTGTTATCAATAAGCTAAACAGCCAAGGGACATAGCAGCTATTTCATTTATAGAATGTGTAAATAGATCTTTGATGCGTCTTCACATCCTTCCACTGTACAAAAGTGAAGCTAAATGTTCTAGATATGGGAGCGGCCATCTTGAGATTTTGACGCCATTTGGAGTCGGGGGCTGTGTGGTAAACTGCCGCAGCTCGTTAGCGTGAGAGCCACCTAGCTGTTACATTGGCACATCGGTAGCTGTTAAATTACACATTTGGAAAAATAAATATTTGCATTCCGATAACATAAAAGGTGCGCCATATATGACCAATACTGCTGCAAACCAGCAGGGGTGATGAAGATGTTTTGGCTCCACCTTTTTGGGGAGCTACCTTTATATACAGTCTCTGGTATATATTTAACATTATGCAGATGATATGACTGTAATGGCTATACATACGGCACAATATGCACATTTCAGCCTGTGTGGATTTAGATGTATTAGCCTTGTATTATTTGCATATATGCAAATACATGCACATAAGACCATATGTATAAAAAGAACAATGGGTACTCAATTGGTACACTCTTGCATTGTTGAATGGCTGCGTATATGCTAATGCTTAGTCTGCACACGTCTATTTCTATGCACTTTTAGTAGCATTTGTATTATCCTTACATGGCAGTTAATGGAGGAAGAAAGTCAAAGAAAGGACGACGCATCCCATCTCACTTCTTGTCCTACACACAGATAAGGAGATGCTGTACGCCAGGCTAATGTAAGCCCTCAAGATATACTCACCATTTCCCCCCTAATGTTCCACCTATTAGTTATTAATGGAGGAGCTACACACACTGAAAGTGAGCTAGTGAGCCCTGGGATTGGTCGCTCTGTCCTAGCCCTGGCTGTGCTTTCACTTTGTAAAGCGATAGGAACACATGTTACCCTTGACAGTAATCCCTCAGATTAGTAAACCCTTTAAAACATACATTTTAAAGCAGAGTTCATGTTTGCCGTTCTCAAAAAAGCTACACGATGAATACTTTATTCAGTACGCTTTTGTACTTAAACAACAACACTGCATTCCCTCTGTTTCTGTCCCATTCACTGTCTTCTTTTTTTTTTAAAGAAAAGAAAAGCCTTGCTTGGTAGGGAAAATAACAGCGATTTGATTTATCTTTGCGGAACAGTCCGTTTTGCATCCTGGGAGCGCTCCACGTGTCGACAATATTGTGAACGAAGGTCAGTCCGGGGCCATGATAGACCTCCATATCTCTTTGCTACCGTCTGCCCCGCCCTTCACCCATTGCCTCCTCTCCCAGCCTTCCTTCTTCTTGCTTATCGGCAGCGCTCACACCTGTGGTGGGCCGGCCGTTCTCTCCTCCTCTCGCCAGAGGCCCCAGACAGAATGGCAGCAGATAACCTTTAAATCCAAGAGAAGAAAAAAAAAAGACGGTCGGGGACAGAGTAGGCGGGAGAAAGCTCTCCATCCACTGCTTGGGATTGTGGCGCCTGCTGGCAGGTGGCCTGGCTGGGAATGTGCCCAGGCTCAGCTTCATCCCTAAGACTTGGGCCATGGGCCAGCCCTGTAGCTTGACCTAGCGGTATAAGAAGGGACAGAAAATAAGGGGGCTGGACTCTGTCTTCCGGCTTTTTAAGAGCGCCGTGTTAGGGATGGCATAGGCTCATGCATCATGCATATTAAGACTGAGTTGTGAAGATGGTACCGTGTGTTCATCTCTGCTGGCCTTTCTTTGGGACAGGGCGCCCCACGGCTTTGTGTGCAGCCTGTAACAATGTGTTTGAAATGACAGCAACCTCTTTGTCCATACCTGGCCTCGCAGGAGGGAGGAAGACAAAGAGCAAGAGGTAAAGAAGAACAGGAGTTAAGGAAAGGCAAAGAGCAATTTCTGAGGCCCTTTGGTTCAGAATCACTTTGCTTTTGCAGTAGGAGGTACTGGCAGACCATAATAAATTTGAGGAGAAAGGGTTGCTGTGACGAGAGCCCCAGGGTGAAACGTCCAATAGAAACAACAGCCCAGTGTGTATACTTCCTCCGCCTCTTGATTCGGCGTCATTACTCATCCTTCTCAGCGTGCGCCTGCCAGACTCACCACCTCCAAACTCACACAAAAAAATGCAGATGCTCGGGAAATTTGTAGCCGGTGATTTATCGGGACCTCCAGAAACATCTATGCACTGCTGCTGTTATTTAACTTGAATGAGACAAATTGAACAGGATGTGTGTGGGACATAATCATACGTTATTGCAGACATGGTAGAAGTAAACTCTACTGTGTTGCGAAGGTGCAATGTTTTAGCAATTACTGAAATGTCTCTGTTTACAGCTGATCTCACCGTGGACTGGACATTGAGGTTACGGGCATCAACATACAGTAATGTGGGCAGTGGCCGAGTGCCAGGAGAACGCTACCAAATACTGATTGATTGCAAATAAATCGAGTCAATGACAGTTCCTCATGTCCTGTATAATTACGAGGCTTTTTAATAATACTTTTAATTAAAAACCCTCCCAAGATAAGCTCTTCAAAAAATAATTTAACCATGTGTACACAAACTAGTACACACATCTGTCTATTCACAATCATATGCATACATATTATGTTATGCAGACCTTTGTTGGCATGGTCCTTCTGTCCTCTTTTCTTCAGACTGACTAATGCAACATATTCAAAATGAATATTTCATCACTCTTGAATTATTTGTCCTTCACAAACTAATTACTATTATCCAGAACACTTAAGGTGTTAAGGGCAGTCCTCCAGACGCGGTGTTTTCCCCGTGTCCTTGCACCAAGGTTTACAGGTGCTTGGACTGAGATATGACAGCTAATGCATGCTCATTAGTATTGGAGTGTCAATATAGCGAGGGCTAAGTTTATCTCAGAACAGTGGAAAGGAATCCGTGAGGAACCATGCGGCAGCCTCAGTCATGTAGCATCAATTTGCGCGGTGAAGTGAGGCCACCAGGTGATTGTGAATGGCTAATGAGGTCTGCGGTGGCGCCTTGTAGCAAATATAACAAGTAGCTACCAGACACACTTGGGGCTCAGCGGGGCTGCCACTCACTGCCAGGGGAGGGATGAAAGAATCTGCAGGGAGAGCAAAGTTTGCAGCACGGTGTCTGTGTACGAGTCCTAATGAAAAGAAAAATACAGCGAACGGAATAGAGAAGATAAGAGCACCGAAGATTGACAGCACTAACGCATCACAGATTATGTAAGCGTTCCTTTCAATGTATACAAGCAATGTACTGCTGCTTCATAGTTCTTTTAATAGCTCTTTTAATTAATGAAGAAATACATATTTGTTGGGGGGGAATCTGGAGACAGACTGCTTCGTCTGTCACGAGGTGTAGTGTGGCAGAGAGTCAGGCGCAGAGGAGACGACAGGAGTCACAGTGTGGCAAAATCCAAAGTATTTTACCATCTCAAAGCTACAAAACAAGGGAAAAGACTGGTACAGAAAACAAACACTGGAAAAATACCAACTCCAGCTCCAAGGCGCTGTACACACATGGAAGACAATCCTGCAACTGACAAAGGTAAGACACAGGGGAAGGCAGGCAACGAGGCACAGGTGGAACCAATCAGGGCGGGGCTTTGCAATCACACAGGGGGAAGCCACAGGAGGAGGGAGGAGCCTGGAACGAGAACAGGTGAAGGGAATAAACAATCAGGAAACACGGACTGCACATAAAAAACACAGAGTATTACAATGGCATTACTCTTTTGGGGCTATAGGGACCCCTTGCAAGGAAGAAACCAGAAATACATTGATACCATTTTTCTTCCCTCATATTGCGGCTGCTTTGTAGTCAAATGCTGCTTTAGCTTGGCTGGCTTCATGGCTTTGTCCTCCAGCACCTGACAACACAGACCATATTTGGTCTCCCGTCTCCATTCTCACTAAAACCAAAGTTGTCGTCATATTTTTTTTTTTCAATTTAGCTAGTTTGGGTCTAATAAACTAAGCTTTGCAGCAGCAGGAAGGATTCGTTGCGCCCTGAGTGGAGTGACTGATTCATGACAGATTGATGTTATGAGTTTCTATTCGCCCAAAGCTAACGTGAGTGGGAGTAATGGTCACAGTATGATTGTTTTATTGGTGCAAATGGTCCCCATTTGTAGATTTGCAATTATTAATGATACAGCACAGTTTTATAATTAATTACAAGTGCCTGGGACCCCAGTTTTATAATCACTGCCATGTTTAGAATATGTATATATATAGGTCAGACATGACCTTAGGCTTATCAATATATTGTATTAAAAAGTAAATGGCTTTGCACATTTAATCAATCTGACCTTCATAAATCTGTGCTCTAGTTTTCCCTCCATCATCTACCATTGACTTTGGTCTTTTCAGGCATAGATATAAGAACAATTCTCAACCCAGCCCAAGCTGTTTTAAGAAGAGAAGGAACAATTCAGAGACCTTGGCACACAAGGAAGAAAATAAAATGGTATCTTCTCATTTACTGTGCAAACAAAGAGTTTAGCTGAATCAAAACACCACTTTTGGTGCTGAAACGAGCAGACGGCACACATAGCCCAACAGGTCACACAAATGCACTCATGCACTGAACTAAAATAAATGGGAGCAACTTCAAACAGGGGAAATCTCCTAAATACACTGGTACAGCTCATGGAAGAGAGTCCTGAGCACAACAGATAGACAGCTGGTGTGGACTTTCATGGGGATTGAGGAAAATCTGTGGCTATCGAATGTTGTGAAGAGAATAGAATCCACTTCTGTTCGCCCAATTCATGTCAAGATCTAGCTCAGACACCACTCATTTAAGGCGGGATTTGCCTCTGAACACAATGCCACTATACTGACCCAAGAGCCTGAACCCCCTGAGATTGCACCTCCTAGATTTGTCCGCCACTCTAAAAGGATCCAGGAAACAAGTGAGTTTGAAGCTTTAACCTTTAAGCCACCTGCCACTGACCTGGAGGTGCCTACAATCATGGGGTTGACCTTGGTGGAGAACGGGGCAGCAGCATAGGGAGGCTTTGTGTCTGACTGGAACATGTGACAAGAGGATTAATTAAACACAAGGAAGAGACTGCATCTGTAGAATTGAGTTGATGTTGGACAAGGTTAGATGCCTCGAAAAGCCAATTTGTGGAGGATAGCTGGACAGTCACCAAATCAATTAGTACATATCGAGTCTTGTTTATCCATTGTTGTTTTGTCTCGGATGCTCTTGTTTTCAACACGACTACTCAATTTCCTGGCAATACCGACACAATGAGGAGGAAAAAAAAAGGTGCGTGCCAAGCAATATGAATCCTCACAGGATTAATTTGCAGCTGATCATGTCTCGAGCTTGGCAAATTGTACCGTAATCTTCCAACTTCCAAATAAACAACAAACATAATTGACTTTGCTGACTTGGCAGGAGTAGAACAATGTTGGATCATGCTTTGCATAAACAGGCTATGTCATTTAAAAAGAGGGCAGGGAGAGTAACAAATAACATTGCAAACAGACAGCGGTTGTCAACCCATAGTGACTGCTGTTAATGGACAATCGTGTGCACCATTGAGGCCGTTGGTTAATATTAATGAAAGGTGCACGCTATGCGAAAGGCCATATTTATTGTCATATTTGCTCAGTGAACCAGGCTGCAGACGAGCCTCCATCAATATCACTTTGCCCCACCCGCAGGGCTCCGCTCTCTTCTCATTGGATGTTAACGATGTATACACCTGCGCCTGTGGCGGCAGACCCCCACTTTGGATCGCGGCCATCGCTCATGATGGTGCTGGCCCACAGGCCCGGGACGCAACTGGCAGGCCAAACCAGCCGGCATCTGTTAGGGTTCGGCCAGGCCACGGCTCTGAAGGGCCCGGCTGCCTGCGGCGATTTATTACTGGACCCAAGTCGCTTCTCCCCCCCCCCATCCCCCCTCCGCCCAAGAACTCTATTCTACGGGCTGAGTGCAGGCTTAATCAGAGCTGACATCCGGAGTGTCCTTGGGTGGACTGACATAGCGATTGCAGGTGTGTGTGTGAGTGTGTGTGTGTGTGTGTGTGTGTGCAGGTTGCTGTGGTAGTCTTGAGGCAATGAGAGACGCATTCTGTATTATAAGCAGCAGAGTCAAAGGATACAGCAACAAATGGCTTACGCAATCCTCCAAAAGTTCTAGGCCAGGAGCACAGCAGGTTGAGCAATGACAGGAAGATGATAATGTGATGCAAATGAGGCAGCTTTTTGGGCCTGCGTTTGTGTGAATAACCCATGTTTGCGCCTATCTATCTATATATATATATATATATATATATATATATATATATATATATATATATATATATATATATATATATATATATATACACACACACAAATGTATTTACATCTGCAAGCCAAATTAACATAAATGGGTGCACTTCATTGATAGCTGAACTCTGCTTCCATGTGAGTATTTCTCGTGTGCGTCTGTTATTGTTGTGCTTACTCCCTCTCTGCTTGGCGTGAGAGAATCACACACTGCAGCAAAAGAGAATACTTCTGGGACATCTCCTAACATCTGCCTGCATTTCTCTGACCTTCCCTTCAGTGCTCTAGGACTTTCTGTCTTCTTCCACGTCTCTCCTTCCTTCTCTCTTTTTTCTTCTTCAGTGGCACACAATTTGCATACATCCCTTCAAATTATAAAAATGCATTTCCCATCCAATTCCTCTTTTTTTCGCCATCCAATTTAATCCGCAAATCATGTTTTTTTGTGTTTTTTTTTCTTCTCAAAATGTCTGATTCTTCCCTGGAAACTTTTATCCTCTCACCTCCATATGGGGATATCATTGGAAAATAGCTTTACAGGGGTTTTGTGTCTGATGACCTTGGTCCCGGAGGAGGAGAGGAGCATGAGGTGCAGGTGGCTCATTCATTAGCAGTGTACTGCGAGCAGTAGCACACTAATCATGCACTCTGGGCAAGGGTGTGCCCTTTGTAACCTTTTATGTTTGCTGATGTTTATGCACAGGATATCAAAAATGCTGCCAAAGACTGGACACTGTCCAGCTGGATGACATCAAAGCGCCATCTCTGTTGTTTTCCCCCAATGATGTTGTCCTTCTGGCTTCGTCAGATCACCTCGATATATATATATATATATGCACCGTGGTGATTTAAAGCTGGGCTGGGATGCAGTGAGGACAATAATTAGTGCCGTGCAGGGCCAAGATCATGGTTCACTCATCTGGAAAAAGGGGGATTACTCTGTCCAGGTCAGAGTGAGGCTGACTGTTTGGGACATTTTCTCTGCTTCGGTCCAATATTCACGCTGTGAAGCAAAGTGTTTCACAGCTCTAATGCAAGGCATGTAATAAGCGAGTATTGAGTATTACCCGGGCAACGCAATCTTGAACGGCGGATGGTACTGTTCTGTTCCTCATTTTCTGAGACTTGGAAGACTGGAAAATTATATCGCTGCAGATTGTGTATTATTTGAACCCTGAACACCTTATTCTTCTACCTCCTTTTCTGATTTCTCCTTTTCTGATTTCTCTTCAGTTCTGCTCCTTTTTATCGCTTGTTTTCTATTCTTCCTTCCAACCTTTACATGTCAAATTGTCATTGTATAACTTTTTTTACAATTAGTTTCAACCTCTTTTTAAAGAGTCTGTCTTTGTTGCCTTACTCAAAATAGTTCCCCCCCCCCCCATTGTCCCTCTGCTCTCTTTACACTCTTGCAGCATTTTGCTGACGTTGCATGTGTTTCCTGCCAATACGGGGCACAGCTATCAGCACTGCCTGATCGCACTCATCTGTTGTTTTCTTACCAAGAGCTCCGACATGTGGCAGCGTGACAGGATGTATCCAGTGTTCTGTCGGAGGATCTGCATCGACGCTTCATCCCGGCCGCTGCTTTGAATTGTCAAGTCTCTCACATGACCGTTGCCTGATGACCTGAACGCATGCGTTTGTTTTCTAAGCGGTGGCTTACTCCCTTCTTTCATTGAGACAGATCAGCTTTCACTGGAAGGTCACTCTTTCGAGGTGTTACTCAGCAGGGAGGAGGGAGGGAAGCAGTAAGACACAGAGAGGAGGAGTAACTGCGAGGTGGTGACAGAGGAGAGTGGGTGGGTGGCTTTTCAGATTTTTTTTCGCCACATAAGCCCCCCCCCCACCCCCCCACCCCTGGTTGTTAGGTGCATGTTCTTGCTGTAATGAGGCAGCCAAAAACCTCAGTGGCCGTTAAACACCACAATTAACATGTATGAGCACGCTGGTCCTGACGAGGCGGCTGTCAAACTGAGAGACGCTAATTGGCTCTCTGGCGTAATAGAACAGCGTCCTGCAAGCAAATGGAGAAACACTCCCAGTGACACCCAGAGTAGCACTCACATTCACAGTCGCCTAACAGCCCAGATCTCATCTTTTCTGGCCTGTGGGTGACCCTTGGTACAGTCTCAGTCAGCGTTGGATAATTATGGATGAATAGTTATTGTCATTATGTGTGTAGCATTGTTTATACCCGCAGCTTATTGAACCCCTTTGTGTCTTTGCACACGTGCATCGGTGTGCACCAGTTCAGCGAGTCTACCTCCACTCATATTTATTGCACTGGGCAATACTCCATTAATTAGAAAGAGTGTATCTCCAAGATTAATGCGGCTGATAAAGAAGTTAAGCTGATGACTGGGTGCACGAGGGAGGCGGCGTGGGTTTACACGGGACTTGAACTGCACCCCGGAGATAAATGGGTATTACCAGGAGTGAGATCTAAAGATGCCAGCAGTAACAAATCAAGGCAAATCTTATTTAGCCCATTTAGGGAGCAGGGAGTGGAAACGGCTTCAGCGGGGATGAAACGCTTTGGTGTGACATGAAAACGAGTTGTTGAAGAGAGACCTTGTGCACACCTTGGATTTTTGCATTTAATACCAGTTGTAAAGTCATACAATGTTCAACTAACCCTTTTTTTGGTATAAAACATTCAAATGGTGTTTTTTCACCAGATTTGGAAAGTTTCTTGAGTGCGTTTCAGAACAAAACTCTGAAAAGTCAAAGTCTGGCGTAAACAGACCTGACCCTCTCTGTTTTTTTTCTTTCCATATTTGTTTTCATTTGGATTTGAATGTTTATCCTTTTGTTCAAATTGTTATTATCAGCCGTGCCAGAAGGTTAGGCTTTCAAATTGCCAGTTCGTACTGGAGAATATTAGGGACAAGGCAGTATTGTGGCAAATACAGTATCTGGTGGGCGCACAGATTGGGCTTACTATTTATTTCCATGTGTGTTGGAGGGCGGGAAGCAAAGGCAGCGCTGCACTCAATACAATATCTGTGTATGGTGTGCGTGAGCGCTTGCACATCGATAAAAAAGACAGATGGCATGGTCAAGAGACCTCAGGAAACATCAAATGTTCCAGTCATCTATTTCCCCAAATGCATGCTTTTGACGCTGAATCGCTGGAAAAAAAAAGACACAAATGCGACATTATCTTTCATGGAACCTATTACAAGTCAATACATTTTTGTGACTTAGCGAGGCAATAACTCGTCCCGCAAGATGTGCTACTTTGATGTATTGTTTTATTTCCTGTTGTACTTTCTGTCGTATATGTGTTCTCAGCTGCCCAACACGGCAGCACTTATCTGATCCTCACTCTCCTTCACATTAATCTCATCCCCCGTTCCCTCCTGGAGCCGGGTGACCTCTCTTCTACTTCCATGTCTCTGTGGAGTTTTATACAGATAGCTAAGGAAAAGTTTAGCATGCCTTTAAGGGATAATTATCAAACAGTAAAACTCCCACACAGCTCTCGCTGGGTAATTACATTTCCCCCATCCCGCTTTTTTTTTTTTTTTCCTGAAATGAAACCATCAGTTTTTAAAGCCTTGACAATTGACAATTCCCCGGCGTTGTAGCCCCTCAGACTTCTGAATGAAAACTGTGAGAAGTAAGTGCTGCCCATTATGCTGCCGCTTAAAGGTTTTTCCTTCACTCTCATATTTAGTTTTTCTTTCTCTCCTTTCCTCTCTCTCTCTCTCTCTCTCTCTCTCTCTCTCTCTCTCTCTCTCTCTCTCTCTCTCTCTCTCTCTCTCTCTCTTCGCACTTTTCTCTTGCTTGATGTCACACAAAACACACAAATAACAGTCCAGACCATTTGCATTCTGGGCAATTACATTCAATTTGTAAACTGGCGCTGAACTTTAGTGGAATTATATTTCGCTAACAGGCCTAATGACATTTAATGGAGCATGATTTATTCATTTCCCTTTCATCAGGTCAAGATATGCCACAACTGGGAATTGAATAATAGCAGATGTTTTTGTTTGCATTTTTCCCTGCTGTCAGATGCTCGGCCTTTTGTTTGTGCACCGGCAAACTTGTAACCAAGACTTTACCCAGAATGCACTCTAATAACATCCCGATATTTTTGGATTCAACAATCCAATAACTTAATGACGGCGCAATTAATCTCATTCTTATCTTCATGATATGCCATTGAAGCCTCGAAGGGAAGACTTGAACAACTAATCAATGAAGTAATTCCAGTCTGCCAAGATCTAAGAATGCCAGCAGAGAATATCGTTCACTAGCAACTCAGATCTTTGGATTAGTTGGGTTTTAAAGTCATGCACTGGCCTCTCTGTTGTCCTTACAGATCGGCTCATTGAAGTTATTTTCATTTTTTCAGCGCATCATTGGGCATATGCCTTGTGATTTGTCATTCCCTCAGAAAGTATCTTCTCTTTCACATACTCTAATACGCTCTTTTTCCTTTGTAGAATTGCTCCGTTACTCTTGCAAAGACAACTGGGCGCCTCAGCTGGCTCCACATGTATTCATCTCTACATCTCAATGCTGCTTCCTTAAGCACATTTTACCTCAGTGGGGAGAAAGCTAACAAACACAAGTGTGTTGTTGTTTGTAAGAAAAAGAAGAAATTCCAATAAAACAAAAAAAAAAAAAAACGAGATTGGCAACGGAGCCAAGCTGACAGAGTGGAATCAAACAAATGTCGTGATCAGGACGGGGGACTCTGCGCTTGGCCGGCGACGAGTGCCAGCCCGCTCGCCTGCCAGGCCGCTCGGCACCCGGATGCATTCAAATGATATTCTAGCATCTGTCTATGAGCTTTTCGGGCACAAATCAAGTACATTACAGATGGAAGCTCCTCCTTCACTTCCTCCGCTCCCACACACACACACACACACACACACACACACACACACACACACACACACACACACACACACACACACACACACACACACACACACACACACACACACGTTCTCCCACTCCGGTGCTTTTGTGTACACATTCCAATTTGGTGAGGCAGCTTTCTCTCTGAAACAGTCGACTCTTTCAGGTGTGTTTCTTTTCTCCGAGCAGCGTCCTCGCTCCCCCAGCGTCCTCCTTTGATTTTCCAAGGTGTTCTTATTTAGGGAGATGATAGCGCCTCGGGACAGCGTCAGGGAGGCTTGGAGACATACGGAAATGTGCTTCTCTTTAAATTTATGGAGCCTCGCGCATAGCGACATTCATACTTGCTGTACATCTTTATATATATATATTCCCTCATGCACACACTCTTGACTCCTTCTCTTGAATTCTGTTTCCATGTTCCCTTTTTTTCCCCTCTTTGTGCCCACACAGTCCATGCTTACTCTTATTGCACATGCGTTAATTCCCCTCAGACGTTATCCCTGTAACCTCTCATGCAGCGGTGCAGAACATTCATCTACGTTGATCAAGGCAGTCTATCTGCACCTCTGTTCGTCCTTCCCTCTCTCGTGCTGCTTAATGAACTTGCTGGGGCTTAATGCAGCCGAACAGACCCCTACGCTCATACCAATGAGCCACCGCAGCCCCTTTCCCCCATCAACTCTCCATGTCGTTACCCCCACCCACCCCCACACACACACTACATGCGCAGGTAGAGTCCTTCAGGCCGAGGATTGAGGGTCTTAAGGCGACGTGATTGGCAGACGGGTTTAAGGCCGTTCATTAAGTCCACATCAATGTGATTGGGACAGTTTAGCTTCGCTCCATTCTGCGGGATTCAGTAGACCAGTAGAACGCTCGATTGGGACTAAGCACATTTTTTTTTTCTCTACAACTTTCTCTTACTGATTGTTTCTGAAATGAGACAGATTGTGTGTTAGCAGGTATGGATGACACCTGCCTCCTGTGTGCTCGCAAGGTATTCATGCCCAATGTGAGGACCAGGGTTTGGCAATATGACATCAATCAACCCATCGATGGACAGAGGAATAATCGGCAACAGTTTTTGTCTATGTTCTTTGTCTGTTTTGGGGTTTTGGGCTGTTGCTTGAAGGAAATTAGCAACTTGAAGGTGTGACCCTGGGCTCTGGGAATTAGAGTTTGGCCTCTGCCCTCCACCTGCATCATTAATGCCAGCAGGGGCCGATGTGTCTAACTGAGTAAGTTGGGTTGGAAGGTGAAGAAGGCCATAAACCAGTGACATAATTACAACACATCTCTATTGCTCCCAAGGCGATGGCAGCGTCCATTCACTCTCGTTAGGCAGTCGTCAGACATCTTTATGAGTGGCCTTAACGAAGCATTTGTCATCGCTGAAGTATTGCAATTAGCCCCGTCCACCGCCAGGATATTGATGACGCACCCAGATGGAGAGGGCCGCGCTCTTTCGTTACTCATCCACCTGCACGCGCAACAACAACAACAAAAACCTGTACATGCGCACACACACGTGCACCGAGACACAAATAACACACACACAAAGCGTGCTGTCATCCTGTGGGCCATAATTGCAGTGGATGATGGGTCTTCCGCTCTCCCACTGTCTGCCTCTCCATTTATATCCCCTTGCAAGACCCAACGCCACCATCCATCTCTGACCTCCCTCCTCACCGTCATCTATACACTCTGTCACTTCCTTTCTCGCCCAGCGTGCACTAAGTCCTTGCGTTGGTGAAATGGAAAAGCCCTGTATATATATATATATATATATATATATATATATATATATATATATATATATATATATATATATATATTATTATGGCAAAAAAAATAAGTTTCATGGAAGTATGTGCGTGTGTGTGCACATAGGAATGCTGGGGGAGGGGTTTAAAAGAGAGGGAGATTCATCCGCCTCCTTTTCCATTATCGCCTCATTACAAAAGTCTGGGCTTCCCTGAGTGTGCGGATGAACTGCAGGGAGTGTTCCATCTGGAAATGGAACTAATGCCCCGACTCCGACTGCAAATGAATCTGCAGATTCTCATCACTGCTGCCTGGCTTGGCAGACTTGAACCGTGTGAACCCTGGCCTGTTGGACTCGTTCACATTCTTGTCTTGCTTCAAAATGCTCTGGCATTTGGTACTTGCAGGGGAAACGTAGACAACCTCTTTATAATGTCCCAGTCTAGTTAGGATGCATCTGCGTAGTTTGTTGGAGTGAGCTTTATTGCATTTTTCTGACGCAGTCGGCCCCATTAAGATGATTTTTAGTGCAATATATGTTCAGTTATGTTTCTGTCCAAATGCATTCAGAGTTATGAGCCATTTACTTATGCACAAGTCACATTTTGTTGGATAGATAATAATCATATTATATCCCTGCTGTAGATACACCATCAGGCGAATAGGCTTTGTTGTCAGTATTGTGATGATTTCTATGTGAATTTATTTATTAATTTATGCTGATGATATTATGAACAGTATATTCTATTGGTTGCAGTTGTCAGCCAGATATTTTATGCCCTCTATTAGCTTTTTGGTATTTATTTCCACACTGTGTCTATTCTTTTTGCGGTAAAGACCCAGTTTCCTCCCTGCAGGGATCATTAGAGTTTAATCTAATCTCCTGAAATGCCATTTAGAACCCAGGTATTTAGTCCTAAACCATTTTGAGCTCATCACATGTTTTTCAATTGTAATAGGCTGTGTGGAATAAACACTGTGAACAAATTGCCATTTAAAATCGTGGTTGTACAGTGTTCTCCTTACACTGAAGAATAAAACCTTTCTCCATCTCAGGTGGGTTTGCTCACACAGGAAGAACCAAAGAACCACTGATTTTGCAGCCCAGACTGCCTTCTTTGTTCCTTTACACGCTCCGGCGGAAGCAGCAGGAGGACCAGAACGTTGGAGGTGGAGTGGGAGAGAGAGAGACGAGCAATAGGCTCACACTGCGACTGCGAGTTAAAGTGCACGGCTGCAAGAGGGAGCGAGAGAGGGAGATAACTGCGAGATAAAGACAACTGAAAAGGGTTCTGGAGACAGACGGAGAGAGAAAGCGTGACGCCGGCAGAGTGGAGCAGAGATAAAGAAAGAGACAGGCAGGCAGGGAGGGAGGCAGGAAAAAATGGAGGGAAAAAGGGAAGGTTAGAGGGAGGGCCGAGGGGGAACAACAGTGAAACTCTGGTTGGGTCAGAGACATTTGACACTGGGGGAGGAGGGTGGACGGCTGAGGGGAGTTAGCAAGTGATTTATAGGTAGGTGGCCGGGCGCTCACATTCAAGAAGCCTTATTCATTCCTCCTCTAATTTAGTTCACCCTGGCCAGACGTGCTTAAGGTAATGGGCACAGCTAGCTGTCTGCAAGGCCACCGGCTCAGCCGGGCGAGACCGCTGCATTTGGAGGATTATGAAACCCACATAAAAAAAAATATGACATGATTCAGAGTGGTTTCGAACTCAGAAGTGGCTGGAAAAAAGATATTTAAAAAAAACAAACAATCCATATGAAATGTCAATGCTGTAAATCTCCCGCCACAGATCTGGAAACTGATGTGTATTTAAAATGTGTTTTTTTTTTTTTCTTCTTTTTTTTTTTTCGCGCAGTGGGAAAGGGAACAGCTGGAATGGAGACGAGAGATGGAGGAGAGCGGCTCGGGAGCGAGAGAGAGAAATTGAAGGCGGCCGGATAATCAGAGTTGGACGAGGGTCATCACAGGAAGGAAAAGGTTGCTCAGAGGCGAATGCGGTGTGAAAGGGATTCGCAGTCAGTGATGCTCCGAGTAGAATGTCAGGGGCTTAACTCTGCAGCTGAGATCTCCTAAGTGATTCTCCGGCTTTTGTATTTGAGATTTCCACAGTAGTTCTCCGCGCATATCTGTTCACCTGATTGAAGAGGTTGGCGAAAAAGAAGGCCTACTGTTTTTTCATCTTGTTTCTTTCTCCTCCCTGTTTCCTTCTTGCTCTCCATTTGTCCTCTTGTTTGTTTGATTTGCTTCCTGCCAGAAGGAGAGACAATATTCTGGATGAGCCCAGCGCTGATAAATTGAAGCCAGCGGCCGCCCTGTAGTGCAGACTCTTGTTCTGAGTGGCAGATCATTTTGTGCCACAGAGTGTGTTAGAGGGAGAGAGAGAGACACACCCACACACACACACACACACACACACACGACGAGAGAGAGAGAGAGATGTTGGCCGCCTGTCTGTCCTTGCTTGTGGCATCTGTGATTGCAACAGCGAGCCATTTGCATCGATCCATTCCGTAGAAAGTCTGGCATCTGGGTGGTTATGTCTTCCAAATACGGGGGAGACAGGACACACAATTTATACAGGCATAGTGCTCGTGATGTACAATACACACACTTTTTTTTGAAGGCCCTTTTATGACAAAAACTTTCCTAAAACCAATTCATTCTTTTGATCTTCGGATGAACCCAGCAGGTTTTTTTGGCGGCTGTGGGAGACAATAATGGATCTGCAATTTAGGGCTCGCAGTCAGAGATGGAACTTGGTATTTCGATTACTTTGATTCCAGAAGACCAGAACAATGCCACTGCCGGAATATTATTTATTACGCAGCAGTGCTCATTATCCAGATTCTTGAATGAAAAATAACAGTCTTTTCACGACAGTCGAGCCGACACTAAATTTGCACCTCCATTGTCTTCTTAATTAGGATTCAACACAATTAACAGCTGCATCATTTGTAGCTGTGTGTGATTCATATTTCACATTGTCTGATTCACACGTTTGATAAAGCATGCGTTGAGACATATTTGAGGTATTTCAATTAGGATGCATTTTTAATTTGCGGATATCTTGTCAAGTTGCCTTGCAGGCACCCGTGTGGAATCAGGAAAAGATGGATTTTGTACATTCGGGCTGAATGTTTTTTTTTTTCAAATTTTGGATGGATATTTTAGAATAATGTCATGTGCTTTGAACTTCATAAAAAAAAAAGATATCTCCCTCAGATTCTTAGCTATGTAAGCAGTGACCGCAAAAGAGACCATTTCATTGTCTTAAAAACCTGGCAGCTTCTTGATGGCCTTCCTGCCTCCGTGTCATGCATTATTAAAAGCACAGCTCACTGAATTTCATCCCTTAGGGTCCACTTGTGAAGCTCTCTGTCTTTAAGTATAACTAAGGAAGCAATCAAGAAATGGTGAAAAAGAAAAAAAAAGAGGTTAAGATTGTACCTTACATGCCAACATTTACAACCTTTTTAGGAACTTAATTCCCAAGTTTTACAATAAGCCCGTGTTGAAGTAGGACCACAAAGGTGGGTGGATTCTTAGTGTCAAGTCAAAGTACAGAGCAACACACACGAGCACCACTGACCGTTGCACTCCAGGCCTGAAGGGGCAACAGCGAACAGCCAACGACCAAACTGGGAAGCGGAAGAAGAAATCTCCACCTGTGCTTCCACAGAGATTGGATTCACCTGTGCTTTCTCTGAGCACAGGGCTTAAAATGTCTGATACTCAGGTCAGTCACCCTTTTGACTTGCTGCATCGACACAGAAGAAAGACACAGCTCCTGTGAACCCTGAGACGCAACTGGTAGGAACACGAGTGGGGGAAGAGGGGTTTGTGCTGATTGTTGTACTGTGATGTAGTGTGTAGATGGTTTCATTGTGTTTGCATAGGAGTTTGAGTTGAACCAAAGTAAATTAAAAAATGTAGTAGTAATGCAAATGCTTCAGTTGATTAGAATGAAATTAATGGAAATGTTAATGGCCAAAGAAATGTGTAAGTTTAATTATTCTTATCCATAGTCATAAATGTTTAAGCTAGTTGAAAGAGGATTTAAGTTTATTATTTTGAATAGGCCCGATAAGTGGAAATTTACTTTGTGAAGGATAACTTTAAGGAAGCAGATTTGTTTGAAACGTTAATGTGTTCTGTTTCTCTGTTTATGTTAAGGTTATCAACCTATTCCATCCACAACCCATTCCATTCACAGCTATAATCTGCTTTTTCAATTCAACGATAACAAATCAAGTCCATCAATAAATCATAAAGAAATCGAGTTGTCCCTTTGTGTCCTTGGAGGTTGACGGGGCCCCTTTCAAGTTTGGGGAGCTGTGCACTAAAAAACACCTGCAGAACTTGACACTTAGCATTAGCTAAATTAAAGTGTGAGTGGGAGACTGTGTGAGAGAACGGGTATAACGTTTCTTCTCCGTTCATTTCACGTGAGAGAAGAGATTTTGTTTGTTGCTTCTGCCCTTTCAGTGCTGGACCGAGCTCTCCTGAGCGTCCAGTTATTGCCCTCTCCAATTTTTCCCTCTCCCTTCTTCACATAGAGTTGGCTCACTACGAGTCTAATGAGTTGCTGAGAGAGACAGGGATCACAACAGAGATGAAGGGCAAGGTAATTATAAAGTTAGTTAAATGTTAAACGAAAGGATTTAACCTAGATATATACGTTACAGATACTGCTTAACATTTTTCATATGACAGTACTTCTGCAGAGACCAGTGTAAAGCTACTCTGCAATTATGAATGTGCTTCAACCATCCACCCGACGAATGACACAAGCGTTCTCTGATCTGTGTGTCATCATGGTTACAATGACACATATGTGGTGAAAGTTATGGAACAATCGGGATCAGATGCTGTCAAAAGGACACTCTCACCTCCTCCCTTATGTGTGTGATTTGAAATGTATGCAGACGTCTCCGAATCACACCGCCCTCAGGGTTTTGTCACTTGCTGAAACCACTAATACTGAGGTTCTTCTTGGGGAAGACGGCGTCAGCATCCCTACAGTTCACGTAGTTGAAAGCGTGTATTGACCCTGGTTTACTGCCTTGATTAAACCACTGGAGTATCTGCCTTTGTCAGTCACAAACTGCTGCACAATAAAATCCATTGCAACAAAGGACCTGAGGCAATGTTCATCAAATCAATCACTTTAGAGCAATAAAAAAAAAAGAGAAAAGGATGGGAAGGTGTGCTCAAGCTTCACACTGTTTGGTAAGTGCTTGGGGAAGACGCTGAAGTTCCCGTTTCTGTCACGTCGCTTTTGACAGTTTCAAATCTAAGACGTAGAAAAAATGTCTTGAGTGCTGGGAGTGACACGGAGGTCTAGATTTCGAAAAAAACAAAAACCACGAGGGGGGGGGGGGGGAGTACGAAAAAGCGGCGCAACTCCTCTGTCACGCGCGTTTTTCAAAAATGGTGTCATGTTGAGTCCACGAGTGCTGTTTTCACACCTCATGTAGATGGTGCAAACATGCCTCTGTCCACGCTCAGCGTCTTCCCCTCCACCTCATCCCCGAGTGTGAGTGTGTGAGAGTGAAAACGTACCGCAAGGTCGCGTTTGCGGGACTCCCCCCCCCCCCCCCGTCCCCGTCCCCCCTAAATGGCGCCGTCATGAGGCCGCCGCTGTGTCCGGGCACAGTGAATTACTCAGAAAACCAACTGGGAAGAGATGTCAAAGCAGCAATCCCAGTTGGTGTTGCTGGTGTCGCATCCTGTCTCGTCTGTTCAGCAGTGGCTCTTCCATTTTGACATAGATGGCGTCCTTCATTCCTTCGAAACATCTTTTTCTTTATTGCTTTTGACTACGTCTATTACCTTGCAAAGGGTTGAGTTGATAGTCGTACTGGCGAGACCGTTTCTGGTTATTTTAAAGGGATTTATTGCTTTTTATTAGCGCAGCTGAAGAATGACGGGAAATGGGTTCGAGAGGGTTTGACGGTCGACTCTTCCCATGGAGACGCAGCACAGTGACTGCAGTCTATGTAATCGTCCATATTCATTGTCATGCCAGTATGCCTCATTCTGGATATCCCATCAATTTATGCGTTGAAGGCTCATGTATCAGCCTTTAATGGGAAAGCAATACACTCACCTTATGTACACATAAGTGCACACGCGAGCGTTTAGTATTACTGTCGTGAAAACTACAAAGCTTTTATGTAGCCTATATTTAATGCATATAGGATCTGTGTCCATGCCCATCAAACGTAAGCCTCTCATAGCTCATCTGGAGAGTGATCACCGTTGACATATTTCTTTAGCTATGAATAAATCCTTTCAAGCACCACCCACTCACCGCCCATTAAAATCGTAATCTATGCTTCTTTTAACATTATCTTCACTCAAATGACAGTTGGTAATATTTCGGAATGATATTGATATTTGTTTTTCCCTTTTGAGGTGACTATGGTTTGTCAAACAATTGCCTCGTCATCGAAATGTCAGACGGCTCGGTACAGCCTCATATCTCTCGGCAGGGTTTTTTTTTTTTTTTTTTTACCAATTGTTTCTAAATTAGTTTTTTGTATCTCATCTTCTGCCTCTGATTTATTATTTAAAGAGAAGCTTTGTTATGGGGAACAAAGAAAGAAAATGTCGAGTAAGCCTTTGCGATGAAGGCAAGGCATTTTGAGATGTGTTTTTGTTAATGACACACTTTAGAGGAGAGGATTTGATGATTAACGAACACCCCGCGGAGCAAAAGCTGACAAACTAGACAAAAGCAAAGATGCATTAGGTTTATATCCAGACAAGGCAGCGCAGAAGCGTTTGTACCTTTTTTTTTTTTGATTTCTTTTTTTTTTCCCTTCTCATTTTTCTGCTTCATTATGAGAGACTGATTTCCTGTACTGCCGGGAAAGAGAGAGGCTTGATGCAGATCGAGGAGGCCTCGTTTGATAGTGAGCCATGAAGCTCAAAGAAGTCATTTCAAAACTTTTTTTTTCCTCGGCATCATTACCACAGGAAGACAAGGGAATCAAAGTGTGATAGCAGAACAGGAGGAGGAAACTGAATCAGATTAGCCATTGTATAATGGACTTAGAATGGATATCATGGGCTTCAGGGTCATTCCACTTGCTCGACACGCAGAGGACAACGTCGCCTTTCCAAGAACGTAAAACGATAAATAATGAGTCGCGCTTTCCCGCCAAAAACAACATGTATGTCACAACAAATGTGTCGCAAAAATAGTTTTATTCAGCATGATTAGAAGTAAAATAACCGACTGCTTCAATGTGGATCCCAACGATATGTTTCTGCTTTTACTGACAGGTCGGTCTTTTCGGTTTTAACAAGCACACAATTCCACGATGCTAATTTACATAATCATATCATTTACATCCTGGCTTGCATACACCGGCTTATTTTTAGCCACAGCGTCTCCACTCCTCCTGTTCCCCACAATCAGATGAGCAAGTAAAAAATGCATTTATTGTATAAGCAGCTCTTTATGGGTCATAGATGAACAGTGATGTTGGCGAATTAAACCAGACGTGATTTCAGGATTATTGCTTCTTCTATGTAAAACTGTTGAACATAACCATAAAAAAAATGTGACTGGGAGAGTCGGAGCGATGGAGACCGTTTCAGGTCTGGCTGAGTCGCCGCTCGCTCCACATTTAGGAGAAGCGATGCAATAATTAATTTGATTAATCTCATTCATTTTTCTACCTTAAGGCTCTCGATCAGCCGGCTGCAAAACTGACTCTGACATCAGACTTATCAGGTGTGTCATTAGCGAGATCCTCTGAGGAAAATAATTAATCAGGGAAATTACAAGAAAAGGGTCACAGATGAAGGTGTGTGTCCATGCGTGTGTGTGTGTGTAAGTATGAGATTGTGGGACAGAGAATCTTAAATACTCATCAGCCCGTTTGCTGCTGGATTAATGGCACAAACAGGCCCGTGGTCTACCGCTGCCGAGGGTTGAGTGGAGCGGTGTTGCTCCATGTCCTATTTTAAGCCACATAGCGAGTATTATTATTATTATTATTATTATTATCGCAGCCGTGGCATCCTTCACAACCCGAGGGGGCTCCCATTGTGTCACAGGTACACAGCACTTTCCATTACCTCCCTCAGCGCTGGCACAAACGCACCGTCCCCGTGCTTCCCCGTGGAGCACGCTGGCGGTGTGTTAGCCCGCCTGAGTGTAACCTAGCCGGCCCGCTATCGCTCGTCTCATCCGTTACACTCTGCTCCCATTCAATCAGAGCCGCACGCCTCAGAGGAGCTGCAGATAAAATTCTCATTATCTTAGCTCACAGAATTAAAGGGACCAGGAATGAGGGGGCACACACAGCCATATACAAACACACACACACACACTCAGAAGAAGGCAAATCTCACACAAAGAAGTACAGTAGACTGTTATCTCACTCCAACACACACACACACACACACACACACGCGCTTCACACGGGGACTTCTAACTCATGCTGAGTCTTTTATCCTAATTTGTGCACCAAGGGAGGCTTTATTGCAGCAGCCGTTTGTTTCCATCTCAGTTCCCTCTTTTAAGGAAAGTCTGCTTCAAATAGATTGTTACAAAGATCTTGCAGTAGTGTACTTTCAGGCTGTTTGTGTTTCCCTCCCAGTGTGTGTGTGTGTGCGTGCGTGTATTTGTGTGCAAGACCATTATCCAAATTTGTGTTCACAGCAGTTTTCACTGTGACACTCTAGTGTGCTGTGAGCAAGTCATTTTGTGCTCCCTATCACCGCCCATAAAATTCTGCGGCTCCCAATGTTTGCAAGACACCGTGTGTACACTTGTAAGTGTGTGTCAATAAAATCCAGTCAACTTTTCTTTTTTCCCCATTCTTTAGCAAGGTGTAAGGCGCTCCGATGACAACAAATTTCCCCTTGGGGATTCATAAAGTATCCATCTATCTATATCTATCTACCTACATGTGTATCTCTGTGAGGGAAGGCTAGTGATTTGAGACGTTGTGCGTGCGCAGATGCCTCGCATCGTATCAGCGTTTAATGCGACCAAATTTTCGGTATCCAGCGCCTGTGTGTGACCCACAGAGCGAGCGTGAGTTCCACATGTGTGCGAGTGGATCGGCTGTGGAGTGTGTGAGTGAACGTCGCCAGGGGAAATTTCTTCAGCACATGGAAGCCCCATTGTTTATTCATGCTTTCTAAATTGAAGTGTGCATCCCTGTATTCTCCAGGCTGTGCTCTCTTGTGTATAACAGACAGTGAAGGAGAGCGAGAGAGAGAGAGAGGGAGGGAGAGAGGGAGAGGAGATACAGAGCCCTCTTGAATCAGATTTCCTTTCTTAAAGGCCTACTCCAGTAACTGCTATTCAATAGAGAAGAAGATAATGAGAGTAATTTGTCAATATTAAAGGTGGTTCAGAGAAGTTCAATCTACTCCAAAAAAGGAATCCATACCAGGCTCCGATTGGAAGCTGCTGCTCCTCTAGCTTCTCATAAGCCCTTTACAGCAATCTGCGAGCGAGTGCTTTCTCTCTTGACCCCCCCCCCCCCCACACCTCTTTTCCGAATGTTCCCGATATCAACTGTGTCCGTTCACAATGGCATCGACGCGTCGCCTGGCGTCGTCCGCGACCGCACGTCATCTCTGAACTGTCCATTTTCATGCGGCGCCGCGCTCTTGATTTGGAGGCCGGGCTTCTTTTTCTCTTTTTTTTTTTTTTTCTCCACTTGAATGTTCAATCAATCGATGATGGCCGCGCTCATCGGCGGTCCAGCGACAGAGCTTTCACAAGGTGTTGGGTGATGAAAGTGTTCGATCGGAATACGATAATATGATTAGGGTTGTAGACATCGTTTTGGTGCGTCGGAGAAGCCGACTCGTCCCGTCCGCCGCGCCGAATGCAAATCGAGTGCTTATGATGAATGCCTTTGTTACCGTCGCTGACATGCGAATTGAATAAATCAGCATCAGCGTAATTTTAAAAGCATCGCTTTCACCTGGGGGGAAACAGGAGGGCTCTAAAATATTTGTACCACACTATAAACTGAAGGCACAGCGAGGACAACCGGCTCCTTTTTTTAGGCGAGGTAGCGTCAAACCCTCCTCCCATCCTCGCGGTCCTCTATTCATTAAAACAGAAGTAGGTCACCGACAAAATGGCCGCCACTTGGCCACCCTCTCCGTCCCCCATCCTGTCGACATATGCTTCTCTTTGCCTCCGCCAACAAGAGCCTCCTGAATAATACAGTCAAACAAAGCACCCTAAAGATAGACACGCGGGAGATTTATTTGCCCATATTCGGGGCTCTATTCAATATTCATTTCTCAGCCAATATTCCTCTGCGCTGCCTTTAATTACCTGTCTTAATAGGATCCCTGTAAGAGTGGCGGGATGTCTTCACTAATGTCTACTTTGGAGCGGTGGGATAATTACACAGCCCTGGAATATGTAGAGCTGCCTTTCAAAAGCAATAGGTGATGAGTGCAGTGAAGGGAAGCCATGTACGGCGAGCGCTTACTCTTTTTTTTTTTTCTTCTTCACAATTTGCATTGTCTAATTTACTGAGCGCAGCTTTTAATTATTCATGTTGCCATTGTTGAGCTCTAAGGTGCGAGAGCATTTGTGCATTTCTGTGTGAGTTCTCAAGTCCCACGTTGTCTCTCCGTGTGTGTGTGTGTGTGTGTGTGTGTGTGTGTGTGTGTGTGTGTGTGTGTGTGTGTGTGTGTGTGTGTGTGTGTGTGTGTGTGTGTGTGTGTGTGTGTGTGTGTGTGTGTGTGTGTGTGTGCGTGCGTGCGTGCGTGCGCTCTATCGAGAATCTCCTGTGGCTCTTTCTCAGTTCCCCTCAAGCAGTAACCTAAATTCAGACTCCAACTAGCACAAACATGACACCCAGGCCCTCATGTTTATTTATTAATTTTTTGTTTTATTAATATTCACCTTTTGAACCCAGTTCATGTGTTTCGATCTTATAAACCGCCCACACACGGAAAAACTGCAAAGCCATGTTCGCGGGAGACTTTTAGTTCTCATTCCTGGCAATGTGTCTTATTAACATGAACTCGTGCTCCACACATCTGTGATGTAAACTTCTTCAAACGACACTTTGGAGTAATACCAGGGAAGAACTTTGCTCCGTGAAGACGGACACCCTGAAGGGGAGTGTGCGGCGCGGCAGCAGCAGCAGGGCGATGCAGTGGCGTGCAGGAGGACAGAGGCGGGCTGTTGCCCCTGATGCTGACACATTTCGGTTTCTGTCACAAACCCCCTCGCCGGTGTGATCAGACCATGACAGGCCCGACCTCTGTCCAACTGCTCTTCCCACTGGCGGCCCGACTGACTGACAACCCGCCCACTCACCCTCGGAAACTTACTTTACCTGTTGTTTATATACACCAGCACACTCCAACACCCAGCATGCAGAGCTGCCAGGTGTGTACCCCTCACTGCATCCAAATATAGTGTTCAGGCGCCTGTACGATTCCTTCCTTTTTATGCATAAAATGAAAGCGTGATTTGCATGCAAATAAGACGTGCGTAAACAAACGTGTGGAGGAAAAAAAAGCCCGCTTGACCTGCATGGAGATGTGTGCGCGCGGTAATGCGGAATCAGGCAGTTTCAATGCAAGGCATTCCTCTTTGAGTCTTACCCTTGAAACAGCATCTCATCTGCTTATGTATACTGTAATCACCCTGCCCTGCATGCATACAGTATCCACATTAACGCAGCTATTTAACGGAAGAAGCCAGCCCGCAGACAGGTGCCATGTTTGTTCCCGGAGCATAAATATGTATAAGACACAGTTGCGGCACTCAAACTATTAGCATAGAAGACGACGGCCGCGTAACGTGAGCGCGAGTTCGCAATGGAGTATATATATATGAAGGTTGTGTGTGTGTGTCTCTCACATTCTCCGATACTTCGCTTTCCTTCCCTCTCTCCCTTTCTTTGCCGCTGCCACTTCCTCTCTCTGCCTTCCTCAGACACCTGACAGAACGGATCGACAGGATATTTAGTCTTGATATGCTCTACGTTTCCGTTGCGCTGCACCTTGCAGCGTCATGACTCTCTCCCGGCTACGACTGGGTGAAGGGAGTCTGTTTTTTTTTGTTGTTTTTTTCGTCCTCTAAACAAATCGGGGAGGAAGTAGCGTATAAATAAGGGGAAGAAGAGAGGATCACTTGCAGTGTTCAACGGGGCCGCCGGTGGGACAGCTGGTAATTCACAATAAATTGGTGTGCTGAAGAAAGCCAGCTGCCCTACAGGGGGCTGGGGAAATGTGTGTGAGAAAGAGAGTGAATGAGAAAGTGTGTGTGTGTACACCTTCATGTATGTATGTAAGTGTGTGTCTGCGGCGCTGACCAAAAGGCCTTCCAGATCCTCCCGGGAAAGTGTCTACTAATCCGAGCTTGTATCAGGAGTGGATGCACACTGAGGTGGAAGTGTGTGTGTGTGTTTGTGTGTGAGTGTCTCAGTTTGGCTGGGGTTTGATTTCTACTTTGGATGTATTGATTCTGTCAGCGCTCCAGAGGCATGCAGGGGGCTCGCTCGGATCACACCTCAGCTTTACGGAATAATCGCCCGTATCTGGAGCCCGCGCTCGCCGGCGCCGGCAACTTGGAAAGCTCCCTGTTGAACGTACGCACACCAATACCATTACGCATGTCGACACTCTGGAAATGACTCACACACTTTTTTTTTCACCGTCTGCCTACAAGAACCACAAACACACAGGAAATACAAGAACTTTAATCAATACTAAGACTTGCCACCGCATCAATCTCACATTTCTGTGAAGTATAATTGGAACGTCTCTTTTAACGACCTTATCCTGCTTGTCATTGTTTGATTCAGATGTCTCGGAGCTGTTTTCACAGCTGCAATTATACAACAATTAGTTCTGAACTCAGGTTGTTGGTTGAGAGACATTTCAGACAGTCCATACCTGATGACTTGAGCTGTTTCCCTCCCCTTCTGTGACATTTAGCTTGCTACATATTACTAAGAAATAATGCATTCATCACTTCCCTTTTTTTTTCTTTCCTTCCTTCCTTCCTTCCTGCCCTGATAATGGTAAATTCCTTCCTGGAAGGATGATTGTCAATTGTAAGGATAAAACATATACTTTGCAATCTGCCAGCTGAATTCAAAAGAAGAGGAAAAAGACAGAGGAAGAATATAAACCTTTTTAAAAGTACTTTTATTTGAGATATAGTAGGCACATTTTGCTTTTACGTATGTAGAATTTAGAGATCGGGACTGTTACATGATGGATTAGTTTTTACCTAATTGAAGGATCTGAATATTCCTTCCACCACTGAACATGTATTTGTAACATGTCGTATGTGTACTGTATGATAGTGGCACTGCGATAATAATAGTAAGTCACTACAGTAGAGAATAGTCTGTTTTGCAGCATGTTTGCAAAATCACAAACTATAATGTTTGTGTTGTTTTTGCGAACATACTGCATCCGAAGCCTGTCAATGTTTTTCCTCACATCCTGCCACGGGAAATCATTTGTTAGTTAGGAAATATGTCAAATCACTCTCTCTTTTTGGATTGTGGCCAGAAGGTTTTCCATGGTTCTCCTCAGCAGCAGATGAGCTCCCAGTGGGAAACTAATTTAGTGCTCACACCGTACGCAGACAGTCTCCCACCAGGCTGTCTTTATTATTGGGTGTATTTTCTCTCCTCTCACTCACTCTCTCTTCTCTCAAACGCTTCGGCAGTCTCCAATCCGGCCCCCTTTTTCATTCTTCTTTTGCTTTTTGTCTTCTTTCGCAACTGTTCTCGTCACGGCATGGTGCATTCATCTTGCTTCGAATGAGTATTTTCAAAAGCTATACTTATCAACACTCTATTCTCCTATTTGTCAGACCACAGTATTTATGTCTTACTTCACTGGTTTCGCCCCTTCTTTACATCTCTCTTCGTCGCTCTGCTTCTTATTTTTTTCCATCCTGCAGTAGCTCCACCCATCATCTCTCTCCCCCGTTCCTCTCACTTACTCAGTAAGCAGCTTGGGTTTTTAAACTCTAGGCTATGGCAAAAGCACACTGCCCATCTGTCACGGCAGAGAGTTGCCATGAAATGGCCAACTCCTCAGCATCGCTGTGTGATCTTCTTATGTGCTGTGAGCATGGCACTCGCCCATCTCCCTTTGGGAAGAGTAAAAAAAAAAAAAGTCCCCTCCTCACCCTGTAAGGCAAAAAAAGCGACTGTCAGATTTCGGCTGAGCAGCGGAGGGGATGGGCTTTCTCATCCTCTCAGACTCATACTAGAGGGCACAGCTTAAGGGGGCACGCGGCCCACGGTTATGGAATTATAAGAAAGACATCCAGCACATCAGGTTAAGTCTTTGGCAGAGGATTAGGAGTAAACCGGAAGTGTCCTTTTTGCCACAGAAACCAGTTTCATTCCATAGCTGGCAGGCAAAATGAATAAACCACACTGTAACCCATAAGGAATTGCACCCATACATGAATAGCTTCACTCAGACACACAAACACCCATGTCAATGCAATATCTGTCAAGTCTCACTGCAGATAAACTGCTGGGTTTGTCCCTGTGTGAATACATCTTTCTGTTTCCATATTTGATTTTGTGGTGACTTTCCCAGTATACGTCCACCCACCGCTCACATCGCCAACAAAACAAGCTTACCCTCTCACGCTTGACCTTGATGAATTGAGGTGTATAAAAATGATTCGGGAACAAAATTGGTGCCCTAATTTTTCTCCGTTGGCACAAATGTGATTCGCACCTCGAATGATGCGCCATTGAGATGAGATAATGATTTGGCTCCACTTGCTTTCGTTCACTTTGAGTGGGCACCTGAAAACAGGTTTGTTTGATCGGAGAAGGAGGTGAAAATTGGTAGAAATGAATTACATGAAGTCAGAATGACTGGCAGTGAGTCAGGATAATTGCCTATTTGAAGCACGGAGGCTTCCCAGAGTTCAAAGTTGGCATGTTTGGAAGGTTCCACTTTCCATTTCCCATCCATGTAACCAGCGGCTTATTCAAGGAGCCTAATAGAGTGTAAACTGTTTGTCCAGAGAAAATTGATATATAACACATTCAGGAAGCTCTGAATCATGTTCAAATGACATTACATGCAGTAGTTTAGGGAGCCGGCTAACATGGACCACTGATAACGCTGCAGAATTACCGCTTGCTAGCAGCAGCAGACAAATAGCCACAATTTTAAATAATTATATTCAAGCTGATATTTACACCAGGTCAATAGCATTCAAGCTCCATGCTTTGGATGCCATTGACCTTTACATCAGTTCAAACTGTACGTTGCATTTTATCATCAGGTACATTGCGAATCTGCCCTGGAGATGCAGTCTTCATGTTAGCTGCTCCATAATTTATTTTAAAAAAAAACGTGTCTTTGTCGTGAACTGTGGCTGCATCTGGTGTGTAATCTAGGGAGGATCGATGTCTGACAGCTGAAGTTGGGACAGAATACCTGTCCTGTCTACCCCTCAGCTGTCCGGTGGGAAATACAGAGGAGACATTTTGAAAGTGCAAATAACATTCGTTGGCACCTTAATCAAAATGTCAGCTTGTTGCTCTCTGCCCGTCCATCCCTCCCTCTAATTCTCTGCAATAAGATTCTCTGCAGCAAAGCGTGGCATAGTGTAAGTGATGCTTAGCTAGTACAACTGAGTCAGACACACTATAGTAGTAGTAGTAGTATGCGTTGTACGTGTTTACGGGCATGCAGTACACACCTTGAGGAAAAGCAGTGCCCAGAAGACTCACTTCTCTGTGCTTATACTCACATTTTTGGCAAAGGGAAACATGTATTTGAAATTTCCTTTACGTAGTCCCTCTGTGGAGCTTTCCCCTGTGACATCATTTGGTTTCCGATGAGATACGAAAGGCCTTGTGCGCCTCCACACTTTGTTAGCATTCTTCAAAAGCAAAGTTTATCAGGTGGACTGGCAGGTTTGGGGAATTGGAGCTCTGCTGCCGCAGCTTCAAACCTCATGAAGAAAGCAGTACTTTGAAGCTGGAACCCGTACGCTCAGCCTTGTTGCTTTGTTGACAGCTTCATATGTTAATACATTTTGTACTTGTCCATACGTGTGATGATGCCCGGTTTGCTTGATTTCTAAGGAAAAATTATGGAAAATCTCCAGAGAAACGTTTTGCTGTTTACTCCCAATGGAAGTCAGAGCTGTGCATAGTAATGCATCTGGATCCAAGCTTAGCCAGGCAGGCTGGGTGACTCCGGTTGTCTTGGAAGAATACAGGATGCACAGTCGTCGAGGTAATATTATAAAAATGTGCAAAAGTTGTATACTCTTTTTTTTTTTCCACGTGATTTGTTATTTTATATCATTTAGTGATAATATTCGTCTGTTCCTTTTTACTGTGCGCCTGGCAGTTCGGTCTGGCTTCATCAATTGAAAAAATAGAAAACATACTCCAACATAATCCATACTTACATGGCTGCTCAAGACTAAGCTGTGCCTTTGCCATAAAAAAAATGGCGTCTTTCGACACAATAACAGATGAGAACGCGTTTCGTTTGTCGCGGGATTTCCTGAAGCAGATTTTCTATCTCTAAAGCCCCCTTAATGCTTCCTGCCATGTCTCTGTTTCAGCCCTCGTTGGCAAAGGGCTCGCACTTCTCAGCTGCAGGCCGCACCACAGTGCAGCCGTTATCTTCACAGTTGCCTGATCAGGCCCAATTTCAAGCACACCACGTTACAAGATGCCAATTGTTCATTGCCAATTGTCTGCCCTGGATGTAGAGCTTTTAACATGATGACAATGACAGACTCATAGCAGGATGCTGCATGTCATCTGATGCATCTTGGTATTAAAAAAAAAGCCACTTTGATGTTTAGTAGGGTCATTTTTGACACACGGTGAAGAATGAAGGGACAAAAAGTCTCTTATTCATCCAGAGTGAACTGGACTCATCCACATTACATTAGCGTTGTCTCTCATCCCCTCGGTGTATGAAACAGTCAAAGGTCGAGTGACATGAACATGCTGTGAGCTGATGTCACATTACATATTATCTGGGTCTTGAAATTTAAAGTTAGCATTGGCAGCTCTTCAGTGACTTTTACGCAGCCAATGTGCAGTCAGGGAGGCAAACTATTTGGCTAAGGGATATCTCTTCACTTTACACATCTCCAGCCAGCGCTTGTTTGGGTATCGGCTCGGTATACTTAGAATATTCCTTGTTGGTTCTTGATATGTATGCCATTAATCCAAGTTATTTAATGTAGAATTTGGGATCTATGTTTTATGACAACCCCTGCTTGATACCTTGTTTTTCCTGCTTGTAGATCCGGGGATTTTTGATGAGCGATGGCTCTCAATGCCCCATTTACTATGTAATGAAATGACATATTACCATAAGGTGCTCCTTGATTGTATACGTTTATGTCCTCATACACTCTCCTCCACCCTGCCTTTTTTGCGTTGTGGACATGTGGCATCCACTTGTAAACTTTGCAGTACCACATGCAGCACTATAAAGCTGTCTTTGTTTCTTTCTACACCCGTCAGTCCAGCTGAACCATGTATGCTCTGATGAAGGTCCTTCAGACCGAAAGCTGAAGGGTTCTCTGCATAAAGTGCGGATATCTATTCTACCAACAACTGCAACTAAATCCTATTGTAGGGATGCGCCAATCCAACCTTTTGTGAGTCAGTAACAACCATTCTCTCCAAGCAATCCTGCTTTCAAATCTTCTTTTACCTGCCACCTAGCGGGGTAACCGACCATGCCCTAACACGCGGGCCCGCCTCCACTCCCGCTTGTCTCTTCCGGTTGCGCTGGTCGGCAGTCCTCCTTCCTCTCCCTCCAAACTAAAGCGCCCTCACCTCCCTACTCTCTCTGTCTCTCTCCCCCGTCTGCCATGCTTGGGTAGCTGCTCGCGTCCCCATGGGGTGGTCCATCAGCCTGCGTTGCTGAGCCCTGACTGGGCATCAGTGCCTGGATTCCTCAGCAGTGGAGTTCAGGTATTATCTGTTAGCACAGAGTCGCCCCCCCTAGTCCCACAGCTGCATGCCTAGTGAATCAATAAGGAGACTGTGTGCTGAATCTGCTTTGGAGGGACTTGGAGCGCCGGCCAATACCAAACGGAGGAAGATGAAGTCTGAAATGATTGCTGTTTGGAGGTGCAGTCGCTTTAGCGCTTATATTTAGCTTTTATGAAATGATTATTGGACAGTGGACAAGATTTTTATAGGGCCTTCAGTTAGCAGGCTGTCCTATATTGAGAAAATGGTGATCATGATGTTGAGATCAACTAAAACGGTGTGTTCTGCTTTTATGAAGTACTTACTTACAAATGAAATATTCAAATTGGAAATATGAAAAAGAAACACAATGAATAACATGAAGCCAGTATGCAGAAAGGGAAGAGATTATATAAGGACATAAACTAGGATTATTTTTTTTTACATTTAATGCCTATTCTTCCATTTGATGACCCAATTTTCCGATAAATCATCAACACATACACGCACGAGTTGTCATCAACATGCACCTCAAAAATATGCTGACGAACCCATCCTCGCTTTACTTGAGTTTTTGATGGAAACCGAGCAGAGCGTGTCGTCGTTCAGTCAGATCATCGTCGGTTCAATCCCCAGCTCCTCCAGTCCATGCGTCCTCGTGCAAAACACTTAACCCCGATGTGTAGGCTGCGCCTGCGGTGTATGAATGGGTGTGGATGGTTAGATAGTTCTAAAGGGCAGATGCTATCGTGCATGATAGCGTCGTACCATCAGTGTATGAAAGGGTGCAAAACGGTGATTGACATGTAATGTAAAGCGCTTTGAGTGGTTGGAAGACTATAAAGGCGTGATACAAGTATTTCTCCAGTTGGGCAATCTTTTCCATTTGTATATTGTCCACTTGTGGGTACTCCATGTGGCTCAGCGTCTGATGGGAGTTTTGAATAATAGAACCGTTAAGCTTTTTGCAAGCGTCACAGTTCATGCAAATAAACATTTTTAAAATCGTGTGAAAAAAAGCCTTTGTGTCTGTGCTTGGTGCGACTTAATCGCAGCATTGTGAGGCTTTGTAGCTTGTAGTTTCAAAGCTGTATTCATGCCGTTGACATTTGAAATTATAGTATTATTATCAATACCTTACAGAAATATTGCTTGCAAAAGTCCACCTTCTCTTCCTCTCTCACTGTCGCAGCAGTGCGGCGCTCCTCGTCTCTCTAATTGTCTGTCCTCAGTCCAAAAGTCAGGATTTATTGAATAAAGAGACATGTAATCATTTTTAAAAAGTTCACGCTGCGTTTTTATTCAACAATATATTCTGCTTCAATACATTTGTTGGCGTTAACACTTCCAATAATCTTTTTTTTTTTTTTTGCTGTCAACTAATGTTCCTTTTTTGGTACAGTGTATGGAACATGCTAGCATCAATAGGGTGGTCTATAGCAAATCATATTTCACCCATTACTTTCGAGTGATAACATCATGTAATATGACAATGGACATTCAAAGCTTTAATTAAAAAACTTTGATCAAAACTTTGAATATTAAAAATGGACATTTGATAGAAAACCCTTTCCATAACGCTAATTACTTTTGTAATGAACTATTTAAAATTCAGTCGTCACTTGTGACGTCCAAGGACTCTCCAACATCTCTAAAGCCACTGATTCCACAGATTATTCATAACATTGTAGTTCTGATAGTCAAGTTAGTTAAAACTGCCTTAATATGGGTGAAAGAAAAACAGTTTTCAATCATCCCTTCAACCATCAATATATACGATCTGATCACGGCACACGCCTACAACAGATTACATTGCAATTCATCTGCTGCTGCAAGCAGCTCTTGACCCAGAGCTAAAACCTAACAGGGTTGCCAACACATATAACCTTGCTGTATTAAAGCAGCAGTGCAGTCGAAATTCCAAATAAGCAGTGTAGTAGAAAGGTCTTAATCAAAAGCTGCCCTTCTTCAGACCTTGTCTGCTACCTTGCACTCTTCCCACCATGCTGATACTATCATGCTGTGCCCAGCTCCCCTTGACCCAGTAAATCCACAGAGGCAGCACTCACACACATTTGAAGGACTCTTGGATGTCTTTCACACTATTTGGCTGAATTGAGCTGACTTGAATGCATTGAATTTGCTTTTAGGTTATAAAAAAAAAAAAAAAAAAGGATAATCAAAAACAGCCAAAAGTGTGTCCCCCTGCTTTTTACTCCAAAAAGCTTTTAAAATATGATTGTATTTGGGCCGATTTCACCCATTGGTGGACACATTTGGCATTGTGCTTGTGCTTCTGGATCTATAGTCAACATTATGATATTAATTGAGATAATAATATTGGCTTCACAAAGAATCACCAAAAATGTAACTGTCTTGTATTTACCAAATATGTCCTCTTAAGTCTCCTACATGTGTCCTCTTAAGTCTCTTACATGTGTCCTCTTAAGTCTCTTAAGTCATTCAGCATGAAAGAAGTTAATAAAACACGGACTGAGACCAAAAGGACGACGAATTTTCTTGTATTTACCAAATATGTCCTCTTAAGTCTCCTACATGTGTCCACTTAAGTCTCTTACATGTGTCCTCTTAAGTCTCTTAAGTCATTCAGCATGAAAGAAGTTGATAAAACGAGGACTGAGACCAAAAGGACGACTAATCAACTACTGTAATAGTGCAGCGCTTCTTGAAACTACTCTATTGAGCTCATAAACTCATGAGGAGAATATTTACTGAGGTAATAAATCAAGGACCAACAGTTGGACTTCTTTTTAGAAACCAGAGGAGTCCCCCCTCTGATGGTCATTTAAGAAAGCATGTTTGAGGCACTTCCACATTGCCTTTCCTGTTCAGACCCAGAGGTTGCGCATTTGATTTAGACAACGTAGTTCAAAACGAGCAGAAAAACATGCGTTCATGTCTGTCATATTTTACATTTATTGAACCGAGATTTCCCCAGATTAATTTCCACGTTATAATTCATGCTGTCCCGTGATTGATTCCTACAAGACTGTGTTCTGGTAAAACATTAAACATGGTCCATAAACTTCATCCATATTAACATGATTCCAGCAAACATCTCTGTCATTTTGACTAAACCGCCACATGCCATTACTCTCTGCCTTTTAAAGGGACGTGGAAAAAGGTTTGGAAATGATCCAAAGAAATGCCTTCCTCACTCTTTTTCTCTTCTCCTGCCATCCTGAAAAATTATATTTCATGCATGATAAGCCCCAGCAAATGATATTATGTTTGTATATCATCTGTTTGTGGTGTGTGCTCAGATCATAATGACGGATAGCTCCTTAGAAATGCCAAGGCGCTCTCTGCTCGCCTATTCTCCAGGCTAAGGGATTTTTCTCACAGATTCATCTGCGGGTGTCAGTTTGTTGGCATTGATTGGGTCTAACGGGCTTAACGTGGAGATAGAAGTTTGTTTGGTAAAATTGCAAATCCGGGCTGGCAGTTTATGTTTACTGCTCGCTGAGGAAGAAGTGTGAAGCAGTTTCCTTGGGGAAATGAAAACAAGACGTATCACGGGAGGGTGTAATTTTCTCAAAGTCATTTGCAACATTTTCGACTTCACAAAACATGCATACGTCTCTACATATTTCATGGGTTCCGCCTTAAAATGACAACCCTCATTATTTAGCGAGCGGCATAGCCAATGTAGCCCGACGCACAGTCCAATCTTCGACGTCCGGAGTTGAAAGTGCTTCTTCCTTCAAAATTAGCACCGCACATTATCTCACCTGACTTAATGTGCAGAGCTCAGCTCAATTGTGCATCCCATTTACCACATTAACCACATAGTGTACCTCCCTGCTTATGAGACGTCATTAAAACATTCACCTTCACAGGTCAAAAAAGACTCTAAAGCCCTGTAAGAATGCTGAAGGCTGGTCTCTGTAGGCTCACCACTCATTTACCCCATGCTACACACACATTAATACCCAAACACACTATTGTACTGGCCTATTTGGGATCAAACTCAACCATTTCAGCTCCCAATGGGAGGCTGTCCATTAGTCGAACAGGTTGATCTCATTAATACTGCTTGGGTCAATGAAGTGTACGATCGGTGGCTCTAATGACTCGACTTCTCATCTGCAATGCAGTAAATGATGGCAGATCTGATTTAAAGGCCCAGGCTGCAGAAAATTTAGATTGACTCCCTCGCACTGACTCAGTGTGAAAAATGTAACCGAGCTCTCTCGCCTTCAAACGTCTGCTCCATAATTCACTCAAACACTGTGTGGCGATGTATTTTTTTTTTTTATTGCATTTTTTTCATAATCACTAACGCTGATGAACGGCGTCCCATAAACATATTTAAGATTATGAGAAAATCATTGGATGTATTACTTCTTTTTTTATTATTTTTATGACTTACAGTCCACGTTATCTTCTTGACAGTAATGCTTGTGTGCATTTTTCATCATATTATTATTATATGCCAAATGATAAGCGGCTTTACAAGTCTTCTGTCTGGTGTGATATTAAAATTCTTAATATTGGCAGCATGCAGGACTGCAGGTGCGTATGTGTGTGTGTGTAGGCAAAGGAGTCAGTGTGTGTTTATTCACATTCAGAACTCTTGTGATTACTTTTGTGCACTGATATAATAACAGATCAGGTATGCATGCAGGTAATTTAAAAACCAACCCGTCTTTCCTTCGTCCTCTTTCCGTATCCTTGCGGCGTATATATGCCAAGCCGGCGGTTTGTGTGTAAGCGTGAGTGTCCCACCGGGTTGTGACACCGGGGAATCCATCATGCTTCCTTGCTTGTTTTGCGTGTCTGGGCACGGACTAATCAATCACCCCTACCTTTGATGCCTAACCTTGGTCCAATTGCTACACTTCCCAGGGGAACCGCTAATTGATCTGAATACATCAAAGAGAGATTGTGACAGCGCTCCCAGAAGGTCAAAGGCCACGAGCTTTGATCCCCAGACACAAATGCAAATCACGTAGGGTGTTGAGTTGGGTCCATGATTCTACGCTTGCGATTCACCTCACATGCGCGGGTTTTAAAAATTCCCTCAACATCTGCACATGTTAACTATGGTATAGCTAAGATTAAGGGATACAGTTAAAGGTTGTTGTTGTGTCAACTTAACTATGGTCGGGGTTTGTTCAGTCTTCCAACTACAGTGTTTGGTTAAGGTTAGAAAACAGCTGTAGTTCTGGTTAGCGAATAAGCAAACTTCAGGACATGACAATCAGATATGCCACACGGCCTTCCCCCACACTGACCTCCAGTTCCTCTCTTCATAACCTGCTGCCTTGACACTGAACACTGGCATTGGTAATACATCGTGAGGTGCAGGATTGTCCTACACAAATGTGATTCCTAGAGATACTTTGCAGGAAGAGTCATATGTCGGGTTAGGGACCGAAATTTAAACTGCAAATGAGAGCGACCGTGACATGTAACACATTTTCAAGACGACTCGATGGAGTGGCTCCTCCTACTCTTCTTAGAGCTCCCTTTCACACTTTCGATTCCTGTCCAATGGGCCTGACAAGCCCTGAAAAGAGACCCTGCTAATCTCTCCTCAAGCGTCAGCACCCTCCTCTGTTCGGCTTCTGAAAAGATGCTGTTTATCTGACCAAAGCCCTTCGCAGTGCCATTTGCGCTGCGGGGTGCTTATCGACCATGAGATAATTCAAAAAGACCCTCAACTAGCTGCTTGTTCATTAAAAGTTTCCACAGACTCCTCTTCAAAAGTGCATCCATCTGTCTGGTAAAAGAGACGATGGAGGGAAATGTGAAGAGCGATGTGTGTGTGTGTGTGTGTGGGGAGGGCGTGTGGACATTATCTCTCTATCTGAGTCCTTGTGTTGTTGCCTTTGATTTAATTTCCTTTGACGCTCCTCCTCTCGTCCTGCTCCTATCCCTGATGGATTGGGTCTAGGGCCTTGGTTTGAGATTTGTTTCCCTCTTGCTTGAGTTGGCTTGTTATTTGATCAGCTTTGTTAACTCTGATCAAATATCGATGGTGGATCCTAAAAGGGTGTCTGTGACCAAGATAGGCCGCTCTTCCGCTAATTTGTTGCGGTAGACCTGATCAGCTTTTACAGTCAAAACGTTAAGGACATTGTTTTGCATCAATTTCACTTAAATCCAGCGTGTTACTTTTGATTCTGGTGAACCGAGACATCAAAGTGAACCAAGCCATGCCTCTGAATTTAACTAGAAGTTCCAGTCCGGTGACTCAGTGAACTCTCAAACGCTTTTTTTTTTTACGACCTTGAACCCCCTCCACATTTGAATGCCAATCTATAATTTGTAGCCAATAAAACAAACAGTCTGAGTTGCTTCCGAACGGACAGTACTTCAAACCAGCACTTCAGATTAGCTCTGAGTAATGCTCAAGGATGAAAAAAAAAAAAAAGCGAGGAGAGGACTTGAGAGATTTATGCTTTTCATGTGGCCATGTGTTTAATTTATCAATAAAGCTGTCAGGCTTCCACTAAACTGGGCGGGTGTGGCCCGGCATTAATCAACACCCCGGCATCAATCTGATGGTCCAGAGCTGCCGTAGCAAGGTTGTCCCTTAGCCAAAGTTTGATGACGGATGCCGCCGATCTTGCTGAACAAGACACAATGAGAGAAACATTCTCGGGCTACCCTCGGCTATCTATAGCGAGAGGAGAGGCTGGAAAAAACATGTTCAAGTGGAGGGACTTCCTCCCCTTGGTCCGCTGTGTTCTCTCTCCTGTTAACAAGCAGGTAATTATGGATAGTGGTTTGGGCCATCCGTCAGGGGCAGGCAGCGGGCAGATTGATACCAGCAGAGCCCCATCCGGTTTTCGTCTCCCTTTTTGCTTTTAAGATCCTCAGGACGTGATTTGGGAAATGGCAAGCTCCGGCCCACTCATCCATCAATTTCCGGCCTGTTTTTCCCCAGCGGAGAGAACCAACACAACCCTCCATGGGAAGACTGTTTGTCAGCGCGCTCTGGGAGAAGTGGAGGAACTACACTCTTACAGTACAGAGACAGAAAGAAGGGTTGCTGCTGCTGGTTATGATGATGACGCAAGAGCAGAGCCACCGACTCTCACGCTTTCGCCGTGTGACACACGCCTTTTCATGTTTTCACACGCTCACACGCCACACAACTAATATCTCACGCCAAAAAAAAGTCCGGGGCGCGTTCGTTCCTTTTCAAACTCCCCGACGATGGGTGGCGCTATGGAGCGCATCTGTAAACCTATTCGCTGCGTAGACATCCTGTTTACCCCAAACAGACAGTCCCGCGACTGTGTCCGCAACTGGGGGACCGCCGGCAGAGAGGAGCAGAGAGACGGAGGTATCGGGGCTCTCAAGTCTCACGCATTGAACGTGACTGTCACTCATTGGTCTTAAGTCACGCCCTCCCGACACACAGCTGTTCGCGGCGGCGCGTATTGATCGTCCCCTCCCAACCTTGTCGACCAAATCTCACGCCAAAGTTTTTTGAAAAGTTGGCAGCTCTGCAAGAGCGGAGAGGGAGGTGAATATGGACTTTATTAGAAAGACAAAAACAATGCAACTCTTAGCTTAGCTTAATCACTAGCAGTATAGTAGCACGATGATGACGTCTTCTACCTTTCATAAGTGGATTTGAGCCGAACGTTCCAGTTAGTTGTAATCGATACGATGTCCAAAGCGACGCTTTTAAACTATAATTACGTTGTCACACGGCTGTAGACGGTGAAATGTGATGCAACGGCCGGTGTCAAGTCTGTGTTTGTGCGACGGGATAAGCTTCTTACCTGTCAAAGCGTCCGTGGGAAAAATAATTAAGTCTCAGTGAGTCAGAAAACAAACACAGCTTTGGCACAATTTTCAATTAACCGAAAGCAAATGGAACATTGTCCATCTGCTTCTCACCACCTCAACACTACTGTGTTGGAGCCCGACTGTCTCCAAGGCAACACGTTGCAGCCTCACCATGGAGGCTGGAGGGACACAAGGGAGTGAGGGTTGATGAACAAACTGCACTTGAGAGCCATGATGTTTGTGGATAACCAGCCACAATCGTTGGGCGGTTTGTGATTTGTTTTTCTGATCCCAAATCATCCTTTTTTTGGTTAGATCCTTGTTTACCTAATTTATTCAGCATCCGTCGTTGCGGTGTATTAATTTCCTCGTCAAATAATGCAGATACAGGAACATTGTTTACTGGCACGGCTTGTTAGCTCAATGTGAGCCTTGGCATTCTCTCACATTTCACGCCTTTGTTGAATGTCCTTTTTGTCCTTGTCAGTGTTGCTCGATTGATGACCAAGACAATTATAAGCCAGTCAATCAACAGCTCGCACATGAAACCCATCTGAGGAGCTCCTGAGATCTATCTCATGAATATTGTATGTGCATTGCTGTCACCATGTTAAAGCTCCTTTGCACAAATATTACCGCGGGTGAATTGTTTTGACACCGGCCTGTCATTTTTTTGACTGTTATTTTTTTTCTTTTTCTTTTTGACATCTCTTTCATTCTGGAATCTGTCCTCGAGCAAGAAAGCTGAGGGAGGAGGAGGAGGAGCGAATGAGAGAGAGAGAGAGCGAGAGAGAGAGAGTAAGGAAGATGGACTCTGCTTTTCCACCCCATGAATCACCAGTGGGGGGGAAAGGAGGTGAAAGATTGACGGCAATTTAATTAATCGCAATATTTGGAGCTCCATAAACGAGTATTGGATTTTCAATTTGGGACAGAAGTCCGTGGTTGATAGGCAGGAATGCATGGCAGCCCGGGCTGAGGCCTAGTTTCTCTGAAAGTGCTGGCAGGTATCGATCACTTATCATTTACATATGCCCTTAACTTTGCCAGGCATCAAAACAAGTCAACAACACAGCAATGACATTGGAGAGTGAAAATAAACCAAAAATGTGTGGATGTCACGACGGCCCCCGCATGTCTCGTTAACATCGCACTCAATTTCACAGTTTCTCTCTCTGTGTGGGGCCCTCCTCTGCCAAGTAGATGTGATGCACAGGCTCTGTAAACTTAACTAAGCCCAGACAGAAGTGTTGGCCGACACCCAAGGGAGCCATGTCCAATTTTGCACTTCATAGCCAATAAGCTTCACAGATAAGGCTGTATTCAGAATATCTAATCGTCTGTCATGAAATAACTTTGTACTTTTCTGCAGACAAGCTGTAGGAAGAAAAGCATGAAGAATCAAGACAAATACCACATGGTGCAATCCAAATAAATATGCCAGAAACAATTGACAGTTTGTTTTCATTTGAAGCTCAATCTGTTTGGTATAATGGACTTCTTTTACTGTTGTCCTTTTTTTAATCCCTTTCATTTATATTGTAGCTTAAGAAATACACTCTTAAAAAGCTTGGGAAAATGCTGAGAAATGCCATTGATCAAGCGCAGTCAACAAACCGAATTTCTCTTTCTTCCCTCCCCCAAAATAAACCAAGGGTTGATTTGGAGTCCTCATCGCGGTGGCCGGTTCACCTGTCAAAGAGCTAAGTAGAACCGAAGGCCTCTTGTGTTTTTATTTGATTACATTTGAGGTTATTTCCCACCGGCAAGTCCCCTTGCACTTGTCAAACGCTTCATGAAATCTGCATTTAGAGTGGATCTCAGAAGTATCTTTGCTGATGACAACAATCCTTATTCCAAGAACACAGCAGATCTCCTAATGGCCACCAAATAATTCACTCACCTTGGGGTATGGGAAGTGCTTGCTATACGAGTGCAATTGCAGTGATGATGAGGCATGACAGCTAAGTTCAAAGTGGGAATCGTGTCAGAGGGCTCCAGTGTCCTCATCCCTGGCCCGCGATGACGTCGTCGCCCGTGTGCACTGATTTTATTTTTACTCTTCGTGATGGGTGACAGAAACAGAGATATTTCCGGGTATGTGACCACCGCATTCGTGTGTGGAGTCATTCTCCTACGGGCATGTGATGATTAGTCTTGCATTGGTACAGATGACTGGACCACAAACGCAACATCCCCCCCCCCCCCCCCCCCCAAAAAAAAATCAGAATAAATCGCTGGTGAATTGCTGTCAATCCTTTCCTGGGCTTCTTTTGTGGGGATGCCACTCACAGCTGGTGACTCAGTTTCAGATGTCAGTAGCTTGACAAAATGCCATCTTTAATTTGAGTGTAGAGTCCTCTTACTCTTTACGCATGTCGACCCTCATGCCGCCGAGTCCTTCGCTTCAAACTTTTGCCCCAGTTTTGATCCTTTCATGGCATACAACCCCGGTTATGCAAGACCGCTGCAGCACGCAGCTGACAACCTCGAGGAGTTGATTGGCATATTCTATGGCTTTCATAACCTCAGAGTAGAGCGCAAAATAATGATGTGCTGCATTATAGAGTAGATAATGTGTTGCGTGGGTACCAGCGCCATTAATGAAAACCACATGTGCCCATGGGGAACGTATGTATAGCACAGAACAGCACTTAGCGCATGATTATGCAAATTTCCCATGATCCCTACATTGAAAAGACAACTTCACGTTATTAAAGGTCTCCTAATCAATAAAGGGGGCATATTTCTCATTCGCGACGTCGCCAAAAATCGCCCATGCGGAGCCACGTATTTTCAACACTCCTATAAACTTCCCGCTGTAAAATGACTGTCATTCATTTTCATTAACTCTTATAAATGAGGCTGACATCTGCTGAATTAAAAATGTAATTATCAGAATACATAAATATGTAATTGCTGCACCCTGCATAATTGATGTTCACTAACGCACAATGTTGAAGGTATGAACCTCCACTTAGCAGGCGCATGCCACCTGAACAATAGGTGGGCTCCTGAGTGATAATTGAACCCACAGACGATTCCCGGGCCTGGGAAAATGTTAATCACAGAAGATGGAGCCTTCATTAGTAAGCTCATCCATAAAAGCACCATTCGTATCTGTGAAGTGGGGAGAAGTGGCGGGAGAGAGCGCGCGGGGGAGACATTCCCAATATAAGAAGAAGTGAGGGATAGCCTCGAACGCTTCCCCGAGCTCACATTCCCGCTGGGGGATCGGTGGAGAGAGAGATGACCTCAAATTCACACCACGAAGTAAAACACCAAATCAGGCAGGCACCAGGGGAAGAATCTAATTATATTTGAGTCATCTTTATGGTGATTAATATGTTAGCTAATGCATGATACATGACATTGCAACCAAAGGACAGTTTGTACTGAAGACATGTGGCTCTGTATCTAAATGCAACTTAGAAACGGGGCCACGGAATCTCTCCGGTTCTCAATTAATCATGCCTTGCATTAAACTAATATCAGTCCGCGTGCTTGATAGTTTTGCTGGTAAGCATTTCTGAGGCTTTTGCAGAACTCTACAAGGAGCCCGAGGTTATGAATGTATGCATGCTTGCAAGATATTATCATTGAGTGCGGAAGAAGGGCATGTACGGGCAAAGGAGAGCACGGTGAATGTGTCTAGAGTGTGTTTTAATATTAATAAGTCAATTATTGTGGGCGTGGATGTCGTATAGCCTAATCTCAGGGCTTTCTGAAGAAATAAAATGGGTTTACATATTTGCATGAACACAAACACACTGCCAAAATGACTTTACGAGGATGTGTGGAATGATTGTAGTTGATGCTTAAAGGGAATGATGATTTTTTTTTTAAGACTTAAGAGTGTTGTGTGTTTATTCCCACGAGTGCCTTTGTTGCAGAGCAAACACCTATTTATTCCCGCGAAAACACTCTGAGATTATAAGATGATCTAAAGTGAAATACTAAAGATAAAGAGTACAGTTTGTGTGGCTGCAGAAGACAAGATCTTGTCCAATTTTAGCGTGGTAATGAAACCCTGCTATCGCCCGCTGTTGATAAATGCTTTGTAGCTTAGTCTCGGCTGCTTGTCGACCTTAGTCTGAGGACGAACGGAGATAGGCTGCCTCCAGAAACGCTGCGGCCAATCAGAAACCTCCGTCGTGACCAATCCCCCCTGTGAGCTCGTCTGCCCAATCAGAGCAGCCAGTCAGGAGGCCACTGAGCTGTGACTGTCGGACCGCATTACCCAAAATTCCCTGTGTATCCCCAAGGCTCTGCTGCATTGGGAGTGTGTGGTGTCGTCTGAGGCCTGTCTGCTAGGATGCCTCATTTTTCATCTGGTGTCCCCCCTCCACCACCACCATCCACCCTTCCTCTTACTGTGACCTCTCCCAGCCTGCCTCTCTCTTTCTAAATTTGGCATGTATCCCTTTTGTGTACGCCTGTGTGGCTCTGTGTGTGTGTTTGTCTGTAGCCTGCTGTCCTTTCGCTTTCCCCTACAGTACCTTTCTCCTTTTTTTCGTCTGATCACTCATAGGAATTCATTGTGGGGGTACGTGCCCATGTTCTGTCTCCCAGAGTAATTCAACTTCTCTTTGAGACAAACCTAGACACACATACACCGCACTCCAAACCCCCAATTTCCCAATTATCTCTGTGTCTTAATTAGGCCCTCATACTGTGCGGAGACCCTCCCTGGTGCTTGTGTGTAAGTCTGCGACTGTGTGTATGTTTGCAAGTGAAGTTTCCCTGGTCTATTTCAGCTGCAGTTGTCCTCACATGCCATGGGATGTTCTGTCAGGCTGACTAATTACCAACTGGTGTGTGTGTGTGTGTGTGTGTGTGTGTGTGTGTGTGTGTGTCTGTGCGTGTGTATATATATGTGTTCTTCTCTATATTTGTGCATGTACAATAATTCAATTCAAGGCACTCGGCAGTGAGCTAGGCTCTCACTGTAGCTCGGGACATCAATATCGATCACTGTCTTGTCAACACACCCAGTGAACTTGGCCACAGTCAATGATTTCTTATTTTTTTGAAGAATCAATGTGTGGACGAAAGTGTGCGTGCGTGAGAGTGTGCGTAAGCTTTTGCGACATGAAAGTTTGATCGTGCACGGTGTGTGCAAATGCCAGCCTGGACGTTTGTCCCTCTGTGGTTATGCTTTTCGGATACAGCAGCTTCAGGCTGCTGATTGACAGCGAGTCATCTCCATGGCAGAAAATCCATGGCCTCCTACCCTCGCCTTCACTCCGTCTGCTGTGTCTGTACTGCTGATTTATTGTCATGCTAATTTCATTTCCGCTCGGTGGTCTACCGTTCCCTTCCGCGATCACCTCCAGGAGGCTGAGCTCGTCTTCCTCGGCGTGGCCGAGGTGTTTTTGTTCCGTTGGTGTTATTATCCATTGATCTGTAACCATGTACCGATTCAATGAGCAACGATACAATATAATCGATGCAAAGTGAAAAACGGCTAGTTCTCTAGCAGGGCGTCAAATACGGACACTTAGTCACGCTACTCTGCGTCTGATACCCGTAGGCGTGCTTTGTGCACCGAGTAACTTCAGTGGAAACCCAAATGCCTGTCATGTCATGTGTAGAAGCCAGGAGGAAATGGTCCGAGAGTGGGAGGAGCAAAACAAACACACACAAGGCGGTGGGTCTAATGAACGCAGGTCTTTCAACCAGGAGACTGGTGTTCCTGTCCCAACGGATGGTTTATGTACTTTATAGTTGTCTAATGAAGGATGTGGGATCGTAAAGTGATAAACACCCTTAGTGCTCAAGTGCAATAGATTGTAAACTTAACAATGACTTTTGAGGTTAAAGTGAATTTGATGGTTCCCATTACACTTGTAGCCCTTTTATGCACGGTGACCAAGATTTAGGGGACCACAAGTAAATGGAAGAATTACCATAATATAAAATTAAGTCATAATTTCTTGGCATTTTATGGCTTTAATGGACAGACAAAGGTGAAGATGACAGGAATCAATTGGAGACTATTCATAAAAATGTCACTCTGACAATATGGATGTGATCAACCTCTTACACCCTCAAAGCTGAAAGTCAGCACTTTATAGTCATTGTTTCAAATCCAGTGTGCTGGAGTAAATCAAAAACAAAGGAAGGAAGAACAATGTCTCACTGTCCAAATACTTTCAGACTGCACAGTGTATCTGAGGAACGTATCAGGAAAAAAGCAGCAACATGGATTATGTTGTCACTGGGCTGCAAAATCACTTTGTAGTGGTGGCTCTTGTGTTTTTATGGTTTATTTTGTGGGTCCCATGTAACAAACGCTCCATCAAACTTCCACTTTGGAAACTTCCTGCATCTTTGCCTCCGTGCAACGCCAGTTTGTTGAATCATATAGCTCAAATCAAAACTCCCACAAGCTGATAGCCCTGCATGATAGTCACCTAGCATTGCTGTTTTTAGATCTGATGGGGGCCCAAGATAAGAAGCTCCAGGGTTCCTCCTCTTCCTCTTCCTCTCCCTCACCCAGTATGTCCCTCACTCTTTCTCCCACTCTCTTTGTCAGTCTCCCAGTGGGTTGATGGCTGTAGCTGACGGATGACAATCTCAATTCCATTCAGGCGTGGTTTCCTGCTATCTGGGGGCCAAGACATGCAATAGCTATAAGTGTCACATTAAATCCCAGCCAGGGAGATGGGAATGGCAGAGTGACAGAGAAGCCATTCACAACCGCCATTATCTATGTCTCTTTGGGTGACACCCACAGATAGAAATGTGCAGCTGCAGTGTGCCCGTGCGGAAGCTACGACATGTTTAGGTAGCCATGATCTCGACAATGTCCCAGAGCAATCTCTTACCTGACACTGACTGTGATTCGCTTCACGAGTTGAAAGTGATGTGAGTCCTACACGTGAAAGCCATGGTGACAGCGGTGATGATGACCATGATTATGACGGCCATACCAATACTGATCAGTGATTGATGATGATGATGATTGCAGTCAAAATGATTTCCAGGACGAGCGCGACGGCGATGGCAATAACAGTAATGGGGATGATCGATATCGGTGGCCATGTTGGGAGCGACGGCGATGATGGCGCGTGTTAATCCTGATGGATTTGTCAAGAAATGAACCCAATTATCAGGGAAGAGAGAATAGATTTCAACAGGAGTAAATGAAATCCATGACATTACCGGCAGGGTGTTATTCTCAAATGCAAAGACGTTTGAACGTTCACATGATGGGCAGCTCTGTCGTGAACTGCTATTAAATCCACCATTCAACTGTTGAAACTGGAGAACTCCGATAATTATTCCACCCAAAACACATGGACATCTATTGCTCATCCACTTACAGATTGCAAGCATTATGTTTCAGACCTCTAATAGGCTCCATTATAGCCGAGGGGATGAATAGCATGACACCCTCGTTGTCTGGCACCCATACACTCAACGAGCAAAAAGCTCCTCGAATTAAAGCAGCAACAAAGAACAATACCAGCACCTGGGAAAAGGGCAGCAAAAATATCACATGGCAGACGAAGACAATTACCGCAAGAAGAATGCCGTCCTCTGCATTTAGCTGATGAGATTTTGGTGGAGTGCAAAAAAGCAGAAGTGGAGGAGAAAGAGAGAGAGAGAAAACGGTCCAATTAACTGCGACCCTGAAGAGATTCGGAGGCTCTCTCGATCGTGTGCGAGGGGTCGTTTGAATGGAACAGTGGCAGAAAAGGGGAAAATGAATTATCGATTCTAATTACACAGGGCTGCAATTCTCTGCTCTCTGTGTGACAGGCCTCTTCTCGGTTCTGTCATTGTGGACCCTGTTTATGGGAAAGGCTGAGACATTAACATTGTGCACTGATTGGGGTTGTTAAGTGACTGAAGTTGTTAACATTGATTATTTGGTTAGTGTTTGAGTTGCATGCTGGTTCATGGTGTTGAGGGTTACCGTGCAAGAGCAGTCCTTAAGTTTTTATTTCATTTTTTGGCATCACATTTCATTTATAATGCACCAAAAAAAATATGTTACAAACTAAATTACAACCTCGCCCACCCAAAAAAAACCATCCCAAAACAACAGAAATCAAAAGGCAACAAAGACCTTATTAGACAGAGGTAAGTACAATAATGTGTTGCTCTTGATTATTTTATAGAATAGTTAAACTGTGACCTTGGCACGAGTTCCCGAAACCATCTGGAGAAACAAAGAGCGCTGTTAGCCTCTTTGCTATTAATACTCCCACCATTCACAACAAAGTGGCTATTTTAACCAGAATCTGACATCAAGAGGTGTAAATACCGTCATCTATAGATTGCATATCCATTGCATTGTTTTCCCCAGAACATTAAACCTTAAACACAAAGTTTCTTTTTTTTTTAACTGCGTAAAACAAATGGAATACACCCACTTTCTTAAATGTCGAAGACTGCTTTGCTTTTTCGCCACCGTTCTCTTTTTTCCCCAGTCTTTATTACTCCCTTCATCATATTGCAGTTTTTTTTCCCCCCACTTGTCTCAAAGCTGACTTTTTAACACACTCCGTGCGTATGCATGCTTCTGCGCAGGGACACTATACGTGCTTTGCATCATCAGAGATCGGAGCTCGAGGGTGGGCACAAGCGTCTGATGGAAACAGGACACACTCGTTCAGAATACTGATGAGACGCGGTGCGGATTCCTCAGTTGCGGAAGTCAGACACACACACACACACACGTTCAACCGCACACATACACAACCTCCACCTTTGTGATCCCTGTCATGACTTGCTCTTTCTTGCATTTATCACTAATATACTTTGAGATGAAGTCCATTATGTCGTATGAATGCCAACCAAAGTCAGAATGCCCGGAGTAGATAGCAGAGAAGAAGACTCTATTCACCGTGTATTCATTATAAAATGATGGAGCTTTCACCGCTCAAGTCTTGTTGGATGTGTCTTAAATTGTGTGGGCGGTAATATTTTACAAGCCAATGCAAGTTATCCTCACTAGATATATTATTTCTAAATCCTGATAATATTTCTTACCTTAGAGGGGCTGTGTTTTAGAGCAGGTGAATAATATAAAGCTGTTCTTAATATTGTGGACGTGATGTATCTGGCTTTAAAGAACTTGCACAGTAAATGCCTCTTTTTTTTTTTTTTTTTCTTCTCCCGTTGCATTGCGAAAGATCGAACCCAGTTTCTGTATTTGCAACACGACCACGGCTGCTTCACATACCCAAGTGAAACTCTTTCAATTATGCAGTTCATATAATGGATTTATTGAAAAGACAATGCTTGGTATGCAGTTACAAGAGATGTATTTCCTTCCTGCCACATTCAGAGTCCTTAATATGGTCTACCTTATCTATTTACTCTTTTACATGGCAACTTTTTCAAGAACGACATTTTGCAACTTTCTCTGTTTCTTTTGGAGAAATACGGGTCTTAAATAAGTCTCTGCTGTTGGGGTGTAGTTGCATAGCCGTCACTAAACGGTCAAACACAAACTCCAGTGGAACAATTTGTGAACAGCATTCAAACACACAGTAAAGCACTGCCAATACTATTGATATCAAGATTTGGAACGGGGATTATTTTACCAAGTGTATTGATGTTTTAAACATAGCCCATTTCGTCATTAGTATTTCGTCTTCTTTTTCGGGATCCAAATATAGAAATCAACTCTAGTGACAATGTTTATTTCAAATACTGAATCAGAAATAGTCCACACAATACATTCTGCCACACAAACAATGGCAACAATGGGCAACGGTATACATTTGACAGCTGTTGTGATCTGTAGTTGTGTATCCGTGGCTGAATCTCCGACTCCTGTAAAAGTCAATATGGAAATCCTCAAAGGAGCGTTCCTCTTGAGTTCCCGATTCACTGCGGACTAAAGACCAGCCAGAAAACGGTATCGCAAACCTGATGGATTTTGTCTCTTTTCCTGACGATGGATCATGAACTTGCGAGTGTACAAAGATGTTGCGTCCTGGAAGACAAAAAAGACGAAACAAACCGAAAGATCACGTGGACGGTGTCTCAGTCGCGGGTGCACACTTGCTGTACGAGCGGCTCTGATGTATGTACGAGTTCGGCACATTCAGGCAAGGAGTCATGATGGAGGACACCACGGTAATGCTACAGGGACAAAAGTGTGTGTGTGCGTGTGTGTGTGTGTGTTCAGGACAGGGTGCGTGACGAGATAGGCTGGATAAGATCTCATTTCTATTTCTTGGCTGTTAGAGATTGAGCAGAGCGAGCGTCGTGGGGATGTTGCAGGGGCGGTTTGTTAGGTCGCAAGTACACTACCGATCCCATATTTACCGTACCCACTGATTCATTGCATCACATGCAGTACTGTATAATCCTAGAAACGGGAGAGGAGCTCGCCGGGAGGAGAAGGGAGAAGCAAAAGGGGAGATACGACTGAGGAAACGCAGCCCCTCTGTGTCTCTGTGACGGCCCTTTGAAATGGGGGGAAAGAAGATAATACTTTGCAGAAATAGTGAACAGCCGAATGGGCTTCATGTTGTCAGATTGAATGTGTCTTTAATATTTCATTTTTTCTTTGTGCCACATATTCATTCCCTTTAGAAATTTGCAGAAGAGGGGCATATCAAAATAATTCAAACATCCACTGAGCCGGTACACTTACATGCACAGATTTACTGGTTGCATGACCCCCACAGCTCTCACCACCTACTGCTTTCTCTGTCTCTCTTCGTCTTCCTATCTATCTCTCTCCTTCCCTCCCTCCCTCCCTCCCCTGCCCCTTCTTTCCCCCAAAATTCAATCTTGTGTTTGCGCGTGATGGAGAGGAGCTCGGCAGTTTTATGCCAGGCGCAGTAGAATATATTAAACTGCAGGACAAATATAAATAAATAAAGGGGGGCTGGGGGGGGGGGGGTCTATCTGTCCCAGTTTCTCTTCATTGAATGAGCATGATTTGGTCTAGCATGCAGTTTCATTTACTTATTTATTTGGGTTTTTTTTTTTTCTCTCTGGAAACAATGCAGTGTTCAGTACAGTTTGTGGCTGAATACTGAAATTGACTGCCTGAGGCTTGTGTGGAAGGTGCTGGTAGGAAAACAAAGAAGGGTTCACTAGGCCGTCGAGTAAGACAAGGAAAGTTTAAATGATGTCACATAATCTGCGCTTGACAGGAGCAGAGTCAGGAGGGGAATAGTTTTGGGTGCGACAGCTGCGGGTGACATGAGGTCAGGAAGTGACAGCAGCCCGACCCTGAGACCAGGTCATGCCGAGAGAGATTATACAATGTTAAACTAGCTTTTTTTTTGTAGCTTATCATGGTTTCTGTATGGAAAATGGACAGACTGCTTCTGACTTTTGAATAAAGCTGCAATTTAAAATGTTCAGAAACAATTATTTATCTATGAAATGACAGAAAACACTGAACAGGGCTCATCACTATTTCACAAATAGCTTATTTTTGCTTGTAGGGCCCCCAAACGTTGTGTTTACAATTAAATAAAACAAAAGAAAACAGCAAGTCCTCACATGTAAAGATACTGGAACCAGTCAGTGTTCCTCTCTTTTGATATTGTGTACTTTTCTCATTGTCCACAAATCCCATGAAAAGAACAAAACCTAGAATGAATGGATCCTAACAAGTATTTATTGTGTTACCAAACACATAGACCCCCTGTGTTGTTCAAAAACAGTTAACACACATCACTAAGCCGCGTCGTTTCTCTGGCTGACATGTTCCTTTGTTACGGCTGGAAATAATCTCCAACAAATGCACTGCAGTCCTGTTTGAGGAATGTTTGCTTAAAAACTACAGTGCCCAGGTTTTTTGTTTAAAATTGAAGTAAATATTAGTGATTTGTTTTTAATGATTCACAACTTTGGTAGAACAAAAACTGTGTGTGTGTGTGTGTGTGTGTTTAAGGAATGAAAACCAATTTTACACAGCCCCCCCACATAGTTAACCACGTATTTAAAACCCATTGCATTTATGTAAATAGGCAAATTTGAAAGATTGTCTCATAGTCCAAATACTTCTGGCCCTGACTGTGTTCCATCCGCACAGAAAAGAACCGTGACGTGGCCACACTTCTGACAAGAGAGCTTTTCACCCTTACTTCCTGCCGCAGAGTTAGAAAAGGATCACCTTGACTGGAGAGTGGAGCAGGAAGCTTGTGTGTATGGGTTTGAAGCTTGAATAGAATTTAGTTTGCACTATGTGATGTTCTTCTCTCTTTTGATTCGAGAAGCAGGAAATAAAGCATGAATGAACAGGTGACTTCTAGCGTGGGCCGCGCCGCCTCTCTGGCAACAAATACTGAGCCTCATAGAATCCTTTGCCGCGGATTGGACCAGCGGATGCGGTGATACAGCGATGAAAAGAGGAGGTGGGAGAGCGGAAGACAGAGAGATTGGATAAGGGTGTGAAAGCCAGGCAGCAGAGAGAGATAAAAAAAAAAAATTAAAAAAAGAAGATTCTGCAGCGAAAAGAAGTGGCTGAAAATCAGGTTTGGGGCGTTTGAAATGTGTTACAGACGGTGGAGAGGAACGATGAAAGAAAGGGAGAAACAAAGAAGAATAAAAAAAAAGAGGGCAAGACGGAGAGACAAACACGGAAAGCCACAAACTTGTCTGACAGAGTTGATTGATGGAGGAGAGCTAGAGGGAGATGGGTAGCGGTTATTGAAGGAGAGTGCAGCCAATAACCTCCCGTGGGTCTGTTGTGTCAAGTCCATATCCACTGCCAGCAAGGCAGCAACTGTAATAGGAATTCCCCGTTGACCGGTCAATGGGAGGCAGGTGGGAGGCCACGGCTCTATTCTCCTCTTCCTGGTAGGATGAGAGCGCCCGCTGACACCGGCTGCATTTATCAAAATCGTCTCATCTCGCTCTTCCTGCCTGTCAAGCCTTTCCTTGTTTCCTTTTCCCTTGTTCCTCCCAGACATCCTCCTCCCTCCTCCCCCCCCCGCCACTCTTTCCGTTCCACCACACAGATGCAGCCATGTTGAGAGGCTGTGATCAATACCTCATGTGTCTTCGCGGCCTTGATATTACTGTGAAATGGAGGAAGCGGCGAGACGTCAGAGAGCGAGGAGACAGACAGACAGACGGTTGTTTTAAATCAGGTGAAGGGTTAAAAGAGTCTGTGAAAAGTGTCACAGCTCTCAATAATATTTCTCAGTTTGACCCCACCTGCATTCCTGGAATCCAAAACCTTGTCGGTTGCACGCCACCTGAGTGTATTACAAATCCCTCAAGTTGATTGTCAGTGAAATGTCAACACATGCCCACTCGCTTCCTCACGCTCAGATTTACACTTTGTTCTTCTTCTTCTCCGCCTGACAGAGAACCCAACTTCTTGTCATTCGTCTTTCATTTTCGTCGGATGCTCAAAAAGTCCGCGTAGACTTCCGCCGCTCTCGACGGAGATGGAGACGCTTCCCCTCCCGTGTCATCTCTCCCTGTTGCCGTGGTAGCCCAGACGCCAGCCTTTTTCGAGATCGGTGATTGACGCACTCGCGGTATCATGGCTGACGTGGCGAGACAAGTGACGGGTGACACCGACATCAAAGTCTCACGCCAGCGACGGCGGAGCATCATGGGAGACGGCACGCTCTCCCAAACTTCCTTTGCACGCTACGGTGTGCATGAATGTACATTCTTTAAAGCGTATTCATCATGTACAGATCAAATGTGTCATACACGTACTCCCAGCACATGCTCCCAGTCCATTTCCCTGTTGAATAGGCTCTGATGCACAAGTTATCTCTCTCTCAAACACTCTCTCTCTCGCTCGCTCGCTCGCTCTCTCTCTCACACACACACACAAACACCATCCCATCTTCTAAATCCGTCTTTTCCACGGCTCATTTCCTCCCTCCTCTTTTCTAAAAATGACAGTGGCAGATATTTCCACTCACTCGGAAGGAAGAAGAGCAGATATATCTAGTTGAGTCACAAAATTGGGTTCAAATTATATTGCTCTGTCAAGGCAGCCCTGACTCCTTCTTACCAGACCTGACATTTGGGAGTATCCGCAGGATACCAATTTTGCTCTCCTCCTCCCATTCAACACTGGTCTGAGTCACTTTGTTATGAATTTGGGATGCACTCGTGGCCTATTAGATATTGTTTTGCTGGTTGGATGTTTTCTTTGAGGGGGAACTTGTTCACACCTCTCCTCGGGTCACGGGTAGCGCGTTTGATAAACTGTGGATTGCTGCGGCGCTAAACAATGTACTCTGGAGTTCAGTCTGTCTGTTAAGAGTGTTGATTTATTGCGACCCGAAAATGTGTTCACACTCTCTTGCTGAGGTGACACTGAACTCGCGCTGTGTTTATTCAATGCTGTGAGAGAGTCAGTGGTGTGTGTGTGTGTGTGTGTGTGTGTGTGCTGGGTTTACATTGGTTGAGTGTCAGAAATTCTGTGTGTGTGTGTATCTAATAATGATGTCCTCACTTTCATACCAGGCAGTTAAAGGGAACAGAGTATCTGGTTGGCTACGTTTTAAAATAAGCTAAAAACTAATACAATTGTTCCTCCATGTTGGGCTTTGAGGGGGCAACAAAAGGGGGAAGAACTGAAGAGCTTTTGTGGGTTGAGATAGTGAGAAACCTAAAAATACACCCAGATCAGCAGATATCTTTATTGCTGTGACTCCGCCCTCCCTACTCCTGCTGACATCGTGACTCCGCCCTCCCTACTCTTGCTGACATCGTCACTGCCGGCCTGTTGTCTTGTTTGTCATGAGCCGATGAGAAACTTAACATTACCATCTTGTTATGTAACCCTGTAAATAACTACAACAATTCACAGACTTTCAACACTTTCTCTTGTTGTGAAATACACTGCCTGCCAGCCTGCAGGGCCCGACCACGTGGGCAACTTCCTTCCAGTTCAAACCACTGTTGAATGCTTTTTTTCCCGAGCTAAGATGACCATCAGTGACAGCCTTGAGCCTGGTGGTCAACGCCTAAAGGGCGGAGCCAAAGAGGGAGAGGTTCATTGAGAAATAGCAGATCCCCCTCCTCAGGATAGTAATGCTGATTCTTGGTAGTGAGAACTAGTTGGCATTAACTCTATAGTCCTTTCTTTTAGCCCTTCTATCCTTCTCTTATCTCCGACTGAACTTACTGAGTATTGTATGACGATGCTGAACTCCACCTCATTTGAATAAGACTAACAATCATGTTTCTTGGTCAATTGGGCGAGATTGAAAGAGACACGGTAAAGAAGGCGGAGAGAACGTGTTTTTCACATTTTTATTCCTTGAACTTTTTATTGATAAAGGCTGAAAGAGAAAATGAACACACGGCTGCACATGCACACTTGGAGAGAAGCGTCTCCTTTTTCTCCACGGATAAAAAGGAAAACAAGCCACTGAAGTGGTGAAAACCACCTTACAAAATCCCCAGGCTTTGACCTGGTATTGAAAAGGATGCAGGGACTTACAGCACCACGGCTGTAGGCTAAACCATACAAAGCTTCCCTTTTGATTTTCGATCTCCTCCACATAAACACAAATTTAGACGTAAACAGGTGGAGGTGATAAACCATTCCGCTCACTATTACCTTCAGATAAAATAGAGCCAGACAGCGAGAGAAAGTCTGTGCAGGTTTTACCAGACCTCCCGGACCTCCTCCTGTGGAAACAACCGTTCGCAATACAAGAGCAATTCAAATGTTCCCTTCACAAGGCCGTCTCTAAGGCACAGAGCAAAATACCGGTTGTGACTTGTGTGTGAAATTCCAAACCCTGTTTAGTGTTTTGTGGCTGAGCGAACCTCTCCGCTGCGTTGCCTTTTCAAATTCCTGAGGTCAAAGCATTGAGTCCATGATGCAAAATTTAAACAGCTCTATTTGCCTTCGAACGGTCCTATTTTTTTTGCATCCCGCCGAGATGACAATGTTTCGCCTGTCCGACACAGTCGTGCCTTTGAACTCTCTCTGGTACCGACTCCAGCTGAGGAGAAACTGCTGAGTTGTTGAGACCAGTACACACACTGTGTGTGTGTGTGGTGTGTGTAAGTGATGTGTGCGTGACAGCAGAGGAGGCTGTTGGACAGCAAGGATGTGGCATAATGACAGCTCCATTAGTGGCCTCCCTGGGGCTCTCCAGGGGCCCTGTGATCAATCTGGACTGTGCCTGGCCCCTTGGCCTTACTCTGAACACACACAAGTACACAGATGCAATATGTATGCAAAGACTAACTTTAAGGCACACATATGCAAATGCTAACAATATGCACATATGTGAGTTTATAATACAGGCTTTTTCAGACAAACATCTCACATAGAGACATTAATAGACAAATATTACACACACACACACACACACACACACACACACACACACACACACACACACACACACACACCTTACATATGTCAGTATAAGACATTCAGTCATGAATTGTAGATGAATCATTTAGTTAAAGGTTAATGTTGAACGGTCCTGGATTTTACTTTTGTTTAAGTGTAACAGTAAACACAGTTTTTTTTTTGCAGTTGCACTTGTGAGTATTCCTATTTTCATATCTAACTGTCTTTCTGTTTTTCTTTTTTTCTTTCTATGAATATGTTTCTGTTGGTTTGTCTGTCTATGTTTAAATTATATTATAGAACTAGTTATGTGTCCATAAATAAGGAAGAGTATTCAAATTCTTTACTTTACTTAAAAGTAGCAATACTACACCATAGAAATACTCAGGTTACATGTGAAAACCCTGCATTTAAAAGTACTGAAGTAAGTTAAATCCTGCCCCTCAAATGCAGACTGGCCAATCACAGCGTTGAGTGTGAACATGATTGTTCTGATTGGCTTTAAGTCTGTGTTGTTTCAGTTAAATGATTAGTACATAATATTACAATTAAATAGTTTGTTTATTGAAATTCATTTAGGCTACCAGGTAGAGGGCACAGTGCATCTGGCTATTTAATAAATTCAGAGTAATGTGCAGATGTGTCAAGTAATGGTAAAATGTCTGCCAACCAAGATTTTCTTTGGATCGCTGCAGCTCTGCTAGTTTAACCTATTGCCTGTTTGACCAAAAGCGTGATTCTGGCCACCACCAAGCCATGATCTCCCAGCTTGTTTTCACCCTCAATTTGTCCAGCCACACTGTTGGATCATAGCAAGGTCAAAAGGTACAGTGTAAAGGTCAGCTGGATCAATAACTAAGTGGTTTCCTGTCCCTGTTTGATTGTTTGGCTGTGCACAGCTGCTCTGTGTGTGGCAGATTGATCTCCAGAAAATGCGAAGTTGTCAACTACTGCGTCTATCAAATTGCCTGTCAGGGCCATTTGTCTTGTTTATATGTGTCAACGGGGGACACTTGTAGACAGGACAAACCCCAAAGTCTTTGAATTGCCTGAGTTCTGGCGTCTCCCGTGGTGGACCGTTGTTTGCCCACGTCTTTGAATTGATCATTCCATTGGGCAGTGCAAGTGAGTAATATTGCTAAATCAATAAATAAAACAGAAATCCTGCGGTTTACATGCAGGAAAGGTATAATGCTCTCAGCAGGTATGTGCCGGAAATTTGGCTGCAGAACTGTTTGTGCGCTTAATCTCTCGTGGGCTTACTCTCTCATTACATTTGCTTTCTCCGTTCCCACATCTTTCCCGGGTTACGGGGCTAATTCCTCACGTCTTCTCTTATATCTCCAATCTCCTTCCTCGGGTGTTAAATTATAGATGAAACCTACCTGACAAGGCACAGAGTTACATAAGCCTCCCTCTGTCCTCTCACCTGGATCCCAGCGGCTTCATTATTCTGTGTGAGGATCATTTGGCTGCGAGTAAGCCCTGCCCCGCCGCATGGGAGCTGACATTAATATTTATTAGAGAGGCTTTTTGGGAGAGAGGAGCTATCATGGAAAAGATGGAATAGATGGGTAGAAAAGTAGGTGTTTGTGTGTGGTTGTGTGCATAATTGTGTGTTGCATGTGCAGGCGATTGTGTTAGGTTCAGGCCACAGACAAAGGTTGTGAGAGCCAGACAGACCTGACATATAGAGGACGGCGCAGCCATCTGTTTCAGGCTATGGTGGCCTTTTTTTTTAAGCTAATAGTGTGTGTTTTATCCCCAAGCTTACAGCATGTTGGATTATTTATTCATAATTTCGTAGTGTGCCAAGAGCGTACCCTATTTTTTCTGCAGCAGGTGGCAGTCTCTTGGCTTTTCTCCTTGAACTGAGCATATGGAATAACACAATTTGGTGTCGCAAGATTAAGATATAAAGTCACATTAAATTAGAGTAAAGTAAAATTAAATATGAAAGACGGTAAAGATTACGTTCCCTCTCATAGGACTGCCTTACAGAATGTACATTTTCCTATAAATCTTATAAATCTTCTACTTTTGACTCTAAATTATTTAATCTAGCTCGTAATAAAAGCGACCATCTCCTTTAATTATATATATATATATATATATATATATATATATATATATATATATATATATATAGATAGATAGATAGATAGATAGATAGATAGATAGATAGATAGATAGATATGATGGTATATAGATGTATTGCAGTGCATTCATTTGAAATATTAATGTCAAGTTAGCAACAAAAAAAAGTCTACAGGGGACCGTAGGGGAAACAGAGGGATGATACATATTGATCTTTAAAAAACAAGAACGGTCCGAAACAACAACAAAATAACTGAACAGGGGAGTCAAAAAAGTTATGAACTGAACAAAATCCAAAAATGTCCAGATAAAAAACCGAAAAGGGGATTCATGGAGGAAGCAGGGAATCATTGCAGGGAATCATTGCAGGGATCAGAGTAAAGCAGACAAACCAACACAGAGACCGGGGACACAGAGTTGAATGCAGGTGACACTGGATGATCCAATGAGGGGCGGGAAAAACACACAAAGGCAGGAAGTGAATTGAACACAAGTCACAAGGAATTCAAAATAAAGCCAGAAGCAAACTCAATCAAAACCCAAGACCGTGGCAATTATATTCATGCATATTTCTTCTCACAGTCGTTGGATTGCGGCTGTGACCAGGGATTACATCCTTTTTTCATCTCGTCTGAACAGTTGAGGTCTTGAATGACAAGTTATCATGAACAATCACTTTAGCACCCCTGCTTCTCAATGATGTACAATCACCGCCGCACGTCACATGTTTCACTGCAACAGCACTGAGTGTCGCTCCGACGTGTTTGCGGTGGCTCCATGCCGTGTAATCCCATTTGTTGTTTTGGCCCATCGGCTATCCGGTCAGCAAGTATTCAGAGCAGACTTTCTATAAGGCCTGTTTGGCTCCCTTTGCACGAACAAGATTCAATTACTGTAATCAGAGAGCATGAATATGTTTGAGTGTCACATTAATGTATATGCAGTCGAGGTGCAGAGCAAAGCTACTGTAATCTTCAAATAATCATCTTATTCAGACGTGGATGCACACTGGAAGTGGTGAGACATTGATAATAAACAGATGCCAGTGGATTTTTTTTTTACAAACCGTAAAACAAAAGCAAGCCAGCTCCTTTGTTTGACTGATGTTGAGCAGCAGGTGTTTTTCGCCAGCTGATTTCCTCTCGATGAAGCCTCATCATTGTTTGTTTTCTGGCCGATGATGGTGTCGTCATCTGCAAACTTCCCCAACAAAGTTCTCCTGGTGTGGTGGGTTTCAGTCGTGGGTGTACAGCGTGAACAGGAGGGGGCTGAGCGCACAGCCCCGCGAGGCTCCGGTGTTCAACATTATAAAGAGTGGAGGAGGTGTGGCTGCCAAGCCGATCCGCCCGGGCTCCGTTTGTGAGGACGTTTAATAACCAGTTACAGATTGTGCTATTCAAGCCCAGAGTCCCAAATTTACCAATCAGTTTCATGAAGATTGGGTTGATTGTTGCGCTGAAATCAACCAACAACATGCTGATGGCGAGGTGGGGGCTCAGAAGAGACGACCTCCCCAAACAGCAGACAAAGTTATGGTGGCAAGAGGTTTTAGTTTATGAACTAAAAACACCACTATTCCCTCTTCTGCTTGGATCACAAAGCCTCTGAACCTACTATAAATGCAGGTGATGACTCATTGGAAAGCCAAAGGGGAGCACAGCAGGGCCGCTTTTAAATTAGGTCTCTGGACCAAACTCTGGCAGCAGTATTGAAAATAATGTAGAGTTTACCCAAAATGTATACGGCACATCCGACCCCACTTGTGCAATATTCATAACGAAACAGCATGGAATGCTCAAGGCATAAAATATGTGACGTGAACATTATGTGTTGAACACCACCGTGGAATGATGATGTGGAAAATGCATCGGCAATATGTAAAAAATTGTAAATTTTGTAACATCTGTGTTGGTAAACATTGGTCATTTGGCTTTATCTTGTCATACTGAACAGTGTTCATCACTCACAGATGCTGAGGCATATGGGCAACCCAAGCAACAGCATTTTTTCTTAAGAGTGATGTGTTTTCTCTCCCAGCTGCTTGGCATAGCACTCTCCCAAAAACTGCACTTGGAGATGACAACAAATCAACAGTGAATGGGCTCTTACCGAGCGACCCTTGTCACACAGCCTTCAAAGAGAATGATGAAAAGCCCTTTTTACCACTTTGCCTGTAATTCCAGGTCCGTTTAAGCTCAGCTTTTAAACTCTGAAACTCAAAAACAGATGATTCCATTTCAAAAGTTGGAGTTGGTTCTGGTGTGACCGGTAGCTTCAGGTTGCTCGTGTTCGCAAACTTTAGATGTTGAGTCATTTTTTGTCGACCGGTATTTGTTTTACTTATGTTAACCTCCGTACTATTTTCATTTTCATAATGTCACATAAGACCGGAGCAACAAAACACCTGGTGTGTTGACTCTGAGGAATTTATTGTTTATGAATTCAGCTTCTAATTTGGAAGAGAAATAACGTTTTTATTGTTTCAGCCTAATCCACTGCATGCAATGTTTTCAACATTTAGAGTACCATATCAAAAAGTTGGTGAATAATTCATATGCTCAGCGATTTAATACTACTATAGCGAGCTGCAATATATATATATATATATATATATATATATATATATATATATATATATATATATATATATATATATATATATGCAATATGATGCAGAGACAATATTATAGATTTGTCACCAATCTGACAGATTGAGTTTAGCTATGGCTAAACTAAAGACTTGTGTACAACTTGCAGTTCAATTACTTGTATGGAATGACAGTGTCACAGATAAAAAAAGAGGATTTCTGAGAAGTGTTTACATTTCCGAAGGGATTTCATGCGTTTCTCTCAGTGCCACATGTTGATATAATGTATGCTGAATATTGAATAAAATCCCTGGAGCAAGTGGGGAGTAGATTCAATATGCACTCGAACACCTTTGCCAGGTTGAAATGAATATAAATGCAATGTGGTGTGTTGGTTCAAAAGGTCCTCTGCTGATACCGCGTTGCTTGTGTCAGTGCACCTTCCCAAAGCCTTTACAGTGTCAAGCCGGTCTCTGGGAAACTCCATCTCCTCCGGCCACATGCCTGGAGGCCTGTAACACTGAGAGCCTCATTAAAAAGATATAGTGGGTTCATGCCACAGGGTTTAGGGGAGGCACTCGCTCCACTTCAGCTCTATAAACCTTCCTCTCTTCCTGGTGACTGCTCTGCTGGTGCTTGAAGGTAGCCCGGGGACCGCTGTGCCAGGCTTTGACCATGGTTACCTTCTGAAACGGTGGCAAACACCAGCGAGCGTTTGTGTGGAGGTAAAAAAAAAATTTTTTTAAAAAGGAGAAAAACTTAAAAGGAGAAGTTATTCCTCCGAAGGGACTCGAGACAATCCACTGAACTGAAATGCAACCACGCACACAGACATGGTGAAACGCAACAACGACAAGCACACGCATGGCGTTCGTGTGTGTACCGCACTCCCACACGCAAACACACACAGCTGTAATTCACAAGTGCTGATGAGCTCACAAAGTGTTATTTCTTATAGTTTCTATTCCAGCTGCTCATCTTAACACCTGTGGGTTTATCATAAAAGTACTTCCCTCTCTAAATACTGACTTATACTTTCAGTCTATTGTCTTCCTGTCAGATATCCTGTGCAGAAGCAAATGTTTAGCGATTTCTAACGAGGATGAATTAACTGCTAATTATTCTCATTTTCTTTGTGCAAATGCAGAGACGTTGACCACTACTGAGGCTGTGAAGTAGTCTACAATATTACCTGGAGGAAAGATCGATATTATAGGAAGTTGTAAACATGAGTATTTGAATGGACAATGTGGAAATCAGTTTTCCTTCTATGCTTTTTTTTTTTTCTTCGACGATTGTTTTGATTTCAAACAACTGACCATGAAACAGTTATGAAAGCATAATATATATATATATATATATATATATATATATATATATATATATATATATATATATATATATATATATATATATTTGACTGTGCCAAAGCCCAAAAAAGGACATTATTGTTGTTCATCAACATGTAGATGAGCGGTAAATATATTCAGCTCCTACTGAGGAGAAACCTGATCTGTATTCATATCCTTATTTGCATATTTCCCAATGATCTCTCTCTCTCTCTCTCTCTCTCTCTCTCTCTCTCTCTCTCTCTCTCTCTCTCTGTTTATTTCATCACAGAGGGGGCTGACGGCAAATTTACTTTTTCTCATTTAAAAAACTAAAGTTTGATATCAATGGAGCACGGGGGTTCTTTGATAGCATACATGTGAAATAAAGGAATAATAGTTCCTTCCCAACAGAGAATATGAAGAAAGGAGAGGAAACAGCTTCAATATGCATGAGATATCTATAGAAAATGCAACATGAAATCCAACTTAGGCCTATTGCTTTACATGCTGGGTTCTAATTAATCATCAATTATATATTGCCTTTTATGTTTTCAGTTTAGATATTGGACTGAAGAAAGACATTTCTTCAGAGATGACCTGTTTAGTCGGCACACTCGTTCCACGCCAGCCTTCTTCTATTGCTCCACTTTGAGGTACAGTAAAGCTGTGTTATACATTCATTTAAGGCCCCTTATCTCCATTACTTTTAATACATTAAGGTGACAAAACCTCCCACAGCTCCTTCTCGCTTTAAAAAAAAAAAAAAAACATATCTGAGGCTCTGGCTTCACATCAAAGATTGCCACTCTGCCCGACTCTGGGAGCGCCGCCGTTAAAGTGAATGTGTCTGATTCCAATACATTATTCAAGACTCACTCCTATACATATTCCACAATCTGGAGTCAATTGAGCTGCAAGCCTGTAAAATTGCAGAGATGTTCCCAGTCAACCAAATGAAAGAAATAACAGGCAATCTTTGACAGGCTGCTGAGAATCGTCAAACACTGAAAGAATTTCAGTTTCGTCAAAAGCTATTCAGAAGAAGTTAGAATGTTCTTTGTGTGCTTTTTCTTAAACCACTGACCATGAAATATCTTCACTTTCCAAAACTCTTAAACATTCACTTACAAAGTCGGTAACCACATTCATAATTTGTCCTTGAAGGCGTTTTTCTCTCCGTACACTCGAGTACAACATGTGTTGGATGAGTGGGCATGACACATTCCAGAGGTAAATGAATACTCAGTTATGATCCTCCTTTTTCATGACAGATGAGCCAGTAGCGCACTATTAAATGAAAAGTTCCAACATTATAAAGATTCAAGTGAATGCAGTTTGTTCCCATTTTGCACCCTCTACCTCACACTCCATTGTGTCGTTGCGCGTGTGCGCTCCACTTCCCCAGCATGAATCGATATACGTTGGGCCAAATGTCAACATTGGTTAGAGAGAAAGCAGCGGACAGAGGAGACAAAAATACAGAGAAGGCGCATTGATTCATTATATAAGGTGGTTTGTGACATTATACAGCGTATCTCTGGTCAAAAGTGTAAGTTTCGAAAAGGGCACTCTAATTCATTTACCAACACGACCGCAAAACTTTTGGAGTACTAGAGTCTGGGTATTAAATAAATCATATATCACATCCAGCCATTCGTTTCAAAGTGGATCTCTTCACAGATATTGGGCTCTGGCTTATTGATTGCTGCGTATTTAGCCGACTTCATTAGAGCAGTGCTTACGAGTGGCGCCATGTTTTGTTTGATCGGTCATTAGCAACTAATCATTAATGTGTCTGAACATTTTCCTTTTTATCTTTTGGAAAGCCTTATCTGGGGAGGCATTCAATCAGTTGAGCCTGACAAGGTTGAGGGATACATTTGTGCCTTTTGTGATCAAAATGTATTATCTCCCAAGCGAGCGCACCCGCCGAGTGCGTGCCTGCTGTTGTTCTTTGATCTTGAGGAGGTTGAGATAGAGCAAAGTCAATGAAAAGGCGTTGTGACTGAAAGATTATTTATTTAGGAGAGGAAAAGACAGAGCTTCTTTCTGTCTCTTATCAGCAGTGGGTGAAACCTTTTTTAATGTGCCGTCACATTTTCCAAATGGTACTTCTAAGCCAGACAATTGATTTGTATCAAAAGCCCTTTTCGTCCTGCTCGCACACACGGGTACCGCGGATCAGTTAAGCTCAGCTTCTGCTTCGTATGTGTCGAATGTTCTTCTGAATTTATCCGTTTGCATACATATGAGGTGAGGCAGACAGAGGGGAAGACGTGGGGATAATTAATTGGCTCTCAGTTGTGGTTGACATTGACGCGCAGTAACGCGCGGCATTAGTAATGTGATGTTTTACATCTGTAGTAGGATCATGCAAGCATTATTGCATGTTGACTACATCTCCTCCACCTTAATTGGCTTATGTCTCCAAATGACAGCATCTGGAGCGCAGTGTTGTATCAAAGGCATTCACAAATTGTTTCTTTTAATGATTTTTCTCTCGGGCTATTTCTGTCTTCTGTTCTTTTCACTGATTCCATTCTTCTCTCAAAAACATGTTCTTTCCTCCGCAATCCTTCTTCCTGTCTTGCTGCTCTTCCCCCCCACCAACACCTCATTGTATCCATCTCCGTCCTCCTATCTTCAGATAGTTTCCAGATATTTACATCCTTTTTGCATGTCTCCTTTGTTCTTCATCACATCATTCTCTATTTTTTTTTTTAGGAAAGCACAGGCGGTCTAAGTGAGCAAAAGCTGCAGCTGGAGACTCTGTGATTGATAAATCCCTCCTCGCCAGTGACAGGGGGCTCCTCAGCTCCAATCACTGTACAAATTGGCTAAACTCCTGCTCGGGTTTCTGTACAGCCACAGTTAATAGGCTGCTCTCTGCTTTAATACAAAAAAAAACCCCAGAAAGATTCTGAATTAATGAAAATATGAGCCAAATTCAAGTTTTTTTTCCATCCAGTTGGATTCCGAATCTCCATTAAAGACATTGCCATCTCTAACTGCATGGTTGACTTAGGGTTGAATGCTGATAACGGTGCAATCACGGTGCGATTTGTTTGATGGCGCATCCTCAATAAGGGAGCAGCAACACAAAGAACTCCCGCTCTCCGTCGTGTCGAGCCTGTGCCAGAACAATGGCCACGCGTCCACAAACTGGCATGTTCACAGGAAGCCCTCTGCTCTGCCACACATAGATAGGCATTATGGGAAATTTAATAAGCCACGATCCGAGTGTTGGCCACATGCCTTATCGCAAGCCATAGAGAAATATCTACTTGGCCTCTGACATCTTCAGAATTATGAACCCTCGTCATTTATGAGCCTGTCCCTATATTTCACCCCACATCCTGCCCTGCCACCCGCCCATCTCCCATCCTGACTTACCGCATCTGTGTCACCCTGCTCGCCCCCTTTCTCACCCCCCTTTTTATGCTGTAAGGGCCTTAACAAGCATTAGCCATTCAGCCAGTTAAGCCGAGGGCCTCGAAGTGGTGGGGGGGCCTCTGATCTGGATCCTCTGTTCATAATATCTTTGACAATAGTCAGTAGCAACAGGACCTGGCACGGCGTTCTCCACTGGAGGGGGCGGCGGGGGCGGGGCGGGGTGGAATGGGCACAAGCGAGGGCAGGGAAGCAGCATTTACATACTTCTTTGCCAAGAGCTGATATTTAATTACCAGCCTGCCAAGACGGTGGGATCAGTTTGCGTGTTGTTTCCTTTCTGATCCCTGGCATCTCATGAGACGGCTGCCTCGCAGGAAGGGCCGAGGACATAACCGAACGCATACGAGCAGGCGCAAGTTACTGGTGTGTGCACGTGTGTGTGTGTGTGTGTGTGTGTACCCGACACAGTGATTTGGTAGCAGTTATATAATCATGAATCACAGCAGACCCAAGCTTTCAATTATATTCCATTATTGGGAGCGTGGTCTTTATTCCTTCTTCTTATGTGTCACTCAGTCCGGGAAAAAAGTAATAAAAATAGTCCCTGGTATTTTGAATACAATTTCACAAGCTCTATGTCATTGTCAGTTCATCAAATCAGGCCTCATTGTTTATATATGACAGCGGCAGCTTTGAGCCGTTGCCTTTAGGGCGGAGACTCTTTGGATGAAAATATACACACTCATACAGACAAACACACACACACACACACGCTCGTGCTCGCTGTACCCTCTGTCTCGCTCAGCTCCTTTGCTTGTGCAATGACGCACAGAGCAAAGTGCCAAGAATAGAACAGTTCACTTGCATTCTCCCACAGTCCTTCCAGGATTAATGGGCTCAATTGGGCAAAAACAATCATGTAATGCATGCAGGTTAGTTAGCCAGCTTTATTTCTAAAAGGGAGGGACTAGTATTGGGCACAGGCTCACACAGAACCAGGAACTCGCTGAAAAACATGAACATGATGAAACAGCATGAGGCATGAAGTCTGTTAGTGCTAATTGCTCATTCTACCAGAGGAAGGAATCAAACTGAAACTTAACAAGAAAGCTTAACTGTTTCCTGGATGAACATTTTGCCTTTATTGGATATTTGTACGGGACAAGTCTCTTTAAAGTGTCGCCTCCATTTTTCTTTTTTAAAAGTCGACGCCTGTCTGCTGGACCTGCCGCAACATTGGAACAATTACTTCAAAGTGAATTTAAATATCCAGTGTTGTGGTCTTTTACTTAAGTTTTTGGAGCAGCTGTCAATGATTCATAGTTGTGTTGCGAGCAATAGCTACACACACACGAACAATAGCGGTGGAAAAGTTGCCACTAAATTAGCAAAAAACTTGGTTAAGCAGCCTCATGCAGATGCACAGGTGGTTGTTTTTCACCTTACATAAGTACAAACTTTTAAATTGATATATTTCTTTGATGTAATAAAAAAAAGCAGTGCTGCTTCCGTGTTAAATGGAAATGACGCTGGCAGAATGTGTCACTTACCGGTGATTGAACAAGATGAATAATACAAATGAACTTTATATGCCCTCAGTTCTGCCTTTGGCTGAATACAGGATTTGCTGAACATCCTCAGAAGAAATCTCTGATAATTGTTTCTCCTGCATGAAGCCAGAGACGAGCCTCGACAATGTACGATTCATTTTTAGGCGGGAGCTAATAGATTTTGGAAACCAGAGCGTCGGGGTTTGTCATCCTGTGGTGACAACTCTCAAACATGAGAAGGGATGGAGGGTCAAAAGGGTCCAGGAAAGTGACGGGAAGCCGAGCGGACATCGACATCTTGAGTCTCATTATACAAAAATGACTGGGTTTTTTTTTTTCTCCACAAGTGACGTTAGTGACTCTTCAAAGTCAAAATTGAAGACGTTTTAGTTGAGCAATTAAATTAAGATGTAAGCAGAACTTGATGTAATTTGACAGATTTAGTCCAGAACCTAAAGCGTGGCATTCAGGGCTCAGAGGTTTATGCTGTACTCGATGGAAAATGCGAGGTATAGCTGCGGATTTGCCCCGATTTAAGCTTTCATTCATTTTCCATAACATCCTTTTTTTAACTTTAGTTTGTAACTGAAATGTAGTGCCATTTAGTGGAACAATACACGCAACATGCAGTGAGTGTCCTTTACTTTATTTCCCTCACTTGAACCAGCTACTTCCATCGTTTTCTCTTTTTTGAAGCAGACACAACTAAGTCTGTTCTGACCACAAGCTCTTTCCACATCACAGAGGAGTTAAATGTTTGTCATGCTGGTCACAGACATCTAAAATGCACAGGGTTTGGAAGCAGGTCTGGTACCGCAGCATCTCTTTGAAAGCCTCTCCTGAAGGTTGTTTTTTTCCCTCGATCAAAGTACATGAAAGCACACGCCTTGAAGAATTAAACGAAGTCTTGTTTTGTTTGGTACTACTATACTTGGAACTTGTGAAGAGCTCTCAATGCTTTCCTTAAAACAGGCAATTTAACACCCACAATCACAGCTTTCAGTGATTTTGGGCTTTCAAGCATGTGGTATATTTGGCCGCACCTCAGGGGGCGGTGTCACAGCGTTTGATTTGCACTTGGCATATGAAAGAAAACACCAGCAATGACATCACCGATTGGGGTGTGGCAATCATCAAAACAAGCTGGAAAGTTTCAACCCTCAGAGAGTAGGGCATCAGCAGTTTTCCTGATCAAATTCATTTTCATTTTACACATGGTTAGCTTCATACTCAATATTGCTTTGCTGATCATATTCCCTTTGGTTTGAAATAATGCATACTTGTTATGTTGTCTCCCTCCAATATCACGGTAGTATAAACGGTTGAAAACTCCAGTCATAAGCTATTGGTATTGATTTCAGCAACCCGAACACCCACATAGGTTAAATGCAACTGCTCATTGATTTTCTGTATGTTTCTTGTGCCACATTCGCCTTTGTGTTCCTCCCGATGCTTGCATCGCGACGTTTGTCCGTCGCCGCATCTCCTATTTAAGTGCCATTTGCTGTCTCTGCGCTGTTTCTCCTATTTCTCCTGCACAAACGTGAGTAGGCAGATCTGACGGGGCCGAACGGAGCTGGCAGCCGGCCCGTGTATCTTAGTTAAAGGGCAGCGTGTGCATAATGCTGGCGCGGCGGAGTATCAGGGTCTATAATCTCTTCTGGAGCAGTGTCATCATGGCGGGGTCAGAGTCCCCTCTCCCTGGCACGGTGGGAGAAGGAGAGCGGAGTGGAGTTGACAGCCTGGACACCGTAGGCCATGCTCAGTGGAGCTGCAGGCCAGCCAGGCACAAGGACAAATGACATATTGCAGCACACATTAGCATTTTTAGTCTGGCATAGCATTTAGTGTTAGCGTTGGGGCATAATGCAAATTTGCAATATGCATGTGATTGGTGAGGTAGAATTAGCATATTCACTTTGTATACATAAGGGTATCTAACTCCGTGACGGGCACTTCTCAAAGTATGGACACGATCGGCGCATTTTCTGCTCTCTGCAAAGTCTTAGCGGGGCTATTGTGAGTGTTAAACCGTTGCACTGCTGAGGGTTGCATAGAATAGGCTACTGTTACACAGCTTACTGTAGCACTTACCTCAGCGCTACCAAGAAAGCGCTCTGGAAATAGAAATGCAACAACTGCAGATGTTCTAACAATGTCGAGGTGCCGGCCCGCGGTTGCCATATTTGTATTTTCTCTTCTTCGGATGATTACCCCAATAAGCTGATGGTGCAGGAGGAAATGTACACAGAGTCAGCCTTCAACAGATGCTGCCTGCTCATGTACTCCGGAAAACTCCCCTTTTTGCAAGTCAACAATTTGAACCATCGCTGGTTGTTTTTATTCTTTCTCTTACTCGTCTCTCTCCTCCTTGAGAGAGCTCGCTCCTTAAAATATTCATCCCCTTTTTTCCCCTCTTACTTCTCAACTAACTTTTTGTCAGGAGAACAATTTTAGAGCCTTTTTTCACCCCTCTGTCTTTACAGCTCTCTCTCTCTTTCCTCCTTTGCGTGGACTGTTTTGTTTGCCCCTCCAGACTTTCTGTTGTTGTTATCTGGGTCAGTTTGCGACTTGAGTTTTCTCCTCAGCTTTTTCTTTATTTAAGAAATACCCCCCCTCCCCCACACTCCCTAAAAAATAAAAGGGGGTTACATCTATTTATAGCGTCACACCAGTAACAGGGGTTGTCCTCCTTTCATTGTGCTAGGTGACATGAATATTGCAAACAAGAGGATTTACTGTGTAGGAAATGAATTTGTGCTATTTTTCCACATGAAAAGGGCCTGTCAGTCTCTGTCACACATGTGCGTCTGATTTTTCTTGCGCTCCTTTTCCTCACTCCCGCTCTCTCGTTCTCCTTTTCTTCCACCTCAGCATTACCAAATGAAATATGAATGTTTTATTATATTATTTCCATGTTCCCATCGTTGCCAGGAGGTATACACAGGAGGCATTTCGACAGTGCCTTTGTGACATTCCCCAAGGGTTTGACAGAGGATTGAAGCACAGCCGAGAAGATTAACGCTTGCATGCTTTGTATTATTCATCTAAACCCTGGAAGGTGAATGTGGAAGGTCACTATTGTATACTGTATAATATAAAGTACGCCTTCCATTGTCGAGGATTAAGGCCTGTCCAATGGAATAATAACGGCTGCCACAGCGTAACATAATAGGACCGCTTTGTGATGTCCTAAACAAAGATACCATAGCTATGAATTCTGTCGCATTAAAAAATGCAAGTCAGCATTTATGCTACTTTTCAGATATTGAAAGTAATGAATGTTTCACTGAAGCGTATCTTTACGTTATGGCATGATGGCATTTCAATCAAGGGAATCTGATTCTAATTTAAAAACAGTTTTAATCATCATGCCACTTAAAACCTACGCAGAGCTCTAGGATTACTGTAATGAAAGGTCAAACAATTTGAGATTATTTCCACTCTATTTCAGTGTTTCACCTGTACTGCAGTTGATCAAATTCAACTCCATCCATTGCCGTCAGCGCAGCACCTCACCCCGGGGTGACGTTGTCCGATTGATTGTGCTTATCTGCGATGCTTTTTCTTCTTCTTCTTCTTCTTTCCCTTCTTCTTCTTCACTCCAACTCCTCCCGTTTTACCTAATGGCTTCTCCTCACTTAGGTATATTCTGTGTACCGTCGATATTTTAGTCCGAGATTAATTTCACCGCGGAATCGAGGAATCGGAAAGCTCTCAGCAATAAGATAACATTTATAAAGCCACGCTTGACCCTGAACGAGGAGGATGAAGGGAGGGAGACAGGGAGGGCAGGAGAGTTAGGGGTGGGGGGGGGGAGGCATTATTGAGTCTCCCAGCTCATCACATTCACCTCAGACTTTTTCAAGCTAATGGGATCCTCATCCTCTGGTTTGTCAGAATGACCCGCACGTCCATGTTAACTCATTACAGCGATATTTCAAACCTCACCCTAAAGTTCTCGTTGAGCTGATTTCGTCCACCCTCCCCCAGTACTTCCTCGTTCACCTCTGTTTCATACCTATAAGCATAACGTCGAGTTCTCTCGTTTTCAGGCAGCATACCGTTAATCCTTTCCTAAGACTGCACGGTCAATCATATTAAATCCTAATACTTTCAAGGTGACCCTGGGCAAGGATTCACTTGGCATATGGTCCCATTTTAAGCCTTGAAACAGCAGCGTGCCTCAGAAGAGAGAGGAGGGATGTTTAATTTCCCCTTAAATTCACATCAACACAATTTATTTGAACTTAGAGCTGTAGATCATCATGAATTACTTTCCTTTTCTCTTTCTTCCTCAGACCGCAAACCGTGGCGCTTGTCCAGGATTGTATTCCGTGTGATTTTGCCCTTTTCTACACCTTTTTGTTAATTGTTTTTCACAAATGAAGTAGCGGATGGATTAACCCAAAGAACACACAATGTGTCAGTTGACGACAAAAAAAAACATAAGCCAATAAACGAACACACCCTTAGAGCCATCACCAGCCTCAATTAGTTTGCTTTGAAATTTAGATTTTCCTCAATTAGGGCTTTATTTGTCAACCTGGAGTGGAATAAATTGGATTTCAAAGAGCCCCATTATGACAAGAGAGTGCATATCCAAATGGGAAATACACCTCCATTACAGCTCATTTATTACATCTACAAAGTGTTGCTGGTGCACTTAACCCAACAAAAATACTATATAGTACTACTAAGGAATATTGATTGCACAGGCACCTATCCATCTAGTTTAATTATCGACAATTTTGTTCAAGGAGTAGTACGTATTTGTGGCATATGAGGCCCAGTGCGGGGTCTTTATCCCGTCACGTTGTGGATGATTGAGGTGTTTTTTTTTCTGTAAACAGTGGAGCTTAAGCCCAAGGTGCCTTCACTGGCTGTGACTAAAATGATAAGGTGTTGCAGAACGCCCTGTACCATTGCTCTATTTATTGATTTCCGAACTTGATTTATGCTCATTCAGCCTGCTGTAATCGTTAAGAGACACTTGAACATTCACAGCCTATAAGGACATGAGTTCTTCTGGCAGGAGCCAGCAAGCTGCAAAACAAACTCGGTGGTATTCTTCTTTCACAGTAGTTGCTGGACAAGTTGTGTTCCAAGGGCACATTCGATATCACATGCTTTCTCTATTGCATCCATCATCTACTTAAGCAAGGATGAACATCATTGTATAGTTCACATGGGCTTTGAGCTCAAACAGGCCTTGGCCCCTCAACATCATCTGTGCACTTAAGATTTGCATGCTCATCCAATGAGGAGGAGCTTATTAAACATAATAGGCGCTCTACCTATAAAAAGCACTCCACAGATCCAGATACAAATAAAGACATACTAGAAATAAACATAAATCCCTACTAAAGAGAAAAAGTACCTCTATTTTTACTGTGCGGCATGCGCAATGCGACATCTCCAACAACATGAACAGATATGGACAGTGGTAAATCAATAGTCAGTGGGACTGAATGCTGTCCCACTTAAAAATCAATCGATGGCCTACAAAAGGCCATCACAGAGTTCCACTGTATAACAATTCCCAGATAACTGTCAGTAGACTGGCTGATCAATCAAACTCTTCAAATGAAAGCAATGGCCATTGAGATGATGACGTTTGTTTTCCCAACAAACCACATTATAGATATTGACTGGAGAAGCTCCAAAATGCATTATTCCAAACTATCAATGCACAGCCCACGAGGACAACGGTTACAATTCCACACCATCTACCATCGTACAGGTCTGTGGCTGGTTTATTGATCTGTTTTCATATGCTGCCGGTTGTTAAATGTGAATACCTGCTGATGACAGCTGGGATCACTCGTATCGTCCACGGCATTAAATAGCAATATTTTCATTGTGTTACATTGATGATAACGGAGTGAACTTGGCATAATTGGCAAAATTATGGAGTCAGCCTATACTCGGATTGTACTGCAGAAACTCTCATTATATTTACTCTGAATAACAACCCTGTTATCTGATTTTCCCTACCCACTTTTCTTGAATGTCATTCAAACTTTACCAAACTTTTTTTTACCTGATCAAATCAGCACTTGCTAAGCAGCAAGCTTTTGACCAACTATTTCTGAAAAAAATCAATAAAGGCGATAAGTAAAATTACCCATTTGAAAAAAAAAACCTTCTCTCAAACTCAAACTTCAGATTTAAACTCTACAGTAAACTAAAAGACTTACATCACTGAACTTTTGCCAGATCTAGAAAATGAATGCTTAACATCCATCGGAAGCTACAATGATTAGTCTAATAATTAAAAAATCAAATGACACTTCTGCCTCTTGAACTAATGCAGAATGGATACAGCATGGATGTTTAAAAGTGGACAATTAAAATGGCTAATTGTGCACCTAGTCCTCTAATTGTTCAAAAACGATCACAAGAATTACCACAAAATGAATCAGGAATGATTGCAGGTGCTCTAAAGTTCAATCTAGGGGATTCTCATGAGTCATTTTAATCATGTGCACATACTGAATAATCTACACCAGCAAGTAGATGACTGATTGGCCTTCCCATCTCCCCATCAGGCTTTAACAACAGCACATAACTCAAAGATCTCATACACACTGCCTAAACAGAGGATATGCATGTCCTTGATGCATTAGAAAACCATTAACAATTACTGACCCACAGTGATTCAAATTGCTGAAAGAGTGATGACTCATCTCCGTGCTGGATGATTGATGAACTGGAATCATTTACATTGTTTGGCATTTAGTGTACACATGCTGCGCTATTTTAATGCCATGTCATTTATAGTGAAATTCATTTTTTATGTATCGCTGGTGCTGTGTATGCATATTTAGTGTGTGTCAGTCCAGTGTGTGTGCACTCTGATGAGGCTATGCAGACCCACACGGCTATCTCCCTGTTGCCCCTCAGGTAAACACTGTTAGCTTTGCACTGTTGCCTATGTTTGCACTCTTTGGGCTGTTAGCACTGTTAGCTTTGTCAGCACTGTTGACTATGTTTGCACTCTGCGAGCTGTTAGCACTGTTAGTTTTGTCAGAATTGTTTCTTATGTTTGCACTGTTCAGGCTGTTAGCACTGTTAGCTTTGTCAGCATTGTTGCCTATGTTTACACTCTTCGAGCTGTTAGCACTGTTAGCTTTGTCAGCACTCTTGCCTATGTTTGCACTCTTCTGGCTGTTGGCACTGTTAGCTGCAAGCTACCGACTCGGTCGTCCCTCAATCATACGTGTTCTCTGAATTTGGAATTTAGCACCTGATTCTGATTTAGGAAGGGAATTCTGTTTCATGATGCCTTGATGATTCATCCATATGTTAGAGGAAGCTCTATGGGAAGAAACTGACGCCATTAGCTGTTTATTACTGATATTTCCATGTGTCTTTTACTCTGCAGTGTTATTTATGCGTGCAGATTTTAGTCATAATTGCCATCACAAGTGTCTTGAATGAATCACACAACAGCAAACGATAGCAATATAGGACAGAGCGCTTTTGTATTGCACAGTTGGAAGGGAAACTACTACCAGTGTGACGGTGCCGCGGCTGCTCCCTTCTCACTCTCAAACGCCTAAGATTGATGTGTTCATTTAACATTAGCCTCCAGCACCACAAAGAGGATAAGCACCTGGGCTCTAAAAATACCTCCTTTTCAGATCATGCGAGGAAGAGAAAATCTGATGAGTGAAATTACACTTCAAATGGAACCACATTCATATTGCATTGGGCTCCTTGCCAGCATTCCTCTGTGTTCACAGTAACGCCTGGCTTGCCACTGAAATATTGATATTCATATGGAAATGCTACCCTTTATTAACATAATAACATAAACAAATTGGGGATTTGATTTGGGTCCAAGGATTGAGGCGGTAGGGCCCTTTTGGCAAGCTTACTAGTCAACAGCTGTGCATCTCATCCCAGCATGATGTATGCTTATACAGCTGCAGTCAAGGAGCTTTTGGAGCCGAATTATTTGTTTATAAGACTGTGTGTGTGTGTGTGTGTGTGTGTGTGTGTGAGAGAGAGAGAGACAGTTGTTTCATGAGGGGGTGAGTGGAGTGTGATTTATATATCTATAAGCTTGTTGTCATAGTAACAGTGCCAGGCACGGCTTACTCCATTTTTTATTTTTTTTTCAACATCCCCGGGAATCAAAAGCCAACAATTAACTGAGGTACTTAGCCATTTAAGGCTGTTCAAAATTGCATGTTAATGAAAATAGTATCACACGGGGTAAGAAATGATGACTGCTCAAAACTGACCCTTTTTTCTTTAAATGATCTACATGTATGCAGATAGTCCTTCTACAGCATCTTTTCCTTTTATAATAATGCTTGTGTCCCCAAATGCATGTGGCGGTGTTTGCTGCACAGACACAACCCAACAAGTGCACAAGTTGCTACTATTTTGCTCAATAACCCTCAATTCCCCTCACTCCACTGGAGACGAGGTAGCCGGTAAAGGTCACACACTTAAAATAGATCCTACCTATTATGGGCAAATGGCAAAGACAGAATAAAATGGTATGCGATGGAGTCCACCGTCACTCCTTCAAGCAGCATGTTTTTTTTGTATCATTTTATGGCAATATTATTTAGCAGCCATGTCCCTTTTCCTCACTCAGTGCTTCTCTCCATGTAAGTGAGATGGAAAGAATGGGGATGTGGTCAGTCAGTCATGTCTAAGAAGACCTTGGAGGACCAGGGAGCTTTGACAGCACCAAGCTGATAGATTGGTTTGCCCAGCAGACAAGTTCAGGCAAAAAAAAGAAGAAGTAAGACACCATGACCACACCTGAGACTTTAAACCTCACTGGAATATCATTAGATTGATTCCTCGAGGGAACGGGCGCTAATAGGTCCATTTCACACTGAAACAACGTGAGGGTCGAGAAGGTAGACTCCGCGTGAATTGCAAGAGCGTGCCATGTGAATTTCTAAGGAAAAAGAATTGAAATGTAATCACATTGTAGATGCACTGCAGGAGCACCACATCCAGAGAAAGCAACCGCATCAGGCAACGACGTGATAAATGTGCAGCAACACTAAACTGGGAATAAATTAGATCAGTGCAGTGAGGTTTCAGACTAGTACTTCGTATTAGGGCAGCAAGTAACAATATTTTTCATGATGATAGAGCGTGCAATTATTTTGTTGATTAATCGTTTCTTTCTGTAAAATGTCAGACATTTGTGAAATATGTTGATAATTATGTCTGATGTCTTCTCATTGCTTGTTTTGTCCGACCGAACAATCTAAATCTCAGACCAGACAAACTAAAAATATGTTACACCATCAAATACCTGGAATATCTACCCTCAATAACGGCCTATATAGTTTGGAGTTTTCATAGAGAGCTAATTTCTCTGTTGTGCATATGAAATGACACCAGTGACTTTGTAGTCACGCCACCCCGCAGCTTCCGCCGTGTTCCCATCATTCTTGCATACAATCATTCGGCGGCCATCAAACGGGCAGCAACAGACGCAATTCCATCTGCCCGACGTGAAGGACAAATGACAGCGGTGCGTTTGATTCATGTGCTCTCTGGTGAGAGAAGCCCCATGCCGTTCCACCGTTTATCCTGAAATCTTATCTGTGTCATAAGCTCCAGGGGTACCACTACTTCCTCCGTGCTCATCAGTGCCTGTGGCCTCTAATGGGAAGAAGAAAAGCAGGAGATCAGATTTGCTAATTAGGCGGATTTTAACACGTTCGCTCTCTGTTCACTTCAACCAACAGCTAAATGACCTCTGTGGAGGTATTAATTGCGATCTCCTAGTTATACATCTTAATTAACCCCCACCTCACCCTGCAACACCACCAAAATTCACCCTTAATTCTGATGAGATTACATTTATAGTATCTGAAAGTGTCTGTTTTGTTCGCATGTGAGTGAGCGTGTTTTCCAATTAATTTGAAATTGCATAGAAGAGACACCTCATCAAAAGTAATTAATGTAATGGCAGGTGGGGGTTAACTCAAGGGTTATAATGAAATCATTACAAATAGGTACAGCAGTTTCTTTTGCTGGTACAATGATTTTGCTCTTAATCTGTTTTTTACTTTGAAATAAATATGAAATGCAAAATATAATTTGACAAAATGTGGTCTCTGAAAGACGTTATACAGCACTGAAATATGCTGCCGATGCCATCAAATATGCATACAAATCTGTTTACTACACATGGTCATTGTAGTAGTGGAAATCTGTCTGACACGAGGATGAAAATCAAAGAGCCAAAAAGGTTAAAGATTTTTTTTTAACCTAATCTAGCATTTCCTTGCACAGAGGCAAGATGAAGCTTTAATATTTCCAGTAACAACAGCTTTATGGCGCGCCTTTGTAAAAGAGATGTTTCCTCATGCAACTGGCTGGACAGGTCAAGGCCCCTGTCAAAACCCAACGAGAGGATTGGTATTCAGGCTGACAATATGAGGTCCTCTTGACATTTCTGATCTATGTTGTTCGCTGAATGTTTAATCACTCGCCCTCAGTGTGGCCCAAAGTAAAGATGGATAACAGTCTGGATTTTTATTGAAGCCTCTGTTGTTACATACAAGATGAATTCCCGTTTTGTGCTTGTAAATGATTACATTTTGAAAAGAAATGATGGTGCGCGGCCAAATGACAAGCACCGCAAAGAACCCTTTATTCAACATGAATAATTACACTTTTGGCTTTCTATGTTACCATGCTGTTGTATAGAGAGTAGGTCCAGTATTCATTAAGGGACTTGTTCACGTCTGCAGAAGGTTGTGGCCAACCAACTCACTGCTGCGGCACAGTTTATGATAACTTCTAGTCAAGGTTTCATGAATAGCACTCTACTGAAACTACTCTTTTTAGGCTTTTTGACAACAGTCCTCTACTGCAGGTACTTGTCCTGTGCTCGATGCTGATAAGACAGACGTTCTGGATGTTGCTCTAGGAAAGGTTTACTGCATTAACATGCAATGAATGGGCCACTTTTCACTTCTCTGTTTAGATAGTATGCACCTGTTTGCATTTTAACATGCGAGTAGCAAGTATCATATCATATGCGTGCAAATCTAGAGAAGAAAAAAATATCTTTGCATGCATATCTTTGAGTGAAACTGAAATATTCAAGTACAAGTTCTTTAAATGTGAACTTAAATACAGGCCTTAAGTAAATGTACTTTCCATCACTGACTTTACTTTACTTGGATTTACGAAGCATTAATCAACACCTTGCCAGCTATTTATCTATAAAAGAAACAAACAACAACTTTAAAGCACATATACAGACACAGCAATCTTAAAACGCATTAGTTTTATGTTCACAAAAGGACAACAAAATGTGTCAAAGCAGAGACAAAGTGTCTAAAGCTACTAATGTTAAACATGACATCATACATATTATTACATTGTATAAATCAGGTAACACAAGCGGCGATGATATTCAAACACACATTGCAGTTGCGAGCTCACGGATGTAGGCGATAGTTGGAATTATTGAGATGACTCCCAGTGCTGCAGCGAGGTGTTATGGTTCCATCCTATGTTGGCATGAATCGCTCCTGCGTGTGCGTCCTTGAGCAACACCCAGATTCTTTTTCAGGGCTGCTTTTGTATGTCTGAAGTGGAAAGAGACTTTCTTTGTGCGATCAATAAAGGATCATTTTATTTTTTATGAAAGTTGCCGGGGGCTTTCACTCTCGCAACTTGTTCTCAGCATCCGTTGTAATAGAATGTTTGCTTGGTCGCTCACAATTCTCTTGTGTGTAACAGCAGTATGCTCCTTAAGCTCCACGGCATAAAAGCTTTAATCAATTTGCTCTCTATTGCCGTAGACCTTAAAGAGTCCATAAACACGCCGTTGTCAGCCAGCGTTTACCAACAATAATTATGAAACATGTAGAAAAAGGGGTGTCGAGCGTTTGGGGGCATAAACTAGAGGGCTGTGTCTGTAAAAACAGATCACTACTTGGAGACGGGAGCAGTTTTCCAAAAACAAAACAGCTAATATTAACATGTTAACAAAGAGAGGAATGTAACAATGGTCTTGATTAACCTCATTAGCATTTGGTGGTTATGTTTAATGGTGATCATAGAAGGCAAGATTCTGCACTGTATAATGCTTTTATTATTCAGCGCGGCTTAAATTATTCTCAATGACACCTGAAACCGGGAATAGACGACAGTCGTGACAACTGGATTTCGAAGGAAAAGAAAGAATAATTATGTTTTTTAAAGATAAGCGCCGGTGAATAATAGGCAAAAATAGTATTCATCTCCGAGCCACTTCTCCTTGTGTTTTCGGGCATCGGTGTCACGCGCACGAACCTGTGGGTGGATGCATAAGTGTGACTTTTTTTTTAAGTTGTTGGAGTGTGAGTCTGCATACCAATCATGTAACTCAAGTTTGATTTTTTTTAAAAAAGGAAAATTCTCTTTTAGACATAATTCCTGCGTAGCACAGACTCTGTATGTACACATATGCACGTGGTGTAGTGAGTGTGTAGAAGAAAAACCCAGTTTGTTGGTATTGGTGTGTGTGTGTGTGTATCTCTTGAAACATGGACTCCTTGTCCCCTCAACAGAGTGTCGCTCCTGCTTAGAACCAATTTGAGCTCAATCCAAAGTGAGCAGTGCTGGCCCATTCTGCAGCCACAGTTCCTCTGGTAAATGGCCGGCTGAGTGGCGGTAATTGCCTCCCGCCCTGCCAGTTCATGCTTGGAGCGGCCGCGGAGAATGCAGCGCCGAGATTCGAACCTTTGCTCCCATTGGATTACACTAAGCAAGGTGGGGTGTCCCGGCTGCCACCACATACCTCGCTCTCCCAGTCTGAGGCTCGGCGCCCTAATCTGTGCAGACACAGGGCCGCAGACATCGAGCAAGGTCATTTTCCAATGAGACGCAGAGTTAGGAGAGAGATGTTTACTTATTTAAACAGAAAGGTCATTAGCAGGAGACATAAGAAGCTGTGACAAATGAAGTCAAGCCCAGTTAATGTTCCATTCTTGGAAAGAGGAGGTAGCTGAAAGGAGATGGAAAAAAATGTAATGGAAAATTGCTCTAACTGTGCATCTCTATTCCCTCAGTAAGAGTGGGGCTTTTGAACCAGAGCAGGCATCTCCAGAATGAAATAAATAAACGGAGGTATATAGCATATATATGCACATTATTTTTCTTTCATGCACCTCAGTCTGCCAGCATAACCCAAACAACCCTCAGGCAACAACTCATTTGATTTCCAACCAATATTGTATTCTCAGTATATGATGGTGCGATGCTTCTTTCTTGCGATTCCAGCTCAGACATCTGTTTGTATGGATGAACAGATGGGGGGAAGCGGGGGGGGGGGGTACTCAAGAGGGTCTTGGCTATTGAGAAAAATGCTTGCGTGACTTCCCATCCCCTCCTAACACTGCCCTGGAGGACACAAGTGCATAACTGGCACATAAGACTCTCCCACCTACAGTGTTACACTGTAACAGACACACACTCATACATGCATATGCATGCACATACGTGGCTACACGCATGGACGCACATACGCCGGCCACAGGCACGACCCGCATGCTACAGCTGGTAGCGCGCGGTCACATGTGTCGGTCAAAGATATATGTGAAAAGCCCACGTGCAAACGCCAGTGTGATTTCTTTATTAATGAGAAGGAAAGAAACAGGATCTGAACGTGTGTGTGTGTGTGTGTGTTTGTTTGACCGAGGGGAAAAGACGAGAGTGTGTGTGTGTGTGCAGAGGAAGATGAAGGAGCAGGGCATCACAACAAGGCATGTCCTGTTAATGTGCAGCTCTGCAGTATAGAAATGGCTGCTAACTACATGTCGTAGTGTATAAGCGAGCTGAGTTGAGATGGTGTGTGTGTGTGTGTGTGTGCGTGTGTGTGGTGCCAGTGGACTCCCCACCACCACCAGCTCATCAAAGTAGCATATTAAAATGAGATGACTCAGACTGATGATGACGCTGTGAGACCCGCTGCACCAGCAGCGTAGCAAAGGAGAACATGTTTGTCTCATTATTGTCTCGCTCGGCGTTGCTCTCGTTTTTTGGTCAAACGAGGAAGAAAGACGTCGGCGCTCGCTGGACTTACACACTGAGAGATAACAGGAGAGTCTGACCACACCGTATGAGACACAGACCTGGTCTTTTGCTCTAAGATGGTCTGTAAAAAAGTACCTTAATTAAAGCTTTCAGTATCTAATTTTCTAATTTCTAGACATTATACATAATGCGCTTGATTTCGTTTGAAGCCACCTTTGATGGAGCCCGTCTTGTTTTGCTCAAAGCTTTGTACCGAGCTAGACTAAGTATGTCTACGACCAATTTGAACTCAAAGAAAAGTGTAACATTGATGTCTTAACTTCTGTTAAGGAGGCAAACAAGCATTTCCTCCCAATGTAATGTCCTTAAAGCGTATCTCTCACCACATATTAGAGACCGAGCGGAGCAACGAGAGTAATCCAGGATTACGTAACAGCAGCTGCACGGCAGATGTTGTGACCCGCTTTGTTGACTGGTATGGATTTAGAAGGTTTATTCAATATTTAATCAGATTTGCATATGTGATCACAGACAGGTGTGAAAGACAAATGGTCTTCCAGCAGCGGCCCTGCCGGTGGGTCAGAGGCTAGTAAAGCTGGATTGTGGCAGAACCGGTTATGGGTCATTTATGCCTCGAGGTTTTCTTTCTCTGGAATCGGTCTCTTTTTTTGGAGCGCAGTTGTTTTTGAATAAAATCGTGCAAAAAAGAGACCAAATTGTTTGACGTGAACTTTTGATGACCTCGAGCCTTCCCCCACATGTTGCGATGTCACTTGCTCTTGTTAAATCTGCATGCCTGGCAGCTTCACGGCTTTTTAGAAATGGCAATCTTTCACGAAAGAAAATGTATTTGATGAAAGGGAAAAGGAAAAAAAAAACATTATTGATAATATTGAGTGTAAAATATTGCAAAACTATTTTATCGACCTGCCGTTTTCAGCTGAAAAGGGCGAATGCGGCCCGTTCAGATGCAAGAGGCCGTATTCATTTTCTGCTCACGCACACATGACTTCAGTTTATCATTATTAGCAAATAGTTGCTCGCTGCACTATTAATAACAGTCCTATATTGCTCCTTTAATGACCTTTAATGCTGAAGAGGGCCCCTTGCCACGGTTGGGGACCCAAGGCCACGGGGCACTGAGCACCGGAATGAGTACAGCCGTTCCACGCCGGTAATGCTGAATATATATATATGCCCTTGACATGCCGAGGAGAGGTGGAAGGCTGAAAGTGGTCACATCGCATTAGCTTTGAGCAAGCTTGACTGGCTGACAGGGCGAGTCTGACTGGAGCCCAGTGGTGGTGAAGAGGGTGGGTGGGGGGGGGGAGAGGTGAGGGGCAGGGGGGTCCTACCACCCCTCGGGGCATCGCACGGGGGGGACAGTCGGATGGGGTCAGTCAGCAAAACCAAGCAGCCACCCATCAATAATGAAATCAGTCACGGTCAATATATTTTGGCATGAGCTCACCTGAGCACTTTGATCAACCCACGACTGGCATCAAGGAGGGGAATTAAGCTGCTTGTCTGATGGAGAGCGAACTACCTGCTACATGTATGGAGTCATCTGTATACACGAGCGAGAAACCCTTCACTAACTGCCCACTTTTCTTCTCTTTCCAAAGCGAGTGTGTGCACAGCGAGCAGTCCATTGCTCTTTATAGAGGGAATGGCTTTTCACCAGAGATGTGGCCCCTCTGTCAAATTAGATTAAGGGCTGCTTGCTCACTATTGACAGGAGGAGCCGCTTGCAGTAATGGCCCGTAGTGAGAGAGTCATTTACTTTGACGGTAAGAACGCCGGCTCCCCACAGCACCCTTTGATGACCGTTAGAGTTTTTTTGTATGAATTATTCCACATCTGCGTCTCGTGACTTTGATGTAAAAAAAAAAAAAAAGAGCGTCTTTCTGTTTTTTCTTTTCTTTTCCCACTCCCCTTGTTCGGCCCACCCTAAAGTCAGTTGACAGGGAGGTTAGACTTCATAAAGACCCCTGGGAGTGTGTGTTGGCATTTCATTTGTTTGAGTTGGAAAGATGACAGAAGTCACATTTAATTACCGGGTTCTTGTGTCAACTGAGGAGATAAGGGGGGGTGGGGGGGTTGTGGTGAATGCATGATGCATACACAATGAGCAGAGTCTGTAAATACATCTGACCATTGGTGATGCATTGTACCGCAAGCTGTGATTCCTTTTTGTGCCTCCCAATTCATTCATATTCCCCACACATGTCCGCAGTATATGTTTGTGCATGTGTGTGCATCCGTGCACTATGTGTATGATTACATTATCTGTTTGCACACCTGCTTCAATGTGTGTTGTCTGACGGTGGAGCATTGCCGAGCCCCAGAGCCGAGCGAGAAGCCACCCTCGTACATTCAGCAGGGTGCTCAATCAGCTGCGAACGAGGAAGCCATGATATCACCGCGTGATTAACACTCGCCGGACTGCCAGAGGTGGAGTTATTAGATATTGAGAGTGCAATCTAACATACCAGTCCACTTTTATTTTTGTCAATCAAGTGGTTGCTAATCTTCGTTTCAGATCGTATCTACAGAGGAAATACAATATTGCTGGTGGCAGTTGGGCAGAGGAAGAAGTTGCTAATAAAGGCCCGGCATTCAGAAGTGACAGCGTGCTTCACTACCAGTGACAGACTGATCTGTTGTATAGCCTTGGTACCGTACATCTCTGCAGCTGTAGATTTAAATGTGAGATTTGAAATGTCCTCCCTGTAAGCCGTTGGCCTGCCCAACCTGTCAGAATGACTTTGACTCTGAGACTTGAGTCATGTGCCACCGCTCCTCATCTCAGTGCATATGTTACCACTGACCTTTATAGGGCACGCGTGGTGGTAACATTTCTCACGACAGCATAGTAACACTTTGCACCACTCGTGTGTTTACCGATATTGTCAATTTTTTGCACCTAAGGTGTATTGATAAAACCTAACATGTACACTAGAAGACTTGTAACCCGTCGGAATTAAAAATTGGGGATGGCACAATTTATGTCCCTGCCACCAAAGCATGGTGAAATACCATGGCCAGTGACAAATGGAAATTAATAGATGCTTTCAGGATTATGCAATCATCTGCTCTACTGACTGCTGCTGGGTGTGGCATGTGTGGTTGCTATAATTGCTGACCCACTTGCATATATTATCATGATAGTTTCAGGAGCTTGTCATTTCATGTTTGGTGACTTGTTAGGATTTAAGTATTGTTTCACTTGGTGACTCCACCGCCTTTTCTAAACGGTGTAGTCTGAGGCTGAAACTGATTCCTCAGGAATAGAAAAAAAACACTGTTGATTGCAGCTATAGAACAAATGACCTCACCCTTTTCTTCCCCCCCCCCCCCCCCCCGCCCCCTCCAAAGCTCCTATATAGATGTTTCCGGCTCTACGTGCCCGGTTCAAATCAATATGGCAGGTGGAGCTAGAAAAGAGAACAATGTTGTCAAACAGAAATCAGATTTGCTTTACTCTCCATTAGCCCTAGCCCCTTCACTCTCCCCCCCTGGAGATCACATTAAATGACATCTGCTATCATCAGGATAACCTGTGTCAGCTCCGTGACAAGACTGCAGATTGGGAGGAGATGGAGGATGAAGAATATAGCCCCAAAAAAAAGGAGAAACAGCGAGCTTAGGAGTCCTCACACTCACGGTAGAGCTTGTTAAATCTGTCCCGAGATATAATTAACATATAAATCGATGCTGTTTCATAAACCAGGCATGCGACAGTTGATAGCGGCTTCATACCACTGGGAGGATAGAAAAAGGAGGATGTAATCATGGTGGGTGGCTCCCAGCTCCAGCTCATATCACCGTTCTAATAACGTAGCCGTAGGACATGAAAAATGTGATCCGAAATCATGCATGTTTCACGGTAGCATCTCGAGGAAATGTTGTGTGGGTTTCCACCGCCAGGCTGAAGCGCGATAAGGGAGTCCACTGAGTGACAGCAGACTGAGCGCTTGTCAAAAGTCATAATTCGTGACCCCGCTCTGGAGCGCCAGCCGCAACCAAATAGCTCTCCTTATCTTCTGACAGGACCATTTGGAGAGCTCACGCTCTTCTATCCGTCTCTCTTATTCCCCGCTCTATCATTGCTATCGCCCCTCCCCCTTTCATCTTGGCAGTGTAAACAGGCCACTTCTGTTGACTGGGTAATGAGATGATGGCTTCTTAGCTTCCACTTCGCTTTAATGACTCCTCTTCGCGGCTTTTTTAAACATCTGTATTCTGTGTTTTCCGCCTCTTAAAGTGTTTGTCATCTCAGCCAAGCAGGTTTTTACTCAACACCAGCGTGTCTTTGAAACATGTATGCATTGTGTTATGTGGAATCACACAAGCTGCTAACCAACAAGCTGCTCTTTGAGCAGTCCTTCTTGCAAACGCTCCCTAATTGTATTTATTGTGCAATATAGTAGGCACGCTTTGTGGCTCTCCACTGCATATAGTACTACCTCCAGGCTTCTGTCCAAGATGCTCCCATTGAGTACTAATCATCTGGCAGAATGTGAATTCTGCTTTTCTTGAGGAAATCATTACAGAGCCTCATAAAAAAAAAAAGCAGCCTCCAAATAGCCAGGGCCCAGACATTGTTGGACTGAGGCATCTGCACAGGCGCCTGATTAAAAAAGAAGCATGGACATTAATTGGCCAGCTGATGTTAGGTTGTCAGCAGTAGCTGATGGCTCATTATGCTGCTGGAAGAGAGTCAGAGGCGGATGAGAGATGAGCTCGCCCTCTCGCATATTGCATTTTGGCCGTGCTTAAACCAAGCCCACCCCGTAATTTCAGCATCAATACATCACTCAAAGGGTCTGGGGTATTAGATAAATATAATACGCCATTCCCATGGATACAAGCTGAGTGCGGTGGCGAGATGGGTACGATGGTGCATGTGTGTGTCTGTTTGTTTGTGAAGCGGGGATTCATGGGGACAGTTTCCTTGGCTAATAGGGTTGGCGGGCAGCAGAGTACTCTCTCAGGCGAACAGCTAATTAGCAGGAGCAGATGAGAACATGGCGAGTGTGTGTGTGTGTGTGTGTGTGTGTGTGTGTGTGTCGAGGATCCAAAGACACACTTCTCAACCAACCGGGAACACGGTGGTTCCTCTTTGCCCAATCAGAGGCCATACCCTCATGTGCCCCTTCCGTGTTTAGTGTCCGGCAAGCCAATGACTGACCTCTTAAACCGGAAAACGGACTTTCCCCCCTTTTTTTTTTTTCCCCAGCGAAGCTCCCACTTACCATGGCAACGCAGTGTCAAATGGCTACTTAGCCCTGAGGGAATTTCACAAAAACAGAAATCCATCAAGTTCAGGGTCATTTAACGTTCACATTCTCCATTGCCGCTGCTGCAGATGAACAATTGCAACGCGAGGAGGGCTGTCCTTGAGATGGAATTGAGATTTTTTTTTTTCCTGCAATAAGAGAGAATCGAGGAGCACAATGGGAGAATCTCTATGGCAGCACATTAAGATGATGTACACATTTCATTTCCATCTGAGATCCCTGAGACCTTGGAGCTTCAGGAAGAAGTATTCTTCCGGGTCTACCAATCGGTTTGCTTTTTTCAGCAAAGTTTATACATTTTATAAAACACAGGGGCATAACAAGTCTGGGAAAAATCTCAAATTGGCCACAATCACATCCCTACACTGAACTTTTGAGCATTTCACGTTGCTGTGATCCGCCACTCCACTCACCAAATTACAGTTTGAGGAAACACAGTATTTTTCAAATCAAACTTCCAACACCGGCACAGATGGTGGGTCGTGTCTCAGCATCTTTCAGACAATCATTATACCACCACAAGAGCAAAAAGGTGGAAATATTATATTATATATTTATCGGGTAACCATGGCAATGATTGCTGTTTTTCATGAAAGCCTGAACAGTGTGTACAGACCAGCACCGGCTGCAGATCCACATCGTCCGTCTGTGGCTCATGCAATTACAATAAGTGTTATTGCTGTAATTGTAAAGATTTTCAGCGATGGCTGAGGAAATTAATACTTCTCATAATATAATGCAATATAATACTATCAATATTATATCAGATATAGCTGCTTTTTGTATTTGCCGCTGGAAGTTTTATTGTTCTTTTCTCTTTTGAATCACAGCAATCCTGTGACCACACTGACAGTTATGATATGGGTGAGGATTGCACACAAGACCTCGGCTTTAACAGCTCATTTATCATTCATCCGAGGTTGGCCCAAGCCAGCCAGGAAAATATAGGGGAATGAGATTTCCTTGGCCTCCTGGCATGCTATCGCACAGCATGCACAAGTCACAGACAGCCTTGCAGCGTTAGCAACACCATTTATATCCCCTTGCAGATATGAGCAGTGCTCATCACTTCACCTTTTATTGTGGAATTCACCTGGGCATTGAGCTGGTATCCCCCCGGTTTCCGTGTATTTCTCGGCGAGCGCACATGGAATTCGCAAGGATAATCTGAAACAGGGATCTGACCATTTTTTGTAATCCATTTTAAAGATAATGGATGATGGAGGGCTATTGCGCGCTATGACTCACCATGTTATTGAGGGTTCTACTGTTAAAAATAAGTTTAATGCGCTATCTTGCCTTGAAATAATAAAATATGTCCAATATCCTATTCATCTTCACCAATCCTCAGTACAACACGCTCCTCTGGCCAAGGATGAAATCCCATCATTACATTCTCTCCTGTGGCTTTGCTCTCTTCTGTTTCCCTCTCATCTTTCCCACCATCTTCGTAAAGAGAGCATAGTTGAGAAGGTTAGACTAACCACTGTCCTGTGGAAAAAAAAGAGAAATTATTCTGTGTCCATAGTGGTTACCTTGCGTTGCGAATATTCATACGTTGATGAAAAAGACGTGTGTGACGAAACTTTAGTATAGATGGACGCAAGATACTAAACATATTGGTGACTCACTGGTCCAGTCATGCTTCTCAGCGGATGAAAGATGAAACGGACGGACTCATTTAAAGTCTACAGCTTACAAAGCACATTGCAGACATTCCCCAACAGGGGAGAGTGACACTGTGGGGAAACACTGAGCAGCAGTCAGTGTCACACACACACACACACACACAGTAAACACTGTCCTCGCCCAGAATACATACTGAATGGTACATCTACATTTAGCTGGCACAGATCCTGATGTATATTTCAGCTGTGAGGGCTTCTTGATGGTAACTTTCGCAGCACAGCGGTCAAAGCAGTTCAACAATGTATCACCCAGCATGTCATCCAATCATGAAGCCGGGCTTGTGGTCCCCCCCCCCTCATGCTCACACACTACAGGGTGAAAATCAGAGCTGCTTCATCCGCCCTGAAGACAGATAGAAAGAGATGCACATCTATTTTACATGGTGTATGTGGCTACATGGAATAAACCGTCCGCAGCAAATTGGGCACATTTTGCCCTGACGCAGGCCAGTCTCCGAGGGGAGCCAATTACAATATTCCTCCTTCAGACTGGGGCCAAAATAACTCAAAGTCCCTCATCTTCCCCCATGGCATGGACAAGGAGCAGTGAGGAAAATGTCCACTCTCTAGTTCCCCATTCAGTTAGCCCAACAGACACTCGCTGAAATCACACTTCCCCTGCATTCATTATTTGCTAATGACTCTCCATCCCTCAGAGACTGTGGAGAGAGAGGACCGTACAGGGGGAAAGAGGGGCGGGTTTAGAGGCAAAAGAAGTATGGATGGGGAGGCCCATCATCACAGAAGATGGATGTGTCCCAGGAGCAGGTGATTTCCAGATTGGAACAGTGAGCATTGGAGACATGGAAATATCCGATACGGCTGGTTACTCCATGTCGACTGGTGGCCGAGGAGTGTCCAGAGAGAGCCTGGCGCTGAAAACTGAACTGCCCACACACCTGTGCTGACCTTCACCTTGAATGGAAAACACGGCAGAGCAGGTGTTTAGTTTAATGTTTCGAATCAGAGAGCATTTTTATGCATAATTAGAGAGAACACGCACGGAATATACTCACCAATTTTACCAATTTGGCAAAAACAGACGGATGCAATTTGAGGCAAACGCATCAATCAATCGATGCTGTTTGCTTCAGCTGGACCTAAAGTGAGTCTATTCACACTCGCAGTGAACATTTCCGTATCTTTTCACAGTAATGATTGTGTTGAGTGTTTCACACATTGGCTGCAGCAAATGGGCCCCTTAAAAACACTAAGCTAAGACTTAAAGATAAGCCATGCTTATGTATAATGATGCGGTTAATGCTAATGATGTGTATTTTGATCACACCGTTGCAAATATGATCCTGAAGTTTGGGACTATGACTAATTCGCTTCATGTCTGCCTCCATATCAGTAACATTCAATTAGCTCTACCTCTTATGTGGGTCCAGTCCTGTGACTTATTTTTCGAGCCATGGTGGCCTACATTGCTCATATTAATTATCCAGTCTCTCATCTGTAAGGGGGGGCTGTACAGAGGGCAACTCTAACTACGTCGAATCCAAATATCCAAAATTAAAAAAGAATTGCTTCGACACTTCTTCATTACACTTTCATAATGGGTGAGATTTATAACACGGAATAATGGGCCTGCAAGGGTTTGGAAAGAGTTTTTGAACATGTTTCTGTTTTGGGGCATCTGCAGGCTTTTAGGTCCATCTAGTTTTATAGCGATTTTACTAGAGGCCAACTCTGTGAAATGAAATATTCACAAAGTCAATCTGAACCTGTAAGAAAGATGTTTGTGTATTTTAAAAGGGACATATCATGAACTATTCCCTTTTCTAGTGCTTGTTAACATACATTTAGGTGTGTGGGGTGCCTACCAACCTACAAATTGTGAAATAAAAACAATCTCGTCAATTTTTTGTGGGCTGCGGAGATCAGAAAACACAGGATTTAACAAGCCATTCAGATTTGGCTGTCCTTCCTGTCACATGCAAGGGTTGAGAACTACCTTTGTAAAGCTGCGCCATATTTCGTTTCACAAGCAAATAAAAGGAGACTGGGCTTTTTCGGGAAGCAGGCCTTAAAGAAACACGTGCTAAAACGATGCTATTCAGACAGAGCGTTGGCTTTTAGTCAACTGTTTGCTTTTGGAGAATTGGATAGGGATTGGATTTTGATTTGCCCTGCCTCTCCTTATAAAGCAACACAATTTGAATATAATTACACCTGTTTCTGTCAGCGTATGGTGAAACCATTGTTCTCTCCATTGTCACTTTCGCGGTAAACAAAAAGGAAGCCAGCGAGCATTCAGTCCTGACAAATTGAAACACAGACTGCATCGTGAACTAAAATCCAGCCAGCTGTGTTTTTTGTACAGGAGCTGAAATGAAATGTGAAGATTCTAATTACTCTCCACTTCACAAAAGGTATGAGCCACTTGCTCACGATTATTGTTCAAGTCCAACTCCCACAGAGGGCTAAATTATTGCCATGGATTTTCTGTACCATCAAATGAGTGTGTTGAGAGGGCAAACTGGTCCCATTTGGTGGAGTTGACTCACACCCGGTACCAAACAGCAACAGAAAAGGTTGGTGTTCACTGCGACATGATGAAATGATTGTATCTTCTTTGTAAGAAGTCCACAGAGACAAACAAGCATGTATTCTAACTGTCTGACTACCTTTCTTCTTTCTTTGTGTTTTCTGCATAGACACATAGACCGCCTTAAAAAGTGTGTGACTGTGTGTGTGAGCATGCACACGACAAAGAGAGAAAGTTTATCTCCAAATCACCCTGTGGATGTTGTACAAAAAAAAGAGTGTGCGTGTGTGTGTTGTAAAACTGTTGCCATCTCCAGACTGGAAAGTTTGCCCCAGGGCCTCTCTCTGTCCACTGTCATTCACATAGCTCTAACCTCTAAGGACAGAGGCTCTTCTGCCACAGGGGCCCTTCACTACAAAATTCTCCACTGATAAACTATGACTGTTTTCTTTGTGAGCCATTTCTCCGAGGACAACAGGACATCTTCCGTTTCTGTTTATTGCATCACAATGCGTCCACTTTCTTAAGCACTTTCCAGACACCCGATGCACGACGTTTCCAGCATCATCGCTGTGTTAACGTGATGACCTTTCGCCATTCAGACACAGGTCTGAATACATGTTGGTCACAGCTTTATTCACACATGACAAGACATTTGCAGAAAGAGCCACTAGGCTATCTGGCACACATTGCAGGGAAAGGCGGCAGAGAGTTAGAAAGCGATGACTTTCAAACAAAAGTTCTCACAGTGTATTTCCTAACACATTTTCCCATCAATTTCATTGAGCATTCATGAGAAAGAACATTCTGCTCCCATGCATTCAGTTTCGCTGCCGGTATTTAACGTTGTTGCTAGAGTAACTTCCATTACTGCCCAATGGCATGTCTGATTTGGTTGTAGCTCCTGATTATATTTAATAATGTGTAAAAGTAGGCTACTCTATTTCCCCGGGGAGAGGGAAAGTCAGTGTGGGAATATGGAATATCAAGTTTGTGTAGCCGCTATACAAGAAACCTTCTTTGACCATGGAGTCCAATGTTATAATACACTTCTCAGGTTTATCACCCAAGTGTATGAACTACTCTGCAGACTGTTGTAATTGTTCTAGTCCAGAATCCAGAGTGCTGGATAACTCAAATGAACATGGCTTGTTTGAATCGCAATCAGTTGGGACTGTCAGGGACAGCGTGTCCATGTAGGCTTTTTACATGCAAGGTGTCTTTTCAAGTGAAGTTCCATCATCACAGTAAGGCAACAAAACCACTTGGTTATGACGAGGGAACGGGAGTGGTTAATGTTAACTTGACTGTCTGAACGAGTGACTTACGACTCACGCGATTAGCGAGTAACAAACAAGTCTTGTGACTAGCTAGTGACAAACAAGTCTTGTGACTAGCAAGTGACAAACAAGTCTTGTGACTAGCTAGTGACAAACAAGTCTTGTGACTAGCTAGTGACAAACAAGTCTCGTGACTAGCAAGTGACAAACAAGTCTTGTGACTAGCTAGTGACAACATGTTTTGTGACTAGCAAGTGACAAACAAGTCTTGTGACTAGCTAGTGACAACATGTTTTGTGACTAGCGAGTAACAAACAAGTTCCAAAATGTCACTGTTTCACAGTTTCTTGGCCCAAAGTGCTGTGTGTGTGTTTGACACTTTGTTTTGCCCTGCACAGCTTCTACGTAATAAGGACACGGGTGTGTTTACACCGGAGTTAGTTGCATGTTCGGTTGTTGCACACAGGCGAAACACAGCACCTCCGTGCATCCAGAGGAGCACCAACCAAGCATTGGTATTTAACTTTTGGTATTTGACTTTTTGGTAAAGTGACTTAAGGCCTCCATGTTGAATTGACATGGCATTTTTAAACAAGGTGGATGACTAGTATTTCATCCAGACATTACTAAGCGACGATGTGTTTTCAATAAGGGGGCCTCTCACATGTGTAATTTAGTGCTAACACATTTGGCCTTGCAAATTCCAGTATTTTCTTCCACCATCATGACACAAAGCTTTCATAAGGTCTGTGATGTGCGTCACTATGTGCAGTTATGTAAAAGGACGCTAACTTCCATGACACCACTTTAACAGGCAAAACCAATATCTGATGCTAAGGCAGAGAACATCTTTTATTCCCTTTTCAGTCTCTTCATCAAATGAGTCAAGGTGAAACAGAGGAGTGGACATAAAAGAGGAATATCTTGCATTCTTTCACATACCGTGATAATTTCCAGTAAATCAAGCCCATCTGTTTAAACAATATGCAATTACCAGCATTTAAACAGCTAAACTTGTTAAAGTGATTAGCTTGTGTTTACCATAAGCAACATTTTGTACACAAGATAACAGCCCCCATTTGCATATGCTAATGCTTGGTAATTAGCTATGCTCCACCGGGTAATTCCTATTCAGACCCAACCTACAGGCAATTTTTTTAAGCAGATTAAAAACAGCAAAATAATGTATTAATTCAATCAATCATGTAAAGGCTAATATATGCGTAACAAATGGCAAGGGGACAGTTTTAATGTCAGAAATCAAGAGGCAAAGATCGGAGGATATTCTAAGGCATGAAAGGAGATGCAGCTGCCGAGGTAGATTTCATTGCACACAGTGTAGTGTTTCTCTGACGATTTACAATAAAACAAACACCTTATTTTCCAGATCGTGGAATGGTTGTTGTAATGCTCGGTATTCAGCGGGGAACAGTAAGACGGGCACCTTATTCAAAAACCTTCTCAGTAATCGCTTGCCCACACAAACCTGTTGACGGTGTTGTTACAATAGAAGAACAAAATGGCTTTTGTGTACTTTTGTAATTAAGGTGAACCTCATTTGCCCTCCAGGCAGACACGGCTTAGAAGTGGAGACAAGAGAGAGACGCTGGTTTAATTTAAGTGTAATGTGTGTTTGCGCACCTAATTTTCTCTCTTCCCAGACATTGAAAGGTATGATAAAGCCCGTCCGCTGTGAGGCCGGTCACATTACCTCATACTGAGCACAGGTGCTACGGCACTCCAGATGTCCATTCCCATCAAAGCTCAGGCTGGATATAAGGCAGGTAATGTGTCACCCTCACAAACACAAGACAATGCTATTGGTTAGTTCTGATTTGTAGGATGTCCTACTCATAACGAGGCATAGTGGCAGTTGTCTTTCACAAAGCAGTGAATGATTTATAAAGAAGATTATCTGCAGTTAAGGAGTGGAAATACATATTTTTTCTCAAATTACCAACATAATTCATAATTATCCATAATTATCTTGTGAGTTTCTGCCATTTTGTGTTTTAAAAAAAACACACTCAACGCCAGCTAAAAATTGGATTTTTGTTGACCTGGAGTGGTTTCACTTTAAAAAAAACAAAAACATTCACTCATGTCTGTTCATGATAAAGGAAGAATAAACACCTCTGCTGTGCCACATTTGTATCAAACCGTGACTTCTGTGCACCGTGACACTCTAACACCCAGACACACCTATCAGAGCTGCTGGATGTGACCAGAGGTGAAAAAACACTTTCAACCAGAGAGGGTTGTATAACCTTACCTTTAGGCCCGGTGTTCAGCTGCTCTTAAGAAGAGAACAGCAATAATCTAATCTGCTGAGTAGGGCGAGCAATAGATCACAGTGATAGTGCAGTTTACGAACGCTCCCTGCTGGAATACAAGGCACGGCCCCGCAGCATACTAAGTTGTAGCTTGACCACAACAAGAACAGACATTTTCCAAACATTGTCAGAGCTGGACCTGTTTTATTTCAACACTCCAAATACAATCAAATGAAACCGGGTTCATCTTTCCCACATCAGAGAGATCCGCATAGACATTTATTACTCTTCCAGAGTGATAAATAGGCAATCATAACACTTCTTTCAAAGCTAATTGAAGTTTCTACAACAAAAGAGACAAATTTAGTTGTCTTGGCAATAGACAAGACAAAAACAAGCCACATGAACACTATTTATATATCAAGAAGCAATTCTTCTTTCACTGATTAGAAGCACCTCCGGTTTCCTGGTTGTTATCTCCAGATTGACCCGCACTCTCAACCTCAATGCGGACGTCTTTCAGTCATGTCAGAGAAGTACTTTGTCTAGCTTTAGATTAGATTAGATATACCTTTATTAGTCCCGCAGTGGGGAAATTACTGTGTGTGCGTGTGTGTGTGTGTGTGTGTGCAGATGGATGCAGCGGACCTGCTCTGTGGGCGGAGGTTGCCTTGGAGAATTACCTGGCGTTACCGAGGAAACAGACGAGGTGGCTATTTATGTAGATTCCTGATAGCCATGGGTGGGGTGCGCATGTCAACGCATACCTGACAGCAGAGCCTGTTGCTATGGTGAATAAGGATTAAAAGTGGGGAGAGACGGGTTTATTGCAGCCGCGCAGGACAAAAAAAAAGGTCTTCAAGAAATTAGAAAGGGGAGAAATGCTTGATCCGTTTTTGTCTGCCAAACTGATTTGATTTGGATAAAAGTATCAAGGAAATGTACAAATGAGCAATTAAATACTAATCACCAGTTGGTGCCTGGTACCTGGCTCTCCGTCTGTCATTGGTAGGAGCTCTCGGTATTCAATCACACGTCCCGACAGCGTAGCTGGTGGCATTAGCACGCGGCGAAATCACGGGCGAGCCGCAATGACAAGACAAATACAATAATGCTAATACATTCTTTGTCATATTCATGGCTGGCTAATGAGTTTTGGAGGTTTTACCAGTAAACAGCAACTTCTTATTTCAAAGAAATGGAGAGTTTGTCCTCACATAAGTGCCGAGGCGTGGTGAGCGATAGCTCAAATGGGAAACAGTAAAGAAAGTTTCGGTTTAGTTTTTTTCCGCAGATTAGAACACGGCCATATGGGGACTGTGATCTGCTGGCGAGGTAGTATTGCTGCATTTTGGAAAATATGTAGTCTTCAAGTTTTAAGATCAGAGAGCAAATCCCCCACCAAAAGAAAATAACTCGAAGCTAGAAATCTGCTGTGTTCGGGTCACACTATCACAGAAAAACAGTGTGATTCAGAGCGTGTCTGCACACAAGTGTTGTGTAGAACCCGTTATGTGATCGTACCATGTCGGCACGCTACATTTCAACATGCAGACTTCCAACTAACAGGCTCACTTGAAGGCCTGTGATGTCCCCAACCGCCACCTGCCGCGGTAAGCGCCTCCTCTTGAGTTGCAGGGCATAACCATGGCGTGAAACCGCCGCGGTTCAACAAGAACTCCCAATGCAACCCTCGAGGAGGAGCGAGATGGGTGTTTTGTCTCCTTTCCATGGAGGGGGTTGGATGTGTTCCTGGGCAGCAGGCGCCCCCCCCGAGCAGTGGGATGTACAACAGAAAACTTGCAAACCACAGCAGGCACCGAGGAGGACCGGCGTGCCGCTTGATAATGCTGTGTCCCTCGGGTGGCTAACGGAATTGGCAAGCACATGCAAGCTTGAAGCGATGGCCCCTCAGTGGAGGGGATGTGGAGAAACAAGTGTTGGCTGAAGTGAGAGGAGGCATGCGTGTGTGTGTGTGTGTGTGTGTATACATATGGTACAGTACACGTGTGCACAGGCTGCAGGGCAAGGAGAGAGGGTGCACGCGTGCGTCCTCCTTGCGCTGCGATGTCAAAGAGCGATATGCTTTTCTGATGTGCATGCATGCGTGTCGCGGGACGCGTGCGAGCGCGTCCTGTACTTGGATTGCGCTCGCTCGGCTCGCCAGTGTCCAGGAAAGTAGTGCGAGGGCTCGGGGAAAGAGGTGGGCGGCGCGCTCCGGCGTCGAGGCTCACACCCTCTGGTGTGTACTGTCACTTCAGTGGAGGGGTTCCTCCAACGAGGTGCAGAAGGAGAAGACAGCAGAAGAGAACAGGCGCTGCTTTCACTCGCACGTGTGTGTGTGTGTGTGTGTGTGTGTGTGTGTGTTAATAAGGGATGGCTTCCTTTTCGACTTCCACCATGTCTACTTCCTCCCCGTCCTTCCTTCACGTGTGGTTTAGCAATCAACACTAATCAAACACAGGTTAATTTGAGTTCTCGGGTCTGAATGTCTATATGCAGGTGCAGCCATTTAGATTATTAAAGGTTTATTGTGTTTAATTATACATGGGGCACATAATCGCGCCTCCTCATGAGATGTCATGGAAACCGCGCTAATCAGATGGGTATTGACCCACCGAGCTGCTTTGAGATCATCTCCGTACCGCCAAAGTATTGAGCAAAGAACACGCTTGATTCTTAATTGATTAAATTAAAGTGTGGATGATGTATGAGGACATTTAATGGTACTGAAAAAACCTTTAAGCCTTTTTTTTAATCAGCGCCTAACACAGAGCCTTTAACTCTTTATTGAGTGAGTTAAGCTAAATTTAAAAATAAAAGCCCAACTCTGCTGTCTTTGATGGTATTGAACACCATAAGTAAGGTAAGTAAGGTTTGGTACATGAGAAAATTCAGATGGCATTCAAATGACCCAAATGGGTCCCAATGAGACATCGCCTGAATGTTCTCTGAACTAAACCATCTCTAACTTTGTTCTGCTTCACTTTATCAAGTCAACCTTTGCAGAGAGAATGTTCACATATTGTGCTATAATTTGGGTTAAAGTTGGACCGTACAGCTTCATCATTCCAAAGAAATAATCCTCCTGAAAGTGATTTTTTTTCTAGGCGGACCTAAAACCTTTTAATTTCTGCTGTTTTTAATCTTCATTTACTCTTAACCAGTAACATATAGACTACTAGTTACACATCTCACGTGTGGCCTTTTAATACAACACCAAAATGAGTAATAGCCCTCGTGGAGATACAACCTTTTTAGTTTGGGTAGGCAATTTTCGAGCAGAGGCCTAAAAAATAGGTTGGTTTCAAAATAAACAACGGCTCTTTAATTAAAGTGTATAGTATCAGTATCATTTACAGCACAAAAACATAAAGGAAGTATCTTATTTGGATGATACACATTATTTCAAAGGATCATTCCCGCATACAGAGATACATACTGAAAAGGAAAACTTGTCGTGGATAATAATAAATAAAAGAATACAGCAATACAAACAAGTACATCCTGAACTCCTGTACACACAAAGGAATTCAACCAATGTTGTCTGAGAGATGTAAAAGCAATGCAATCGGATGCTTATGATCATAATCATAGCCTCAGAGGAATATTTGCCCTCTTGATACATGATTAATATGTGAGCAAAACTCGCTCTGCACCCTTGGAGGCTGGTTTTTTAAATTGCAGTGCCGTGTCCCTAAATGCAATACCACAACCTAAAGCAGGCATATCATTTATATTCACTTTTTCAAAATTGACTCCTTCACTCTCCCCACTTCTGTGTTTTCCCAATAAAGGGAACCGGCTCGTCTCAATCATACCGCGCTGACGGCTGGAGGTACATAAGTGGATTATGTAATGTCCAAACAATAGACAAGTGCATTAGTGTCACATGAAGGCAGTGATAAACTGCTGCACTGTTCATGCAAGTGGATCAGGGTGTCTGCGCGGATCAACGCTTAATTGCTTGGTGAAGACTCACTTTAAGGACCTAAATGATGCAGGGTGGGTGGAAGTGACAGTGACAGTGGCTTTTTAAATCCCTGTTTTTTGTATTTTTTATTTTCCTCTCCTTCCCATTCTGTCACTCACGAGGCTGTGGTGAAGCGCCAACACACTCTGTGGGCCAATTAGATGTGTGGCAGTGAGAACTTATTGTTGTAAAATGTAACATTGAGGTATTTCTTATATGTCTTTCTCAATGCCTTGCCAACAATGTTGTTTTCTGGTATCGCACTGAGATACCTTTTTAGTGCTGACCAACATTTTTCCGCAGCACAGAGGCACTAAAAGCTGGCTTCAAATGTCTCTTTAGATTTGTGATCTTGCATACTTATTGTGTGTTACTCCCCATTTTAATCCCGCTAATGTCTGGAACTTGCATTCTTTTTAATTGCCATCAGGGGGCGACTCATCTGGTTGCAAAAAGAGGTTTAGATTGTTCACTAATTCATACTTGATTTACAGCCTTCGTAAAAATTAATGGACTGAGCGGCTAGTTTCAAGTCTTCTTCAATCCAGCGTGACGTCCATGTCGTAAATTATTGTTTCATTAAGAGTAAAAAAGACGATAACGCAGGGTTTGCTTTAGGGCGTTGCTACCGTGTGATTGACAGGCCGCTACCACAGCTGGCAGTTGCCCGTGTTTTTTTTATTAGTTTTACTACATTAACCGACCTGACCTTTTTTGGTCCGCTAAAAGTGTCTCACTCAGTGTACTCTGTCATGTACTTAGCTCCACCCTCTTGTGTCACGACTGATTGCAAAATGCAAAGATGGCGACGGCTGAAAACCCAAATTTTAGGCTTCAAAACGGCCGCTCACAGACCAATGGATAACGTCACGGAGACCAAAAAAAAAGCATTTTGTCTGTTTTTATGAAGTATCGCATTGTTTGATTTCTTGTTTTGCACGAGTACGGAACAAAAATCCAACAATTACCCATCCCCGGGTCTGATAACTGAGTTATCCTGCCTCAAAACCAATAGAATGATTGATGCTGCAATGACGCAAAGCACAGGTTCAGACAAAGCACAAAAGTCAAACTCGCATTAGGTGACTGTCAGGAGCAGCTGCGTCCATCCTTCACATCACTCCCTCATTTATCGACCGGTCGGCTACCAGCTGACGGATAACGTCAGATCATATTCAGCACGGCTGTTATAACCTGACAGTTCTTAGCGTCACTCTGTTGATGTGCTCCTGACACCATTTGTTGCAAAAGCTCGAACACAGTTTCTCTATTTTTGGTGTACTTTATTTCATGTGGTTTTATTGATGAGGGATTTGTCCTCCAAGCTGAATTTTCTTCTTCTACTTTTTTTTGTTGTTTTGTTTTGCTGCTCCGATTCCTTTGAGAGCTCCCTCAAAGCGCAGAGCCTCTTTAGGCAAATCTAGCTGTATAACCGTTTGCTACGAATTGTCAATTCATTGACATGAGTGCTTCTGACAGAACTGTGTATTTGTATCTGAAAAGCCTTCAAACCGGACTTCCAGTATCGTCCCGAAAAGAAAAACGTCCACATCAACACTCGCACCAACGCAGCCCCTCGGAATTGTTTTGATTCGGTGGTGCCGTTGGTCTGAATATGGCCTCATGATGGGTCAATTCACTGATTGCGCACAGTTGAGACGTTGCCGGGCAGCTGTGATCTGACCCGCTTTGTGAACAAGCTTACAAAAATAAATACAGAACTATGGGTTTGACGAATACCGCTTCACTGCGTTTCCCTTTTTGTAAGGACGATTCCCGACCTTCTCCCGACGATCCCGTTTGAACATAATGCACACAAGCGAGTCTCAGATGGTTCAACGGCCTTAATTAAATTTGACTGCAGGATCAAATCCCCATTTTTGTGCCCGCTAACAATAACTTCATCTGTATCTGGGACCTACAATGGGATGGACCCGCAGTGGTAATAGGAGCTTACAGGAAAAAAAATACCCTGGGGTGTGGGAATGTTAAGAAGCAGGATTACACTGAAAACTGAAAAGGAATTACATGTAAATCTATATATTCTGGACAATGTCTACCTAATTGTACTTGAATTCTGGCTCTCGGGAGGCGTCGTCGTACAAACCGGTAATTCTTCAAGTGACTTGTTATTGCACAGTATTTTTATGGATTATTTTAAGGCTTAACCGGCTTCTCGCTCCTTCCTTTGTGTATTTGAAACAGTAAATTAACATTATAATAGAATAATGAGCAAGTAGCATAGAGTAGTATGCAAAAAAAAAAAGGTGTCATATTAATAGATCCACTTCCATGAGCAGCAGTTAAGATTACTGTGGGATGGATGTATTTAAATATGATGAATGATGAGGCATAAGACAAGCTGCAGAGCGCTCTGGACGAATGTGGACAGCGCCGGCCCACTGAGGGTATTAATAGTGGACGCAGATCTCAGGGGCTAAATCCAGTGCCGTGTACTTTATTAACATTACGGGTGTGAGGATATTTAAATGTAATGGCTGGGATAGAAAGGCTCACAGATGGCTCACTGGAATCATACTGATGAGATTGAAAAGGCAAACACTCCGTGAGTATCATGGATTGGAATCCTATATCATATATTATTTAAGCCGGTTTAATTAAAATATCTAATTGAAAAAGATTAGCACCAACCATGAGAACCTGCTTGTTTGAAGCATTAAGAACTGGTATTTCAGGAAAATCATTTTCCCTAATTAATATGTATATTCAGGCCATACTGTCCCCCCCAACGTAAAACACAGAAATACAAACTAGATCAACTCATAAGTTCAAAAATATGGTATAAATCAAGAAAAAACATGTTAGGTATCACATTAAACATAAACATCAGGGCTACAATAATATAAAACCCCAATGTACAACCTCTAAACACAAGTAAAACAATAAATAGGATTATGGGTGATGGTGAGGGCTTAACGGGCGACAGAGGTCTTGTTGTGAAATTAAAAAAGGTTTGTAAAAATTGTCTGTTTTTTCTTCTTCTTCTTCTTCTCAAAAATCAATGGATTGATAATTCTGTCAGTCAATAAACAATCTATAGCGTCACATAATGTCCCTGCTATTCAGCATCTGGACAGTCCACCTAGAACGTTAGCTTAGCATCCGACGGGAGACGGAGAGCTGCGAGCAGCATCAGCGTGAAGAAGGCCTCTCATCCCAGAACTTTAGCTTCGTTTGTCAGATGAACTTCACAGCAGTTTGTCATCGCAACAAAAGAGCAAAACTATACAGCGGTTATGTCTAAATGTATCGCCACTTCTGAATGTAATGATGAAATAAACTAGACCGTCTTAACTTTAGTCTCTTCAAAGCCATCTGAAGGCAGCAGATATCGGTTTTGTGTCTATTTGGAGTGATGCTGCACACCATTAAAACACACTTATGGATGACGGGTCTCTGCATTGAATGCAACCAGCAGCAGACAGAAACTTGTTGTGATAATTATGATGCTATTTTTTATCCTGCAAATCAACAAAGCGCATTAAAAACACTTTACACAGCCCCATAAATACTGTGAGGTCAATTCAAACTTCTCTCTCGGCTTTTAACTCTCCAAAAGCGCTTGTTCCTGCCAGTCGTCTCCCTCGGTGTCCGTCCAATACTGACACATTTTTAATGACAGTACGTATGGATGTGAGGCTGCGATGAGCACGACGGGATGAAAATGAATTGATAAAGATGCTCCCAGAAACTATGGACTGATATTTCTATCACAACATGACAAAGAGACTATTTGTTTGTACCTAAAAAAAAAAAGTAACATCTATCTAAATTATACTTCAGCAACAATATTAGGAAATACAAAAAAAAATATCATAGAACAAGATCCCCTTTTTCATGGTGCCGTTGGCGGTTCGGAGGTATTAAACTGCAGATGATTATTGGTTGGGGCGCTGCGAGGACAAATTAAATCGAGTGCTATTATTACACGAGGAAGATGTGGCGACAGTAACGCTCTTCGCAGGTAGGAAGAGGAGGAACGCTCCACAGGATTCTCCATCTGCACAAGTACTGCATGTGATTGGCCATTATTTTCCACAGCCTCTAACAAGCCCACATAGAACTTATAATAATAGGATTTATGACCCCACCGCGTACCCGAGGGCTCCCTGGGGGGGCGCCCAGCCACAAAATGACAAAAACCTGTATTTGGTAAGGTAACGAACACACAATGATTCTTAGTTTAAAATGATTAACACACTAAAAAAAACATAGTTCGAGCTATCACATTCAATTTCTTCCCCTAAATCCCACAAACCATTGCTTTAAAGCAGCACTTCCCTCTCCATTCCCTCACAGTACACATTTCTTTCCGTTGTGTTTGGGGTTATTGACGGAGGAACTACCGGGTGTTTGGTGATTCGCGCGTCGGACACTAAAAGCTCTTTGTCGCCGGCACTTACAGCCATTGACTATTGTGACAGACCCGTGTCCAGCTGAGGTTGTGCGGCGTTCAACAGATACAGATACAGAGCATGCGCTGCGCGGCAGGCTGCCGGTTTGAATCCCACGGCCATCAGAATGAGCGAACATTTGGCGCCAGGGTGAATTTAGCTCTCGACAGTGGGAACGAGCGATTCTCCGCCGTTCAGTAAACTAACGGCGAATCAAACAGCAATTTAGTCTGAAGACGCTGCGCTGTGCAGGTAGGAGGCAAGAAACATGAGGAAAACACAAAGAGGCACTCGAAGGCAGCTCGGTGACACGCCATATTGCTCGTAATACACCAGGGGAAGTGGTTTGAATCTTCTCCGATGTGTACAGTTGTGCGTCATGGTTGTTTGCGGTGGCACACGATGAGGTGCCGAGCGAGTCCGAGGCTCTCGGATGCACTCAGGGATGAAGCGGCTGTTTGCGTCTGACTGGCTATTAAAGGCTTTTTTTTTTCCGGGTAGATTTCATCTCCGATGGTGGGAAAGTTGTGTTGATAAAAACAGAGTGTACTGCACTCAAGCAAAATTAGCCATTATATGTTATCCCACTGGTTTAAAACCACTAAATACAGTCGATCTACAGGAGCGTGGAGCGGCGGCGTTCGACACGCTGGCTCCTTTAGTCGCTCTGTGGAAGCTCAGTGGAAAAACAAATGTTTCCGGGCCTTTATCCTTAACTTTCTTCTTTTTTTTTTTCGGGGAAAATTATACAATCATTTTTGAAAGAAAACGCTGTTCCTTTCATGTCTCTTTTCGATTTCGTTCCAATATTTGCAAACGCTCTCATGCCACTTCTGAGCCTGGCTCTCAGGCCAGAGCGCTCTCAGTAAACTAAATCTTCTCTTTTGCTCTCGATGTGTTCAGCGATAAGTGCTCAGCCGTATCGTCTGTGCAACTGTTAATGCTATTGTTGCTTTGTTATAGATTGATGGATAGATGTGTGCTTTATTCATCCCCCGAGGGGAAAGGAGATTGTCACAGTAAGCAACTTACCGAGAAGACACAAAAAAGACACAAACGTATATCAGGGAATGCAAAATACTCAATGTATATACAACAAAACAGCAGTTTCCATTTAGGAAAGTAAACAATAAGGAAAGTATGTGCAGTGTAAATGACATTATTGTTGTTCATATATGACTGTTATTTGTTAAGGATTATTTAGTGCAGTGTTTTTCAACCTTTTTGAGCCGCGACACATTTTCGACAATTAAAAACAAATCCTGCGGCACACCAACAACCCAAAAAGTTACAAAATGTCACATTGTGGCACAATACGGCCCATACGGTAGGTAAATATTGCGCTACCTACTGGCGTGGAAGAGTATTTCATCACTAAGCCAGCCACTATATTACAGGCTCAGTCGCTCAACAATGGAAAATGTATTTGCGGCAACTAAATATGATTTTTCTGGACCGATTAAGTGGCACAGTGGTTGAAAACCACTGATTTAGTGGAAGGGATGAAAGTGAGTCCTGTAAATCATACTTCCATAAATACTGTAGCAGCTATTACATGTATGATCCACAATGTCTTTTACACCACATTAAATGCCAAATTGAAATTGCAGATCAACCAATCACAATAGGCGGGGCCGAAGAGTGTAAGTTTGATTGAATTATAAAAGCAGCTTGCCACTCGAGGACTGGATTACATGGATAAACTGTGAAACAAATGACCGTGTTTAACTCTTAATCAGCAGCGAGCTCATAATGAATAGCTTCACCACAAGCAATTTCATTCAAATGCATGAATGGTACTTTATTATTTTTTTTTCCCATTAACATTCTCTAACTGAACAGTAAAATGTCCCAATGCTGACTCGTGTGCACGGAGCCATCTGTCCGTGCACAATAAAAGGCACTTTTTCTCCGCCGCCACAATTGATACAATGAAAGGTCGTCGTGAGGAAAAGAGGAGTCGTCTCCTCAGCTGATCGCTCACGTCTGATTCATGTGAATCAGGACCAGACACTCCTGCAGCTTCCTCTAGGAACCCATCTTCATTTAGTCTGAGTGCCGAGACTAAAAAAAAACCCATCTATGATCACTTTGAATCTCTCAGCCGGGGCTCGAACCACCGATCCTCTGATTGAAGGATGGACCTGCTGACCACTGAGGCGCAGCAGAGAAGACGCTACGTTCAGAAGACACGTTCCATCACATATGTTACGACAATGTTACGTCTCCGGCCTTCCTGCTTCCTGTTTGGACCCGGGTGGTTTCGTCGCCGCCTGTTGTTCCTTTTCGCTGAGTTTGCGCATCGATTTCGTCGCAACTCACTCAACATACGGCTGTATTTGAGGAGCCAGTAACGTTAGCTAACATTAGTGGCAGGCACGTAATATTACAAAAATGCAATAAGCTGCTTAGATGTATAATAAGTAACTCGTAAAAAGCTTTTGTCCCACATTCACACTGCAGAACAACTCCAGGATGAAGTTAGTCTCTATGTTCTACTCTCGATAGTTAAGAAGAGAGCAAAGTGTAACCGGAGTCAAATTCCATTCATGTGTACACACACACTCACACACACACTCACTCACACACACAAACACATATATGAAGCTGATTCTGATTCTGAAGTTGGTTCACACTTACAATGTCACTCAGTAAAGTATGATCAAAACAGCATGACAACAGCGTGTGTGATGGGCATATTTCTCCCACAATGCAATGCACAAAGGATATTGTGAAGCTGCTCACAGCTGTAACAATATGAGAGTAACTGTGGCTCAGAACCTCTATTGTTATCTTGTGTTTTGTGTTCTACAAAATAAAAAAATATCAATCGCTTTCTCGTTCAGTTTCAGTCGTAATGAATCATATTTTGTTACAAGAAAACAGCTACACACGTTGGTTTCTTGTATACTAACTACACACAGTAGTACATAGTATATACTGAATACAATTAGTATGAATGTACACAGCTTGTGTTCATCCAATCAGACGCCTGTATGATTCTGCATTCTGCACGCGACACATGGAGTAACACTGCAACACAACACTTGCACACATGTGGTCACAGTGAGTTGCGGCCATGTGTTGCCGGGCTGGATCTCTCAGCAGGTACATTTTGGACACGTCCCGGGCCCCTGGAGGACCGAGGGGCCCGGGTGCTGCTGAGAGATAAGCGAAGACGAGGGGGAGCCGTGCAGTGTTGTTGTTGTTTTTGAGGCAGAGGGCATGAAATGAAGTGGCGTGAACAATAAATGACCAATTTAGAAGAGCAGATTGACATTAGAAATGAAATGAACTTTGTCTGCCACGTATTTGAACCCCTGATCCCCGCCGGTTATAAGAGTTCATCAACTATGAGCTCATTGAAGCGCTCGTCATGGAAAACAACATGGAAGACATAACCCCGCCAGTCTGGATGATTCATGTTTCCCTATAAGTTTGACTGCTTCTTTATCTTCCACGAACACAATACTTCTCGGAGTTACTCACAGCAGAGGAGAGCTTCAGGAGAAACACAAACAACAGTTTGACAATCCTGATCTCTCTGACCAGCGGTGCGTTCACTGATACTGTGAACACACACACACACACACACACACACACCGTGTCACTGAAATCTACCCCACGTCTGCATGCAGCCACCCAAATGCCTTTTAAAAGCATTTTCTCTCTTTCTTCTCAGGTTTGTGAATTATTGAGATGGGTTTCATTTTCCTCCTCAAACCCCCTCAGAGGGTAAATACGCCTTGGGTTCATGAAAAAAAGATATTTCCTCATATGGCTGTTTTCTTGTTCGCCACAAATTATTGATTATTTGTCTTCTTCTTCTTCTTTCTTGCGGTCGTGTCGCCGCACAGTTAACACATGTAAACACGTGGACGGATCACAGAGACGCAGCGACAGACTAATTGAAAGAAAAGGACCTGGGTGACGGCTGCTTTTGACTTCACAACATTTATTGGTTTGATTGGTGACACGTTTTTTATTTGGCTGTCAGCAACGCAGCGGAAGGCGTCACGGAATCGTCTTTTTGTTTTTTTTTCAAGCAAACAATTTGCTGACAACGGCTCTCTGTAATCTGCGCGTCGCGTCTGCTGGCCGTTGTTTCAACTGTGACAGCTTTACAAACGCCGAGGAGATGAAACCGGAAAAGCTGAGCTTGCACAACTGCAACAGACAACCACTTTTCATATCTCCCACATGCTCTTTCTCCCCTGTTGGAATCAGCATCCGAGAGGGGAAGCGATGAGGAGAATAGGGAGGGATGTGGGAGGCGAGACAATGGATAGTTTGGGACTAAATAAGATGTTGAAAAAAAGGACTTGGATGAAAGACAACGTCGTCTCAGTCAGCTGACAGGACCGACAGGGTTGTTAATTGCCCTGAGAGCAGATATCTCATCCCAACATCTGGTTATTGGACGTGAACACCGGTGATAAATGACTCGGACCGACTTTAAAAAAAAGTGTCTGTGGACTTGGAATTAAGACGGGCGTCCAGTGGGGACGGATGATGGCGACAGTTTCATTTATTTTTTTTGTTGTTCTACACCTTACTTTTGCTCCATCTGAGTCTGAGCGCTTCTAAAATAGAAACAATACAAAGCCCAGGCATGAATAAGAATCTATTCCTTTGGTTTCTGATCATGCAAAACCTGCTGTACCGCATGCGTGTCATCTATCAACTACAGAGAAAATCATACTATAAAAACTAGAAGAAAATGACTCCTGCCATGTGTAATTGAAAAACACGTCTTGGAGGCAGAGGCTGTGTTTTCAAAATTACATTTTGGAATTTTTCGCAGGTAGATTTATGTCAGGCGCCGTGTTTCAGGGCAGTTTGCAACAACAACCTCTGGTCACTCCGTCAGTTTATTTTGGAGACGCAAACAAGCCGCTGTGCTTTTGTTCCCAACTGCTTTTCATATTAAACACAAACCAAAACTAAAGGGCACGCTTTTGATTTCTTCTTTGTTTGTTTTTTTCGGCCTCCAGCTTCTATATTTGCTCCGTGCATCACGTGTCGAGGGTTCTTCTCCTTCAGGTAACAATCTACACCCAAAAGAGAGAAAAGTATGTTTTCTATGTTGTATCCCGGACAGAACATTGCTTCTAGCGTAAATACTTCTACACTCTGCTTATCAGATGCTACACTAGTGCCCGTGTTGATATTTTCCCTGAGAGGTCAAAGGGTCGTGTCATAGTTCAAGAGCACAAGGAAGGCCCTGTGCTTTGCAAATGTGTTTTCCTCAAGGAATCTTTATGATTTTCTATTTCTTTTCCTTCCTTTAATGCTAAATTAACACATACATATAAATGACTTTAAAATATAGAACTTTTGTCTGTCATCGGGATTCCTCATGTTGCAACAATGAGTCCTCGTTGTGCCACGTCAGCAGCTGATATTTCATCCATACGGTTCATAATGTGGTGACTTTTTATTTCAAAAGAAATGTCAGGCTACGTTGTTGAATTGTCTGTGTGGTTTGTGAACAGTTGTTTCTATTCCAGGAGATGACTGTGGAGGCCTCACACTCTGACTCAACAAAGTGTTTGACTCTGTCGACGTCCACTGTGGGATGAGATAACGTCTGCCACACCTCTGTGACAAAAATGAAACATCTGCCTCGTCTCAAAAACAACTTGAATCATAAAATCAGTTTTCATGCTATAAAATGCAAAGTGCTGCATATCAAGGTGACATGAGTTATGTAACCATCTCATGAATATTGCAGTATATGGCAGTGGGGTTCAACCAAGCGTATAACGTTTCATAAAGTAAGCTTCAGGAGGTACTAAGAATTTCCTTAAGTCATTAAATAAATCACAGTATAGTTTGCCATAAATACATATACAAAAGATCCTAGAGAAATCATTAAAAAGTAATAGTATGTCGTATAAATATCATTAAAACACAGTATAGTATGCTGTGAAAGTGTAATAATAATAATTTTTGAAAGTGTCAGAAATCACAATGTAATACGCTTCAATAAAATAGCATAAAAAAGGTCATAAATAATAAATGTCGGTGCGCTGTAAGTGCATAGATTAGCAAGTAGCCGAGTATTTCGTGACCAGATACTACATCTAGTACATCCACATGCGTACTACGTGTTTTTATTGTCGTGAGCAGAAACATCCGATAACATGAAACTGAGTTCCTTGTAAAAGCCTTTCATACATTTTAAATTAATACTCATCTTTGTTTAATATCTACACCAAGAGCTCGAGTCCTCTGTTGGAATATTGATGATTTTCTCAAATAAACATGCAACAACCAGAGAATTTGATTTTGTTAAGTTGAATTTTTCATTCAATGTTTCAAACTTGCTCACGCAAATGAAAAATAATAGTTAAGTATGTTAGAACAATATTGTATGGTCTGCCATAAAAGGGTTCTAGTCTGGTTTGTAAAGTCATTAATATGTAACGCTCTTCGCAGGTAGGAAGAGGAGGAACGCTCCACAGGATTCTCCATCTGCACAAGTACTGCATGTGATTGGCCATTATTTTCCACAGCCTCTAATAAGCCCACATATAACTTATAATAATAAGATTCGTAACCCCACCGCGAACCCGAGGGCTCCCTGGGGGGCGCCCGGCCACAAAATGACAAAAACCTGTATTTGGTAAGGTAACAAACACACAATGATTCTTAGTTTAAAATGATTAACACACTAAAAAACATAGTTCGAGCTATCACATTCAATTTCTTCCCCTAAATCCCACAAACCATTGCTTTAAAGCAGCACTTCCCTCTCCATTCACTCACAGTACACATTGCGTGTTGGCAAGCCACCAGATAAATGAGTGCTGTGTAAAAACAAGTTTCTTTTTATTCAAAACAAGCCCCTGCACGACTCACATTGACAATAAGTGGAAACACACAAATGCAATTATTGTATTAAAAAGGTTTGAGGTGAAGGTTAAACTTGATTTAAGCTTCTGCATATTTCTGCATTGCTAATTTCAAATTAATTGAAAACATATTGCTAAGCTTTTAGCCAAAGGTCTTCGTTTAGTTTTAGTCAACAAAAGCTTTTAACTGCTTAGAAAACCTTTTGTTTTTGTCACAAATGTTTTATTAAAATCAAAACATTTGAACTCAAATTTATAGTCGAACGCAGCAGTGAGTTCACCGAGGCCCGTCTATTATCCCGAGGAGAAAAAGCTGCATGAATATTACATTTGTTTGTGAAAGAAAAGAGACAAAACCCTTTATGTTTGCTTATTTTTATTTAGCAGATTTTTAATTGAATGCGAAGGTCCATTATTTGGAAACAAATTCAAACACGGTTACTGCTGTGGCATACGGAGACAGAGAGAGAAGAGACCGCCCAAGACAGGATCATAACCATTATTAGAATGTAAACTTTACAGAAGGAGAAAGAGAGATGATAAAAATGCCAAATGATGGCATCTGTTTTTACTGGTCATAAAAGTGTGACATAGTGAATAAACGACAAAACACTCCCCACAAAAAAAACATCCGCAAATGTCATCACACAGATATACATTGAAGACAAAAATAAACTCCTCCTTTTTTTTTCTTTTTTCTTTGTCTGTGTGGCTCCACCTACAGTATTTCTCTAAAATAAATCAATTTACACGTTTCAACATATCCTCACATTTACATGAAATTCATTAGGGAAGCATTTATTTGCAAAAAGAAAATAAAGCGTCTCCCCTCCTTCTCCAAACGCCTCCTCCCTTCTTGAACAGAAGAAATCAGCAATTGGGGGCTGGAGAGCGTCAGAGAGCAAAGAACATGATTGGCTGAAACACATACTTAAGTATCATAATTATTATCATTCACACAGGAAGTCTGCTGAAAAGGTAACATGGCAAATCACACAGATTGGCAATAGTGCAGGCTGCTTGAGCTGGCAGTGAGCCATAAAGAGAGGAAAGGACGAAGGGAAAGAGATTCTCGTATGATCGCGTATCCATGTAGCATCACTAGCATGCTCTATTGGGAGCTAGGTGGGGGCTAGCCGGAGAGAAATAATACAAATGTGAGCAGAAAAAGAAGTGTGGACTGGAGGGATGAAATCAAAAATAATTAAAAAAAAAAGAAGAGTCAATGCTTGTCATTTAGTTTATTTGTCATCTGTCTTGTGTCCAATGCGTCACTCGCCGTCCATGGTGGTCTTTGGAATGGTGTTGATTGGATGGTCGGTTTTTGTTTTTCCCATTTTTTTTTTTCTCTCTTCCTTTTTTTTTTTAACGTCTGTAACCGAACTCGTCGGCGTCGTCGGCGCGGAAGTCTCCGTAGCGCCAAATATTGAGCTGCAAAAGGGGTGAAAGACGGAAGGCAGATTTCATTGACGGTGATGTGAAAACACATAATCATAAAAGGCGGTCGCGCTCCCGCTTGTGCTTTGAATGGAGGATGTCAATAAGCTCTCTGGCGCAGGACGTGATGAATGGTCAGGAGGCAAAAAAGAAAAAGGAGGATATGCAATGTCGAAAGGTTAGCGCTCCGCTTTCACAGTCTAGTGCGAAGGCCGCTGCATCGTCACCATCATCCTCATCATCGCAGCCACCATTTAACACAAATCTTTGTGCCCGCCCATCCGCGCTGGAGGCCCACAGTGCTTTAAATACCACCCCGTCTATTACTCCTCCTCCATTACCGTCACATATCCGTCTCATAAACCATCACATGGGTTGCCCGGCTAAATATTGCCTGCATTACAATGCCATTGGCAAAGTGTGTGTGTGTGTATGTGTGGTTTGGAGCAGTATCCAGGAATGTATTAGTTATTTAAATGTGATAGAAATTCTGCAGTCAGAGGTGTGTGTGTGTGTGTGTGTGTTTGTGTGTGTGTGTGTGCGCACACGCGTCTCTGTGTGGGATGTTTCTTTTTTGGCTCTCAGAAGCCTGCGCGCTCAGCTGTTAATGCTGTGATTCATGGCTAATTAGCGACTGTGCTAATTAGAATTAGTTATTAGGATGAATGAATGAATGGAGCCATTTGTACCGTTTGCCATTTCCCCGTCTCTCACTCCACTACCTTGTTTTCCCTCCTCCTCCTCCTCCCTGACACCCTGAAAACATAGCAGTGACTGCTATTGTGATGAGAGCCAATTCCTCCTCTGACGGGCTCGTTGTCTGAGCACTGGGGGTAACGGGAGGAGCACAGAAGGGATTTTAAGCCTTCCTGCTTGACATTTACATGAGGAAAAACTTGACAATAAGAAGAACGTAGAGAATCCCCAGACTTTAGGCCTTTACACTCCGGGAGCGTGGTGAATACACAACACAAACACACACGTCTAGAGCTTTTATTTTGGTAAGAATAGAAGGTGGGTCAGGCATGCGCTCGCTCGGGTTGAAAAGAAGCAACAAAGTGTGCCGCCTCGGTTCAGACTACAGTCCCAAGTCTCGGTGCTCTTGTTTTCTAATCTTCATAAATTAAGGTGCAACTCGTTACGCGCAACATGATGGATTTTTCGGGGCTCCTGCACCCCTGCTGTGTAAAGGCCTTTATCCTTAAAACGTAGATTCACTCTTTATAACCTCCATTATTTGATGCGTTCATGTACTCCATTCCATTATTTTGCTGCCAAATTCCCTCTAACTGTCCAGGCAGTTTCAAATGAAGTCACTTCCACTGGACGGTGTTTCATCAAAGCTCTGTGACTCGACTCTGCTGCCTTTTTATTCTTCTCCATTTTCCCCCCTGCTCTCTCTGCACACTTTTGCACATATCCCCAACCCCCATTTTCACAGTTTGGACCTGCACAGACTGTGGGCGACAATCCATATGGGACAATGGTGACTGCCAATGTAATGTGTCACATCTTGAGAGAGAGAGGGAGAGAGAGACAAAAGCAGCAAAGAGAAAGGAGACTCTCTCTCTCTGGTAGTTTGTAAAGAAAACTAATTAGTGTTGTAATGTCTTCTTGTTTTGGCAACATTAGGTTTCTCGCTGAGAAGGCCGACAAACAGTTATTAGGATGAGGAAGTGACAGAGAAGCTGATAGAAAGATAATGGAGTGGATGAAGTGACTTACCCTGGCGCTCTTGGCAGATTCTTGACTGTTCAGGTACTCCGTCACCTGGTGCACAAAGAGAAGAGTCATTAGCATATCACATCACTGCGTCACAGGTCGGGTTGTAGAGGACTGAGGTGAATTAATGCATCCGCTCCTGAAGATATCACCTCTTTATTCTTTTTTTTGTCGAGAAGGGCACTCGCTCACCCTCTCGGCAACACTGGATATAAGCAACACAGAGCTCTCTGAAGATCAACAGGATCAAGATAACACGCAGAGCCACACAGTGGCGATGACACTGCATGGGATGCCCAAACCGTATGAACGTGTGAAGGAAGCGTACGGTGCGCGGGGCGCTACATTGCGGCTCACTGTTCGGGGTCATTGCTTTATCCAGCGTGTGCAGGGCATCACTTCGCACTTCATGCTACAACTCACACTAGCAAAGCCACTGCAGATGAGAGGCTCTCGTACCCTCGTGTGCATGCCAGCGTCGGGCCAACACCTCACGGGTTTGTAGCAGGGATTTATAATCAAGTGCATTCAAAGGACGTCTTGCAACGCTACGAGCTAAATGAGGGTGAGTCTTAAGATCCACCTGTGTCTCGTGCTTCAAATCAGAGCTCTCTTGTACAGGAGTAAAAACACACACGTTTGATAGTCAAAGACTTAAACAAGTAGAGTTATATGAATGCATTTGTTTATGCGACACAGAGAACCAGTCAAATGTAGGATGGAGATCACACTGTGAGTACAGAGAAGGGTACATGAGAGTCAGAGGAAGCGAGAGGAGCACATGTGCAGGGGCGTGCATATTGACCGCTTCTGCTAGAACCGCCATTTAGCTTCATCGAATGAACCGGTGATGAGTCATAGGGCAAAGGGGTGGGGGCTGGCTGGGGCAGAAGGAGAGAGAGAGCGCGAGAGACAGAGAGAAAGAGAGAGAGATATTGGTCGGATGTGTGCAGTGTAAGTGGATGTATGGGACCTTGGAAAGCCCAACGGCAGACACTCCGAGTGGAGCTGTCCTCCACCATTACAATGTCAGAGAGGATACAGAGTAATAAAGCCCTTACACAAGGCCCCTCACACAGACACACACACACAAACACACACACCCCTCCGCCATGTTTAAGCCTGGCCACCCACATTCTGTCTGTGAATGGCGGCAGTATAATTCTGAAATTAAGAATTGTGCTGCAGACTTTTGTGAATTTGAAGTATAGTTTGCTGGATTTTGATTCGCTGGAAAGACGTAAAAGGGAAATATAAGCAGTAAAAAAAACAAAAAAACAATAACTCAAAGCAAAAGCTCGCAAGAACGAAGGAGACAGAAAAGATGAGTCATCGTGTTCCTGTGATGGATTCAATTGTGCACCGTGTTTTGTAGCTTATTATAGTAGCAGATGAGCTAGATTTGACACTCAGATGAACACATGCACACGCGCACACACACACACACACACACACACACACACACACACAAGATGCCAGATGTTAAAACTGTCAAGTGTGGATGGGGCCTTGGAGTTTAATTGCTTAGCTAGCTTGTGCACATAGGTTGATTTGATAGCTACGCTGCACAAGGCACCGCCAAGATAACAGACCTGCAGCTGGATTGTACAGCCACTCTGTCTGAGGGGCTGCATGTGTGAGTGTGTGGCTTGGGAAAGTGCAGTGGCTGCACAAGTCATCCATCAAAGCCAACTAAAGGAGAGATTTTTTTGGAAGGCGTTGGGACATGGCATCTCGGTCCCATCAGGCAGATGTCCCCATATGGAAGACCCAGACGATGACATTTCACGGACACAAAAGGCCGGCGACGCCATTTGGGCTTTGGAGGGGAGCTAATTTAGAATTTACATGAGAAAAATGGCAACCTCGAAAATAAAAAAAACATATAGTCACTTGTCACTTTTGCCAAACTCCACATAGTCGAGAGTCAGCAGCCAAAGAATTCTGTGAAAGACGCTCAGTCAAGAGCACTACAACACAATATGCACAGATGATATGCCGCCATGCTGGCAGTACCGCGGTGAGCCTCTTTGTACTCTGGTCGGGAGGGCGCCTTTCCTGGCTCGCCCTCATCCTTCACTGTTCGGCTCACTTCAGCTCAGTGTAACACAACAGCCAATCAGTGTGCAGCTGAACACCGATGATGACTGCTTTCAGACTCTGAACAGCCCCGCGTATCCTGTCCCGGATCCTTCTTTCACAGCTTTTCTATTGGCTCCAGCAGGGATGCATAATAGCTCATTAAGACGCAAACCGGAGATGACTTAAAGGAATGGGGTTTTGTTTTGCCATTCGGAAACAAGTGCAACGTTAAACACGGGAGGATGGAAAGAGGGAAATATTGGAGGATTTATCAGAAAAAAATTAATTACGGCGAGGAGGCCAACGAGGCGGAAGAAGCTTAAAGTTGATTATGTGCTCCAGGTGAGGAGGAGAATATGAAACGCAACAAACAGAGGGAAGATGACGAGAGAAGGGAAAGAAATGGTAGCGTTTGGAAGGGGTTTGGGTGGCAGAAGGCAGCGGGTGACGGCGTGCTTGTCGGGATGACCCTACAGAGCTCCCATATGCCAGACAGATGCCATGTTTGGTGAGCAGTGGCCATGGACACTGGCAGTAGCCGAGGATATGCTGTTCGGCTGAGCAGGATGCTGAGTGTGTTGGAGTGCCACTGAACGTGTGGGATTAAATCCTAGAATCCACTGAACTCGGTCCGAGTCGGCAACAAGTTTACGCCGACCGTTCACTTTTTGAGTGAATTCGTCAAGCCTTCTGAGACTAGAAAGCTATCCGATACTCACCGCACATTCAGGGGAAAACTTACGACTGCTGTCAGAGACCATTTTAATGCATGCAGGTAACTTTGAGTTGGAGACTTTGTGTAAGTGTGATGCTTTTCAGAAGACGAACGACAGGTGGTGTGGGTCTGGTGTTTTGGCACTCGTCTGCCTGGCTGTGAATCTCTCTGAGCGAGAGCGAGACGGTGTATTCCGGCGCGCTGGCCGGCGTGCCGTGCCCAGGTGGTGTTCTGGTAAGCACGGTGTGAAAGCGGTGGCTCCGAGCGAGCGCTAACGTGGCAGCTTTCTGACAGGTTGTGCGCGTCTGGTGCGTAGGTGAGCTGCCGCTTTTTTTTATTTTTTTTTAATTATTATTATTTCACAGCGCGCAAAAAATGCTAAGTGAAACCAGATTTTGGCTCGAGCGTCTGTGAATGGCAAGTGACTAATCAGAGTTTCAGCATCGGGTGTGCTCGCTTGGTCCTTGCTGCCGAGATGGGATGTCGCGCGACGTAAAAGCCACTTGAGTGGAAAGGGAACAATGAGGCTTATCCTCCACGCGCGTTGAGCTTCTCTCATTAACAGCAATGACGATCAGACACACCGCCTCCCAGACGCGAGCAGTCAAACTCCAACCACGAAAAAAGAAGCCACTCACTCCCATTTGTCAGTTTCTTAGTTGCTGCATTGCTAGTTTTTTTTTTTTTTTTGTCCTACTGCTCTCTCAATCCTCATTACATCTGGTTTCATTCTCTCTCCACAGCCCCGCCTGCCACCGCCGTCTCCTTTTGGCTCAAAGCAGCCGACTCTGCACAAGACAGGTTGTAGTCAGAGCGTTTGCCGGAACATAACTTTTTATGTCTGTAACTCACACTGTTTCAAGTTGAGTGTACGAGGCTGAGCTGTGGATTGTAGTCCTAAGAGATGCCTCTCATTTAACATGCCAAGTGCATGAATACTGCATGGCAAGCGGGGAGTAGGGCAAGATTTTGGGAAAGTCTCCTCAGACTATTCATTGTACAAGTGGTTTGATAGTGAACGGCTTTTTCTTTTTGATAACCAGGGAGAGAATCCTTGTGTATCCATTAGGGGAGGTCGATGTGTGTTGAAGTAAATGTAGGATGAAAAGATTTGCTCATTTTTACAGATGTACCTTTTTGTCCTACAACAATAAGAGAAATTGAATTCCATGAATGCAGCTAAAAAGACACAAATCAGATAGGAAATTAACCAATTATTGTATTTTGTAGTACTCTTGTAAATGGCAGCTGCTCTTGGAGTTTCTTGTGAAAAATCGGTGAAAAGATGATTTTTATATCTTCATTGTGTGTATGAGTGTCATTGTCCTTATCTGGGGTAAACTGGGAATACACTACATTGCATGCTGGTCCCCCCAGCATGGCTGTCGGAGGAGATCAGGCGCTTTGGCGGGAACGTAGCATGACAAGCCCACCAGCGTGGGTTCATAGAGTTAAGAAGGACACACACGCACACACATGTAAAACATGTGCACATGCGCACACAACAAATGCAAGGACTAACAACAGATATCACAAAGAACATTTTCCAATGCTCTCCCAGGGGCACTGGAGAGAAAACAAGTCTTACGTAAACACTAATGCATTCTAGAAATATGTCACACACATGCAGACATACACGCTAACTTTTATAGAGGCTGCGCAAAGAGTTTGCTCTTTTCTCCAATATCTATTTTCCATCTCCCACGAGGTCACAGAACTCAAAATAATATAAGTTTGAACAATGTGGCTCCTCCACTCCCTTCCTGACAATCCTCTACTAACCCTCAGGGTGTGTGGGAGGGAGGAGATAGTGTGTGTGTATACATCTGCAGAGGATGCAATGGCGTTTGGGAAGTGGCGCGTGTCAGCTAGGACATGTCAAAAGGGCCCTCAGAGCAGTGGCAGCAGGGGAGGCAACTGCCTGTGAAAGTGAGTGTGTGTGTGTGTGTGTGTGTGCAGCCAATAACAGGGGAGCAGAAAATGTCCATTAAAAGGCCTCATCTCTAACTCTGCTTGTAAATTAGGTATTGAGCCATTGGTGGGGAGCAGTCATGCTGTCACATACCCATGAAGCTCAGTGGGTGTCTGTTTATATGTGCCCTGCGGTGCTTTTTTGGCACGAGGTGGGGGGTTCTTGATGGGCTGTGACAGGCCGTTGGGGTTGAACAGATAGGGCAGCGGTCTGAAAGTCAGTCAATTGGTGGTTTGGATATGGCTAAAAGCTATGTATACACACACGGTGAAGACTTTTGGGGTTGGGGTGGAGGCGTAGCGGACCTGATCCACCATGGCAGGATAGGTGTGGTTACTGATTCTCCTCAGAAACATATATCAAAACCATATTTTAGTATTTAATTTGTATTATTTATTTAGGATGAGTACCCTCAGGGATTGTATATATGCAGTGTTCTTGTTCCCCCACTCTCTACAGCTCAAGTAAACAGTTCAAAGTGAGTAAGTGTGTGTGTGTTGGAGCTCACGGGGGACCCCGGACGTGTACCATGTTTGTCCGCTCTGCTTGGACAACAGCAGCGCTGCAACATGAAGCGTTGTGTGCCCATGAGGCCTAATTTTGTTACAGTGAGACGACTGCATAGTATCGGTGTCCAAACCAGAGCCTCAATACGGCAGCAGCAGGCTACGTCACATGAGCCAGCTCACTGTAGGGTATGTGTACCAAACAGCACAACTGGTCTTGGATAAATGGAACAACTAGACCCTGGAGGCATCCTGTGCATGCGTGAGCCCCCTTCCTGATTTCCTGTATGGATTCCCAATCCCCACATGCAGCTGTAGATGTGACTACACTTCTTAGCACACCATTTCATCTTCATCTACAGTTTCATCCCCCATTAACACAATTACCGTGCAATGCAACCGCTGCGCTATTAACTTCACCGGGGACTCTAACTGCAATCGGCAGGAAAAACACACTACCCATGAGGCAGTTTATGTGAACAAAAAAAAAAAATACCTGCATCGCATGAGAGCCACGACTTAAAAGCAATGCCCTTCTGGCCCCTCAAAGCTACTTAAAAGTCCTCTGCTTAACATCCATACATATAAAGAGCAAGGCCTCAGTGTGAATACAGCAACAATAGAGGGAAAGAAGATAAAAGGGAAAAAATAAAACTGCATTCCCCAGGGGGCTCCTGGGTAATTAAAGATTCCAGGACTCATCTGCAGCTCTCACTCTTAGGGAGCCACCTCACAGCTGTCTTCCCCACAATCTTCCCTCTGCTGACGCACACAGCTCTGTAACTTTAATAAGGATCTTAAGCTGGTCCTTACAAACATTTGTCAAAGGTGTGTGCATGCTCCTTCTATATATTTATCTCTGCATTGGGGATAGCAACGGAAATTAAGTCGAGGTCGATGTAGCGGGCTTTGTCGCTATCGCTGATTGATAATAATTGCGCTGGATTGGGAGTGACGGACACTTCCGTGTTTGTAATTGACTTGTAATTGGCAAACAAAGATTATTAGCTTGGAACGCTAATGAACTTTGGGGGCTAGCATCGATGTCGTGTTGTCGGCGGATGCTCACAGAAAACACTGGTGGAAAGCAGCCAAGCATGAAAAATAGCGCTTCTAACCACACAGTTGTCTTCCAATTGAGCCGTCATAACAGACTCATTTGAGATAAATCTGCAACAAAAAAAAAATCAAATCTGAGTGATTCGTAGATAGCTGCTGCAGGCACATATTACTTGTGTACCCAATCAGGTATTGTGTATGCAGTTATCCAATGAGCCTAATATCTTTTTAAAAAATATTAGCCGAGAGGCACAGTTTGTGTCTCCCTACTGTATGCCTTCACTTAAAATTATAAAAGAGAGGCATAACTGTCAACTCGGTGAGAGTTCATAGGACGGAAACCAGCTGACGCAAGCTGCAAATAATTGCAGATTACGGAATTTTAAATAATCACAGCTCATTATGAGGCCAACACTAGATCTCATCAGCGTGCCTCTCCACTTCAATTCCTGGAGATTATTGTTCATCATGACATTGTCTCGAAAGACACAATGCATATCAACACCTCAGTCTGGATAACAGGAAGGTTCAGGGAAAAACACATGTCCAGGAGGAATAGTGCGTGAGCGTATGAATCTCAGAGTAATAATGACGAGTACCGCGAGTGATGTGCAGAAGGTGGAGTGAGGAAGAGCACAGGGAAGAGTTAACAATAATGAAGTGGAGAGCATTGAGAAGATAAGAGGCAGTGAGAAACAGAGGAGAAAAAAAACAGAGATGTTGTGGAAGTGGGATCGAGGGGGGAGAAAAGAATGGAAGACAACAGACTGAACAATGAGTGGAGAGGCACATTAAGAAGGATGAAGAAAGGGAGAGAAGTGTTTTAGAGAGTGAGTGTGTGCTACTGTGGCAACTTGCCATCCTAGCAGTGGTTAGTTGATGGTGCCAGGACAATTTAAGGATGGCTTAGTCCATCTACTATGCCTGAGGTGGAGAAGGCACAAAGTCAGTGTGTGAATGTCCGGCCAAAGCCGGAGAGAAGGACTCGAAATGTGGTGGAGGGAAAGACAGACAGCTTGTTTGTACACACAGACACACAAGGGCCCGACAGGAAGCTTTACATTTACAACTTTGGCAAGCATCCATCACCTTTTGGATATTATAAGTCACACTTTTCTGCTTCTTCTCCGTCTTCACTACTTTCTCGTGCATGTTGAGGCCCTTTTGATGAAACTCTGCACTTACTTCCAGTCTCGCAATTTAAGACGGAGAAAATCAATGCACTCGTATTCACGCATTTACTTGATTTTATATACTAAAGGGGGGGGGGAATAGCGATTGCCGCTCACAACTCAAGAATTACAGCTGCCAAGAGGCAATCAGACCAAATAACACGGTTGACACTGCTCTAACTATGGCTGCCAAGAGGAACCATTACTGTTGAGCCTTGCTAACAGCTCATTTATGAAACCAACATTAAGATAGCATATGTACAATTGGCTGCCACTTTGCATTGACAGCCATTCGCAGCAGACAATCTACAGCAGTAATATGCCTTAGGCAACAACATAAGTTCATTTCCATAGAAGCTCATTTTCAAGCTCTATATCTGAATTTAAAATGTCTGGGAGGTGACAAAGAGGAAAAGCAGGTGGAAAAGCAAATAGATGAGTAATGTGATCGGCAGTAAGGCAATATAGATGTATTCTTTGAGGGAAAATATGGGAGATAGAGTGCAAAAAAAGGTCAGATTTTAAACTAGCATGACAGTTACAATTATTGTCCCCATTGTATGTAATGTGACACACATTAATGTCCCTTCTGTTTCCTACGCTGTGCTCGTGATAAAGCAATGATATCACTAAACGACAATAATCTAAATATTAAAACCTCATAAACAACACGTGCTGAAGGACTACACATGATATGCCAGATGTATGGCAGATTAAACTTTACACCATGACGTTAAATCTGCTTAATTGTGAGTGTTCAGAATGCGTGTGTCATGACCACAAACAGTATAGACTATACATTAATGAGCGCTCCGACTCAGGATCTGGTGTTACATTTTGGGTCAGTTCACTCTATATAGGACAAAGCCAGTTGCACGTTCTCATGCTTCATAATCCATCTACACCTCTGGGTTAAATCCCTCTCAATAAATGCAGATTATCAATCATAATTTGGCTTACTGACGACCCAACTTCCTGCGTAATATCCCACTTCCCTCCAATCAGATACCAGCAGCTGGCATGCATAAGATCATCTTTTTGCCTACACTTTCACAATGACTGTTCATCCTGTGCTCTGAAAGTGTTGTATAGCCGTAACAAAAGCCATCCATATGGTGTACATAGCGGGAATCCGCAAATGTAGACCTCGAGGCAGAAATGCACTCGAGAAAAAAAAGAGACATAACATCCCAAATGGATGAATATCCCTCTCTCTTCTCCCTCTCTTGGGACAATGCCATCCTCAAAGACTGGTATTAACCTTCAGTGCACTTATGACTGACTATTGATAGACACTGAAGTGCCAGTGAACATTACGGCCCATCTGTTACGCAATGCTTAGCGGGAGAGTACAGATTACAATGACCATGTTCCAATCCCCTGGAATGGATAATGAATAAAGAATAGAGCCAAAATGGAACAGATAGGAAGGACAAAAGTCACTTTTACAAGGAGGCTGATGAGTGTGGATGAGGGAGAGGAGAGAAAGGAGGACAGAGCTCAGTGAGCCAGCATGGATACGACACTATCAAAAACTCGAGGGCAAGTTTCCATGAAAGAGGGGAAGCACGGGGGCACGGATCCAGAGGTTAACAAAATGTTGTATCTTGGAACATTTTTTTGGGCTAGACCGCCATGCGAGATAACGTTTTTTCTGATCAGCTGCAGTGCTGCTCATAAATCTTTGAGCCAGAAATGCAACTCCCACACAAGTGAGCATTTACAGACTAGATGCGTTCATCCAAAGCACCATGAAAGTGCAAGAGTGCATATGAAATAGGGATGTGCGAAACTGACCAGTCAATTAAATGAAACTTCCAATTTCTTTCACATTTTAGGGGTTGTTTTGTAAATAAAATAGTTAAAATTTCCCAGAGTTCAAGGAGAGCTCTTTTTTTTTCTCTGAACAGTCAAAAACCCAATCATCTTGAATTATTTATATTACTTTTAAGTCAACTAATCAATATCTAGTTTTGTTTCAGCCCTGGTATATCAAGTTCAAAAACTTGTATGATATCTAATAAAGCCTCAAAGACCAGAAAGGGAATCATTGAACACCACTGGTTGTCAGATTGAGTCAGTGTGAGTCAGATTGAAATTTACACTCCTCAGTTCTGATAGTGAACTTCTTGCTGAGCAATGCAAGAACTGAATACAGCAGAACTACAGTATAGATAACCATGTACACACACAATTCATGCTTTAGAAGCACATTTACTCTTTTTAGATATTGGAAAACTCTTCAATTTAGAGTTTGGAAGCAGCCTAATGGGTTGAATTATCAACTAGAAATGCTGTCCAGCTTACTTTAACACTCACTTGTAAGCACATTGGCAACACTGCAACTTGTTAAGCTTTCTCCAGATCAAAAAATTGGTCTGTAGCCACCGAGGGAAAGGCAAATGCAGGAGATTCAGCTGTTGAATGCTAAAGAGAAACCATTTGATCTAACAAAACCTAAATCGGTGTAGTCTATAAGCCTATTAGTTCGATGGCTGAAAGGTTTAAATCATTGTCCTTTGTCTATAGGGTCCATTGCCCAGAGACTGCATTATGGCTTCTGGCTACTCTTTAGAGGTCAGGGGTCAAAACAATGATGCACAGTGGGTTATTGACTGGCTGAGGCGGGAAGTGCTTTTATCTGGGATTTACGAGAATGAGTTATTAACTCCGGCTCCATGTGCGAGGGAACAAACATCTTTACATATGTTTTCTTCCCACCACCCTGTCTTTTGTACAAATCTATATTTGTAATATGTTTTCCCCCCAATTACACCCTCATGGACATATTTCTCCATTTCTGTGTGAATTACAATTTTCAAATAAATAGTGACTGACATTGGGTTCATGCAAAAGCAATCACTGCGACAGGAATACATATCGGCCATTGTTCTTTATCTTTGATGTACAGAGTGGCTTTGAATCTGCTCACTAAACTAGCATAATGAGAGGAAAGCATATGAGCGATGCTGCATGGTCCCGACAAAATGGCGTGTGTGGCTGCGTGATTGGCGAGAGAGAGATGCATTACACTGTGTCAGCAACATTAAGTGGGATACTAGCTTAAATTTATATATATTTTTTTAAATCGATACATGACACTGAGATAAAAACAACTGTGTAGATGCATGTTAGCATGAACATGTAATTACTGAACCGTTGGATATAGACCTTTAAAACTAAATACACAAGGGCCCAATTTTAGAGTGTGTGTTAAGTAAGCACCTTCTACCATTTGATCAGCTATCGGCATTGTCCATTTAGAGCGGCACTGATATTGATCCATACTGTGCCTTTTGAAAAAACTGTAAGCCACTGAATAACAAGAAGTAGGTAGAGACAAACAAGCCATATTTTGAAAAAACGGAAACAAAAGTAGGGCTAGGAAATCAATCAAAAAAATTAACAGAAACTGACAATATACATGTATCTAATAACTCTCTAACTGACCTGTTCAATTATAGACTTTCCCACAGACAGTTCAATACCGTTCAAATTGCAAGAGCTGAGATAGGGAGCGTTTTAATTGCCTCTCAACATGTCGATAGCGAGTGCTCATAGCCAGCTAACAGGACCGTCTCCATACGGGGGTAACAGCACCAACTCAACTGTAGTGCAGTCCGAGTTAAAACACGAGCTAAGATGCAGTAAAAGCATGTGTGACCGGCCCAGCTATGTCAACAAAGCAAGGAGAAAATAGGATACATACAGCACACACACTCCATATGTTTACATAATTGTTGTTTGCTGCGATGATAAAGTTCTGAATTTTAGAAACAGGTCCTTTAATGTGTCTGAAAGTAGAACAATAATTCGCACCCAAAGTGCAAATGATGAATACCTGTCAGTCAGCATTGTTTTCTTTCACAGAAAACAAAGAAAATCTGCATTGTACTGCAGTTTTTTTGCAAAATAGTTAACTATAATTGCTCAGTCTTCAGCCCCAATGAGACCAAATGTCCTTAACTCCCAAAAAAGTGACTGTTTTTTTAAATGTAAAAAAAAGGGCTCAAGAGGCTGACACATCAGCCTTTGAGTTTTAGGCCATCCAAAGCCAAGTTGACGACTTGCAATGGCTCTATGCGACACTGCTGCCCCATCACAAAGTGTACATCCATCTCTTTACTTACAATCTTCTGCAGGTGCTTCTCCTTGCGGACGTCCACCATGACCAAGCCTTCTTTGACGAGGCCGAGGCCCACGTCGTCCTTGGTGTCCCCAAACTGTATTGTGACATGTGGGCAGGTGGCACCAGAGTACTCCACGTTCATCAGGCACTGGGTGTTTTGGATGTCCCGCACAATGCAGTCCACCACGTCCGCACGAGCATCCTCCTAAAAAAAAAAAAGTGCAGGGGTTGATAGGGGATGGGACGAGGAATAAAGAGGAGGTGACAGAAGAACAGGAAATGGGGTCAGAGATGTTAGGGTGGAGGCAGGACAAAAGTAGATGGAAGGGAAATAGAAGGGGACGTGAGGAAAAAAGGTGATAAGGCTAATTAGTATATTATCACCAATGGCACCTAAACAGATTAGCACACACACACACACACACACACACACACACACACACACACACACACACACACACACAATGCGGAAGCTGATAAAAACACTCTACACATGCACGCACCTACAGTGATATCGGATTTCTGTCAGATGGAAATGGAAAGAAAGTGGAAATAAAAATAAAATAAAAAAAAAAACCTGTCCAATGCGCATTTTGTTAGGTGGTCAGTAGGAACACATTCATACATGTCATTCTCCAATCGATTGCAATTACATGACCACTCAAACGGGCAGTCATGTAGCACAGCAATTATCTACTCAAGCAGTTCAAGAGATTTTAGTTTGGCTGAACTATATAATGGTTTGATTCTGACCATCCACCCACCCTCCCCCTCCTCCTGTCCCTTTCTTCTCGTCCTGCAGTTAGTTACCTCGCTGTCTCGTATTCCTAACCTTCTTGAAAGTGAAAGGCCAGCATTTGATTGAACACATGGTGGTGGAGGAGGTGGAACAGCTGCAATGCAATACAGACTTTCACTTCGTCCAGCGGGCCGGGGCGAAAGCGAGAAAAACAAGGGCGCTGCATCTTCAGAGGCAGGATGACACTTAAAAACTAAAAATCAGTCCCTGGCCATCATCCATCCCTCCCCTACACCATCCATCTCTTTGCTTCCCTTCTTTCTCGCCCTGGTCTTGTCTCCATGGCAACCCCCTTCAAGTTAGCCGCCCTTGGGTATGTGTGTCTGGTGTTATGTATGTGTGTATGTATGTGTGTGTGTGTGTGGCGAGCGTGTGTGGGCAGGGAAGCTTGTTCAAGGCACAAAACCAAAGGGCCTACTTTGTCCCCGCTCTCCCC